>NC_135674.1:11544985-11863568 GCF_964188315.1 Podarcis muralis
CTGGCGGGGGGCGAAAGTCTTTGTCCCCCCTGCCTGCCTTTAAAAGCCCTCCCGGGAAGGCAGGCAGGGGGGACAAAGACATTTGCCCCCCGCCCTCCTTCAGAAGAGGTCCAGGACCTCTTCTGAAGGCTGGCGGGGGCGAAAGTCTTTGCTCCCCCCCGCCTGCCTTCAAAAGCTGCCGCTGCTTGCGGAGAGTTGCTGGCAAGCCAAAGCCTGAGCGCACTGAGATCAGCGCGCCCAGGCTTCGCGGACCTCTCCGCAAGCAGCGGCAGCGCTGCCGCTGCTTGCGGAGAGTTGCCGGCATGCCGAAGCCTGCGCGCGCTGAGATCAGCGCGCCCAGGCTTCGCGGACCTCTCCTGCCTTCAAAAGCCGTCCAGGATAGCGGGAAGCGCTTCCCTGCTATCCCGGACTGCTTTTAAAATGCTGGCGGTGGGGAGCAAAGCCTTTCGGCCCCCGCCAGCCTTCCTGGACCTCTTCTGAAGGCCGGAGGGGGGGGGAAGGCTTTGCTCCCCACCACTAGCATTTAAAAGAGGTCCCCGGAGATTTCCCTATGGGCTTTCGTCTTGCGAAGCAAGTCCATAGGGAAATTCATTTTGCGGGATGTGAGGGCGATCTGGCTGCGACATCTGTCACCCCATTGATCGCCAGGGTTGATTCGGCTGATCTGGCTGGCTAGGCGGGTGTCCCCTTCCTCCCTCACCGCTCCATGTGCGTCCCTCCCGAAGCTGCGCGCTCGGTGGAAGAGGACGACCATCCCAGATAGAAGGAGTGTACCGTTCTTCGGTCAAGGGTATACGATAGCTGCGCTCCCCTGCTAGAACCTCCAAACAAGCTCAAGGGAAATTCATTTTGCGAAGCGCCTCCAAAACGGAAAACCCTTTCGTCTAGCGGGTTTTCCGTCTTGCGAGGCGTTCGTCTTGCGGGGTACCACTGTATGGTCTTAGGGAGGGTGAGCCACTGATCTGTTATCAGGTTGGGATCGTAAATTCGAAAGGGCGATAACCCTCCTGGGGAGACTAATTTACGATGCAGCGGGTCTGGGAAAGTTAATGAGCGGACATTTAGACTGTATTTCATCGGAACGGAACAAGATGGCGACGCCCGCTCAAACGGAACTCTTGGACTATTGGATTTATGTGAGTGATTTACGAGAGAGCATTACAAAGTCCACACAGAAATATAAACAAGACTGTTTCTTTTAATCCACTTGCGGAGACAACTCGGAGGTGACCGATAAGGAAAATGAGTAACGACAAGGAGATGAGAAGATGGGACTGAGAACATCATTGTAAACATCAAAGCAGCACAAATATAGATGATTGGACTCCTACCGATCTCAAAGCATGGGTACCCCCCACAAAAATTTATTATTTGGAAAATATTTGGATTTTATGATTTGTATTGTTATAATTTGGATTAATTGGTATAATATGTCTGATTTGGTAAATGGAAACTTAATAAAAATTATTTTCAAAAATAAAAAAGAGGATCCATGAAGATCCGTGCTTCAAAACCACGTTTTCGGACTACGGTACGATCAGGAAGCCATGGATCTGAGTTTTCTGTGGTGCAGGCTGTGCCCCTGGACATGATATGTGATTTGACAGTGAGTTTGGGGTGGCCCAATGGAAAAAGCATGAGGATCCATGAGGCTCCGACCTTCAAAACCACGTATTTGGTCCATGGCGTTGCCAGATAACCGTGGATACGAGTTTTCTGTGGTGCAGGCTGTGCGGCTGGACATGATGTGTGATTTGACGTTGAGTTTGGGTTGGCCCAATGCAAAAAGCATGAGGATCCATGAGGATCCGTGCTTCAAAACCACGTTTTTGGGCCATGTTGTGGCCAGGAATCCATGGATCCTAGTTTCTTGTGGTGCAGGCTGTGCTCCTGGCTATGATGTGTGATTTGACAGTGAGTTTGGGGTGGCCCGGGAAATGGGGTGGCGCTGTGGGTAAAAGCCTCAGCGCCTAGGACTTGCTGATCAAAAGGTCGGCGGTTCGAATCCCCGCGGCGGGGTGCGCTCCCGTCGCTCGGTCCCAGCGCCTGCCAACCTAGCAGTTCGAAAGCACCCCCGGGTGCAAGTAGATAAATAGGGACCGCTTACTAGCGGGAAGGTAAACGGCGTTCCGTGTGCTGCACTGGCTCGCCAGATGCAGCTTGTCACACTGGCCACATGACCCGGAAGTGTCTGCGGACAGCGCTGGCTCCCGGCCTCTAGAGTGAGATGAGCGCACAACCCTAGAGTCTGTCAAGACTGGCCCGTACGGGCAGGGGTACCTTTACCTTTTACCTTGGGGTGGCCCAATTCAAAAAGCGTGAAGATCCACGAGGATCTGTGGTTTGGAACCACGTTTCTGGTCCACGGTTTCGCCAGGAATCTGTGGATCCGTGATTTTGCTGTGCCCCTGGCCATGATGTTTGATCTGATGGTGACTTTGTGCTGATCTAGTGCAAAAATCATGAGGATCCATGAGGATCCATGCTTCAGAACCACATTTTTGGGCCACAGTATGGCCAGGAAGCCATGGATCCGTGATTTTTGTGGTGGATGCTGTGCCCATGGCCATGATGTTTGATCTGATGGTGACTTTGGGCTGATCTAGTGCAAAAATCATGAGGATCCATGAGGATCCGTGTTTTTTAACCATGTTTTTGCGCTCCTGCGGCCCCACGAAATAGTGGATGCATTTTTTTGATGCTGTCTACAGAGTAAGACATGGTCTACAGTATCATGGTGGTTTTATTTAATTTGAATGAAAATATCATATGAATTCACGAGGATCCGTCTAGATCCGGCTTTTACCTTTTTCCATGGAGGTGCATAGGCAAGGCTTTAAACAGCTCGATTCTGAGGGGATGGGGGAAAGCGCACACACTCTATTTACTCGCTCACCCGTCGGCCACGTAAAGAGGGACTCCCACCCCCAGATGTACACATTGCTGCAGCCCTAAATTTGCGTGCGCGCCCCTGCTGGAGATGTAAAGGCCTACGCACTGCCACTGAGCTCAAATAAAATGGAGACTCACTCCTTCCTCTTCTCCCTCCCCCCTGTTCCAGTTTGGGCGGGGAGGTTGCTAGGAGAAGAAATGAAGAAGGATGTATGCCTGTGTATGTAGTAGGGCCGTTACTGACAAAATGGAGGATTTTCAGCAATTGTAAAAAAAATTTGGGGGGTGGGGAGAAAATGTAGCACCCTGCTTGTGGTTAACGCTTAGCTGGAATGAAATATTCAACGCAGCAATAGAGAAATTAAAATAATAATTTATTTGTCAGACAAATAAATGAGAGGCACAGTGGTATATGGTTACCAAGCTCTGGCCTGCCTTCCTGCCATTATGGCCAGCACTTATATTCCCTTAATCCAGCCCCCTTTGCTCCTCCTTGGGCTGCCTCTGTTCAATCAGCCTGGTTGGATTTCCTATTGGCTGATTGCTATAACTAATCACAAAAAGATACACCCATATCCTCCTGTCCTTATATGGAACACAAAGAGCTATATATAAATGACAAATAAGTAATAATATATCTTACATGGAATCTTAATTACCAGCTCACCTCTTGCCCTCCTTGCCCTATTGCCTTCTAAAACAAATGGTTAATCTTAAATTTTTATCTTAAACATATGTCAAGGATCTTGAGTTTCACATCAACATTGAAAGATCTCCTTCATTTGAAGGTTTCTAAACAAATGCCTGACAACTATATATCAGGACCGCCCAGATGGCGTCTTCCTGTCCGGCAGGGGGGCTAGGCTGGTGGCTGACTTAATTTCAGGATAAATACAACTCTTACAACTATATGAAATAAGAATCTAGCATTTCTTAAATCCTTTGCATAATTACATTTAAGCCAATATATTTAATACATAATATATATAGCTTTTTAAAAGGAAAAGAAATCTTTGCAGAGTAAAAGGATCTCAATTTAAAAAGAAACAAGGAACAGCTTTTAAAACGCTTCCCAAAATACCAGCCAGCCAGATGCTTAGCCTTTTTGACCTTTAGGCAAATGACTCTTTGTATATTGAGAGGCCGAATGGCAAAACCTTACTATTTACCTACCACTTTTACAACTTAGTTGTACTCTACAGCAAGCAGGTCAGTGACCTGCTTCTCAGCCTTTTTATGACCGCAATAAACCAGGGGGCCCTTTGCTTGCCAGCTGCTTGCTGGAGCCGCTTGCTGGTTTTCTACCTTGGAAGAAACATTATTTTTAGAATTTTAGGAACCTGATCAAAATATAAGCCAATATAAGCCTTGATTAAAAATGCAGTCTATATTCAGATGCCACAAAACGAGGGGAGAAAGGGAGTGTTCCTATTATAAAAGGACCACTTTAAACAAAACTCCTATCTCTATGTTTGGTTTCTCTTCCGCGCCTCTGCATGGCTGGCCGCTAGGCTCAAGTAAACAAGGGGAAGCAAGTAGGACTTCACAGTTTTCTGTGGTAAGAATCGAAGGAAGTGTTTGTAAGACACACTTGGCACCAGCGAAATCAGGTAGGGGGTTATTAAATGCTTAGTGGTGTTTCCGGCTTCCCCCCACATCCACTTCCAAGAGATGGGAGGGAGGGAAGACATATTTTTTTAAAAAATAGTGCTTCCTTTGTGTAATTTTTTCATATCCCTCCCGTTGAGGACTTAAAACTTGTGACTACAAACACCTGCAACTTTTCTTGTCTGCTTTGTGATAGTTGCAAAGGGATAGTATATAGCAGTGCTTTTTTTTAGGGGGTACGCAGGGGTACGCATACCCCTAAACATTTTGTGAATCCAAGTTTGGCCTCATTGAGGGGCAGTATTTCAATATGAGTAGGAAAATGAGAGTACCCCTAAACTTTTTTTTTTTTAGTGGAAAGGGCTGTGCTGGGAGGAGTGCATGCTTGTCTCTCTGTCCAAGGCAGGAATTTATGTGCAAGTGTTTCTCCACATCGATAATGGTATTATTTTTATTTATAAAATGGGCTGCTGGGGAAACTGGGGTTTTGTTTCTTGTCTGCTACAATCTCAACTCCTTTTAAAGTATGAAAGTCCTGCAGATTGAGCCCCTGAACATGTTTACATACAAGCAAATTGCACTGTGTCCTGAGAGGCTTTACTCGCAAGTAAATGTGTGCAGGATTGTAAGCCTAGACACTTCTTTTCCCTTCCCCACCTTTTATGGTGCCACTTCCAACTGTTAACAGAGATGTAGACCTTTTCCTGTGTGTAAGAAGTGGGTCCTAAGACCCTTAATCCCACACTTTAAAATATAAACTGAACACAACTGGTGAAGCAGCAAAGAGTTTATTGAATACAATACATTGCTGCAAGAGCAGTTGTCCAAAGTAGGCACACCCTGGCTTTGGCAAAGCATAAGCTTATATTCCCTATACCTGAAGTGCAGGTTCTCTCCCTTGTCTCCCCATTGGCTGGGTACTACAAGGTTTACAGCCTATCATGACTGCTTAATTACCCTACTAACATTCCCAGCTCTGTTTACATCCCATTACTGTGATTTCGGCACCCCTCTATCTTTATTATTTCCCTTATTTGGCCTATGTTCCTATGCAGTTACTTGCTAAGCCAAGCAAAAATACCACATCTTGACCACAAATTCTCCAGTTATGAGAAGTGGGTCAAACTAGACTTCAGGTGTCTGTCTAACTGTTACAACCGCATTCTGGCTCTAAACCTCTCTAGTTATCAGGTGTGAATCAATCTGAACTGCTAACGTCTGTCTAACTTGTTGCATTTGTGGTTTATGTGAAAAAGCAACATCTTCATTCCTCACATGTGCTTGTGCTGCTGGAAGCCCTGCTGAGTGGGAGAGGAAGAAGGAGTGGAAGGAGGCTGTTTAATGGTTTAGGTTTTGTTAGTTTGGCACCACTTTAGCTTCAGATACTCTCATCTGTCTTCCCCTTTTAGCACTCACAGAAACCAAGCAGATTGCTGTCCAGGTAGGAAGTGATCCTGCTTTCTTAGATGTGTCAACAGCCCCCCCCCCCCCGGAGAATCTGGGTACAGTGGTACCTCAGGTTATGAACAGCCTAGTTAACGAACTTTTTGGATTACGAACACTTCCAACCCGGAAATGAGTGTTCCGGGTTGCTTTTTTTTTTTTTGTATACGAACGTACTCCATTTGGGGGTGCACTTCCTTTTTGAGTGCCACACTTCCGTTGTCCGGCAGCGGAGAAGGAGGTCGTCACAGTGTTTTCCCCAGGCACGAGGGAGGGAAGCTGCGTGCCTGCCAGCCATCTGGTTGGAAGGCGCACAACTCTCCCCCATGCCGCTGTGGGAGGAGAGCATTTCCCACAAAGGCTTGAGAGGGAAGCTGTGCGCCCGCCAGCCATCTGGTTGGTGGGTGTGCAAT
Organism: Podarcis muralis; assembly: GCF_964188315.1. Classification (NCBI taxonomy): domain Eukaryota; kingdom Metazoa; phylum Chordata; class Lepidosauria; order Squamata; family Lacertidae; genus Podarcis; species Podarcis muralis. Next base: position 11,551,342 of record NC_135674.1, read on the forward strand.
TCCCCCCCCCACCGTGCCGCTGTGGGAAGCACGCGCTCTAGGGAGCATTTCCCACAGCAGCGTGGGGGGGATCTGTGTTGTCAGGGAACTGCCATCAGTGCTGGAGGGAGAGAGCAAAAGCCAGATGGATAATAGAGAGCCTCCAGGGATCGGGATAAGTAGCTCATCTTCTGGGGAAGAGAATCAACGCAGCTCCAGTGGAGAGGAGGTGCAGGAGTCGGAAGTGGCGAGGCGGTCCCAGGACTCCTTGCCTGGGAGAAGCGAAGGGGGAAGGGGTCCTCCGCTGCCCACGCCCTCGTTGCGCAGAAGGCATTCGCGCAGAGGGGAGGTGCAGACTGGGCGTAAAATGGCTTCTTTGCTGGGGGAAGTTTAAGAGACGCCCACTCACGGATTCTGCCAGCGATTGAGTCAGCCACAGGTGAGTGGCGCTCCGGACAGACAAAGTTTACTTTGGCAGCCCAGCCAGGTATTCACAGCCAGCCAGGGAGATATTTGCCTGCTTGCTCACGAGCAACCCCTTGGAAACATAACAGCAATCCGTGAGTCTCTGACGTGCTCGTGAGCACCCCGGGGAAGGCAGCATGATGAGCCAGACAGGACCAGCCGGAGAGACGGAGCAGGAAGCCATGGTGCGAGGTCTGGTCGAGAGGAATCGAGACCTAGAGGCACATGTCGTTACGCTGTCAGTGCGGCTGGAGGAGAGACGGGCTCAGGATGCGCAGGTCAGATCTGTTGGTTTCTATTTCCCTCACTGAGCAGCAACTGCAGTCACAAGACATTGTTTTGCATTCCACAGTCAGAGTTACTGTTGGATTCCCACGGGAATGGGAGACTGGATGGGAGACTGGATGTGACGTTCACTGGTTTCCTGTTTTTCACTGTTCTCTCGGTTTCTTTGTTAGAGAGATGGTTGCTTCTCTGCTCTCACAGAGGCAAGATGCATGTTTGTATTCTCTCAGCATAGAAGTGTTAATAAAGTTAAGAATGTGGCACATACTGCTTGTCCTTCTGCTGTGCGGACTGCTCTGCGTGGGCTCAAGATGAGACGAGCCTATATCAGCTTCAGATGGGCCGAAGCTGGTCAAAATCTCACATTTATGGTTCCGGGCCCAGAAAAACAGAATCTGACTGAATAATGGCTGCTGGCAAAGGAACAGAGAAACAGAGGATCGGAATGCCGGCAGAGGCAGAGGGACAGATCGGACGTTATCTGCTCTGCGCGTCAAGAAGATTGATAAGAGGTATGTGCTCTATGCTCCGGGAAGCCTGCCAGCTCCTAATTAATGGCTTTATGGCTGGACTTTGAACTTTTAAAGCCGTTTGCCGCGGCACAGGCTCAAAGGCCTTGGAGGCTTGAAAACCGAAAGTACTTTTACAAGTGCTTTTGGAAGCAGCTGTACACAGACGCAGCTTGTTTAAAGCAGCAGAGATGGCTAATGCAAGGCTGGCTGATGCTTTTGGGATTCCAAAGCAAGGGGAACTCTTACATTGATAGTCTCCCCAGAAGAGCTCTGTCTGTTGCGTGATAAGACCTCAGCCAGAGAAATTTGGGACACTTTGAGAGATGCTCATTTGAGAACATAGGCTGGTGCTTCTTTGTTCTACTATGCCAAGCTGCATGATATGGCACTTGCTGAAGGTGCAGATGTTCGTACACATCTGATGGAGATGCAGAATCTGAGACATGAGCTGCAACAGAGAGGACTCACCTTTCCAGGGGCATGATACTACATTCTTTGGGTTCAAGTTGGGAGTCCGTTGCCACTCAGATTGCTGTTCTGCCAACTGCTCAGAACACAGTAGCCCATGTTACTGCCGTGATTCTGAACGAAGCAGACCTCCGAGGTGCTAGCTGCATGGGTAAGGGGGAGTCTTCACAGACGTCATCCCAGAATGCAGTGGAACCACCAGATGGCGCCAAAGCATTGAAGGCAGAGAAATGCTACTCGTGTGGACGTCTAGGCCATATGAAAAGGGAATGCAGATTTCCCAGGGCCAAGACAGAGCAGCGCAGCGAAAGCTCATCGCGTGGAAAAGGCAAAGGCAAAGGTCCAATGTCCAGGACAACGCAGCACAAGGCAATGGTCTCACGCTTCACTCCAAAGGTTGCAAAGGTCCAGAAGACGTCTAGATCTTTCTTCGTGGTGGATTCGGCCGCAACGCACCACTTATGCAACGACAAGCGACTGTTCGTGTCTTTTACACCGCAGGAAGGTGCGATTCACCAGGCGGATGACCACACGATCCCCAATCAAGGCTACGGAACTGTTGTTCTTCACAGTTTGGACTTGTTGATACACAATGTGCTCTACGTTCCAGATGCTGCACACAATCTGCTCAGTGTTGCGCAGCTGAATGAACGGAAAATTGATGTTTCCTTCAAGAACAAGAAGTGCACCATCACAAAGAAAAACGATTATGTATTGCATGCTGAATATGTTGATCGTTTGTTTGTTTTGTATTTTGATGATGATGTGCAGGATGAAACTTGTTGCATTGCAGGTTCTAACAAAAGTTTGCATGCAGGATGTATTCATGATTTTCACAGGAAATTTGGTCATTTGCATTTTGAAGCAGTATCTAAGATGCCTGCCTTGGTTGAAGGTATGACTATTAAACCCTGCAGGTACCACATGAAGTGTAAGGCATGCGCAGCAAACAAGGTGAAAATGGCTGCAAAAGGTAAGGTGTCTAGTAGGCAAGCTACAGAACCATACCAGGTTGTTCATGCTGATTTGGTTGGTCCACTATCGCCCTCTTTGGGTGGAAACAGGTACTTCATGGTTCTCATTGATGCATTTTCCAGGTATATTTATGTGTACAATCTCGAGCAGAAATCAGAGGCATTTCCAAGGTTCAAGGAATTCTGTGCTTGGTTGGAAAATGTGCATGGTAAGAAGATAAAGACTCTTTTCACTGATTGCGGGGGGGGGGGAATTCACTTCTCAGCAGTTTGAAGCTTTTCTGACTGAGAAAGGAATTCAGCACGATTTGTCTAGTCCTCGCTCGCCATGGCAGAACGGACTTTGCGAGAGGGCAAATCAGACATTCCTTCAAGGTTTAAAAACCTTGCTGCATGATGCCAATCTTCCAGAGAGTTATTGGGCCGAATCTTTGGCTTGTTTTGTTTACAGTTATAATCGCAAAAAAATAAATAAATAATAATAATCGCAGGTTATCTTCAGCGATTGGTTGTACCCCCTATGAGAAGATGTTTGGCAAGAAACCTTACATCAAACACATGAGAATTTTTGGTTCTGACATGTGGGTTCACACACCACAAAGCTCCAAGTTAGGTAAGCGTGGATTGCATGGTATCTTTCTAGGTTATCAGAAAGGTTCTTACAGAATAATGATAACTGACTCTAAGACAATTAGGCTCACAAGAAGTGTTGCGTACAATGCAAAGTGGGGGGAGAATGTGGGAATTTTCCAATGTTATCCTGATGACAGTGATGAGACTGAGGATAGGCAACAGCAGCAACAACAACCACAGCTACCGCAACAACCCACACCCACTGATGAAGGTCCTGATTCTGAGTCTGAGACTGAATCAGATGATTCAGAGGATTTCAAGAGTGCGAAAGCCTCTATGCGACCCTCTGAAGGCTCTGATCAAGAATTGGAGGAACCATTGTTCACAATAGGTCACTTTTCTCCTAAGAAGGAAGAAGAGAGTGTTGAAGACCTAAGGCTAATTTGCAGGTCACAAAAAGCCACTAAAGGCAGACCTCCAAAGAGATATGCTGATGAGTTTGCTAAGACAGCAGTAGCAGCCGTTAAAAGCTCCAAGAAGGTCTTTGAACCTTCAAGTTTCCAATAAATCCAGGATTTGGATTCAAAGGATGCTGAGCCATGGTTAAATGCCATGAAGGCTGAGCTTGATTCCTTAGAGAGGAGCAAAACATGGGAGCTAGTTCCAGTAGTTCCAGGAATGAAACTGCTTGGAAGCAAATGGGTCTTCAAAGCGAAGACAGATCAAAATGGCAAGATAGTCAGACACAAAGCCAGATTGGTAGCCAGAGGTTTTTCACAGGTACCAGGTGAAGACTATCACGAGACCTACTCACCCACCGTGAGGTATGAGAGCATTAGGCTTATGCTCAAGCTTGCTGCAGAAGAGAAACTTCACGTTAGTCACCACGATGTGAATACAGCGTTTTTGTACGGATCTCTAGGTGAATCTCTTTATATGCTTCCACCTGATGGCGTACAGGTAAAACAGGGATTTGTTTGTTCTCTGAAGAAGTCTCTTTATGGTCTCAAACAAAGTGCACGGTGTTGGCACACAAAACTCACTGAGGTATTGTTTTCTCTAGGTTTTCAGCAAGGGAAAGCTGATCCATGTGTATTTGTCAAAGAGGAGGGGCAAAAGAAGCTGTATTGTTTGTTTTATGTTGATGATACTTTGTTCTTTTGGAAAGATGTCACAATGTACAATAACGCCCTAGCTCAACTGAAAGAGCACTTTGACATGAAAGATCTTGGTGAGGTAAACAACTACCTATCTCTGGAAATAGAGAGAGATCAAGATGGTAACATTCTAGTACACCAGTCACGGAAAATTGCTGATGTGTTAAGCAAACTAAACCTGATGGATGCTAACCCTGTAGACACACCGATGACAACAGGTTATCAGGTAGATGACACTGAAGAAGCATTTTCTGACACTACACTGTACAGAAGTGTGCTAGGCAAACTAAACTTCATTGCCAGATGTTCAAGACCTGACATTGCTGTTAGCTGTAATTTGCTAAGCAGACAAGTCAACAATCCTACTGTTAAGGATTGGAAAGCTCTGAAACGCATAGCACGCTATTTGAAAGGCACTATGCATTACAGACTAAGATTTAACAATCAGAAGTCTGGTGGTCTTGAGATATTTGCAGATGCAAGTTTTGGAAGTGACACTACTGACAGGAAAAGTACGTCTGGAGTTTGCTACATGTACAATCAGGGTCTATTTGATTGGTCATGCAAGAAGCAAACAACAGTTAGCTTAAGTACTTGTCAAGCTGAACTGAATGCACTGTCTTATTCACTTAAAGATTGTGAATGGTTGTTACAATTGTGCAAAGACATGAAAATTCCTGTCAAATGTCCAATCCAGGTTTACCAGGACAACAAAGCATGTTTGGCTTTGCTGAATTCTGAAGGTTGTAAGCAAAGCACGAAGCACTTGCAATTGAAACTGCAACATGCTAGGGAATGTATTCAGAAGGGACTCGTAACGGTGTCCTATATGCCAGGTAATGAAATTCCTGCTGATGTATTGTCCAAGATTGTATCAAGGGATCTACACTGTACCTATGTGCAGAAGTTGGGTTTGTACTGATATTGTACGAACACGCTGCCCAGTGATGTTCGCAGAAAGGGGGAGGATGTTGGTTTCTATTTCCCTCACTGAGCAGCAACTGCAGTCACAAGACATTGTTTTGCATTCCACAGTCAGAGTTACTGTTGGATTCCCACGGGAATGGGAGACTGGATGTGACATACACTGGTTTCCTGTTTTTCACTGTTCTCTCGGTTTCTTTGTTAGAGAGATGGTTGCTTCTCTGCTCTCACAGAGGCAAGATGCATGTTTGTATTCTCTCAGCATAGAAGTGTTAATAAAGTTAAGAATGTGGCACATACTGCTTGTCCTTCTGCTTTGCGGACTGCTGTGCGTGGGCTCAAGATGAGACGAGCCTGTATCAGCTTCAGATGGGCTGAAGCTGGTCAAAATCTCACAAGATCCACCCCGATCAGGAGGAAGGTCCCCGGGCTGGTAAATAAGTTTGGAGGGAAGCCCCAAGACTACAATGCTTTCCGAACGGAAATTCAATACGCTTTAGAATTACAAAAAAGCGACTTTACTGATGACAGGGAGAGAGTGGCGTACATTATTGGACATCTACAGGATGGGGTGCAGGAATGGATCAGACCCTTGATGGCGACGGGGAACGATGCATTGAAAGACCTGAAAAAGTTTTATCAGGCAATGGACGCGATGTTCTCCAGCGAGGCGGAGGAAAGTGTGACCTGGAGGGAGCTGCTGGGGTGCAAGCAGGGGAGTCTGTCCGTCAGAAGCTACTGGTCGCGTTTTGCCATGTTAGTGCATAAGCTCGGGTGGAACCTAGATTCTGAACCCGTGCGAACGCTGTTTGAGGCGGGTTTGAATCCTGAAGTGAAAGATGAATTGTCCAGAGTGCCCTGCCTGCGGTCGATGGATCAGCTTACAAAGACTGTGCTTGCGATTGGAGTACGCCAAGAAGCTCGGGCTCAAGAAAGGCGGGAGATAAGGGGGGAGCGTTTCCATGGTAACCGGATTCCTGAAATGCTGAGGGAGCCTTCCTAGGCGGCAGAGCTGATGGAAATTGATGGAGCGTGCGCGTGCGAAGTTTCAAATGCTAGTGAGGTCAGGGAAAAGGAGGGGAAGGAGTGGCAAGGCATGATGGGAACAGCAGGCCACGACGAGGAGGGGGAGAAGGGGCCGGTGCAGGGAAACGAGAAAGCCTGGCTGCTGACCAACAGGGGCAGCAGCCAGGCCAGCGACCAGTAGAAGAGCCCCGACCTGACCCTCCCAAGGCAGCTATAGCCATTGAAGTGGTGCTAGAACTCCCAAACGGGCACCCAGTCAAGGTGAATGGTTTGCTGGATTCTGGTTCGTCGTGCAACTTCTTCAGTAGAGACTTCGCTCTGGAGCACCAGCTGCACCTGTTGCCACTAGATTTCCCCTTGCAGGTGACCACCATTGATGGCAGGGAGCTACTGGGGGGGGGGGTGACACACCAGACACCACCAATGCAGATGAGTGTTTCCAGGCACACGGAAACCATTGCCTTTCACGTGGCCACGCTGGCGGGACCCCCAATAATACTGGGAATGAGCTGGCTGGCACTACATGACCCAGTGGTGTCATGGCATCAGCGGTCGCTCACCTTTTGGTCAGCTTACTGCTTAGAACACTGCCTGGGAGGGAAGGAACCAAGAATGACTGTGGCCAGGGTGGCTGGGGTGGCCCTGGAGGAGAAAGGGCGGGTGCCACCACAATATGCAGATTTAAAGGAGGTCTTCAGCGAGAGAGAGGCAGACAGACTGCCCCCTCACAGGCCATTTGACTGCCAAATCAACCTGCTTCCGGGGGCCCAGTTACCGGTGGGTAAGCTGTATGCCATGTCCGACAGGGAGATGCAGGAGTTGAGGCAGTTTATTGACAAGAACTTGAAGAGAGGTTTCATAAGGGAATGAAAGGCGGTGAGGGGAAGTCCAGTGTTCTTTGTGGACAAAAAAGAGACTAATCAACCCAGATTAGTCGTGGATTACAGGCGGATGAACTTGGTGTCAGAACCCGTGGCCTTCCCAATGCCTAGAATTGACGATATTTTGACACGTGTGAGGCAGGGGGAGATTTTTACCAAGTTGGACCTCAGGGGGGCATACAATCTGATTAGAATGAGAGAGGGGGATGAATGGAAAATGACCATGTTCACCCACCTGGGGGCTTTTGAGTATTTGGTCATGCCATTTGGATTACAATCGGGATCCGCCTGCTTTCAAGCCTTCATGCACCATGTGTTGGGTCCCCTGCTGTACAAGAATTGCGTCGCCTTTTTGGACAACGTTTTAATCTACTTGGAGAATGAAGCACAACACGTCAGGGACGTCAGGGAGGTGCTACAAAGATTGAAGAAGCATCAGTTGTGGGTCAAGGTGGAAAAATGCCAATTCCACGCCAGGGAGGTAGAGTTCCTGGGGTACAGGCTGTCAGACAAAGGACTGGCCATGGACCCAGGCACGGTGAAGGCAGTGCTGGAATGGAAGACCCCCCAAAACAGGAAGGATGTGCAGAGGTTCCTAGGCTTCAGCGACTTCTACAGGAAGTTCATAAAGAACTTCGCTCACTTGACAGCACCCATAACGGATTGTCTTAGCAGCAAAAAGAAGTTCGCATGGACAGAGGAAGCGCAGCAATCCTTTGAAAGGTTGAAGAAGGCGTTTGCCTCGGAAGAACAGCTCCTGCACGTGGATCCGGGGAAGCCCATGAGAGTGGAGACGGACGCGTCCGACCGCGCCATTGGAGCAGTACTGTTGCAACCCGGGTCCAAGGAGGACTGGTGGCCTTGTGCCTTTTTCTCTAGGAAGCTGAGCAAGTCGGAGCAAAACTACACTGTTTACGACCGATAATTGCTCGCGATTTACGAGCCATTCCGACAATGGAGACACTTTTTGATTGGCGCGCGGCACAAGATCCAGGTCCGAATGGACCACAAGAACTTGGAATACTGGCGGACAGCGCGGGTGCTAAACCAGAGACAGGTCAGATGGTCCCAGGAGTTCGTCAAGTTTTTCTTCAAGATACAATACGTGCCGGGGGTGGAAAATGTTAGAGCGGATGCACTCTCCAGGAAACCGGAATACATGGAGGGGGAAGGGCCTCCTGAAGCCAGGCACGTGTTCTCCGAAGACCGATGGGTGTGCAGGGGAGCATTGGTAGGGAAACAGGAGCTAGCAGGGCTCACCAGAGAAGATGGGTTTGCCCAAACTAAAATCAGGGAGCTCAGAGACGGAAAGGAAGACAATGGGGGGGGGGGGGTTTGAGGAAAAGGAAGGGTTACTGTACTACAGGGGGGCACTGTATGTGCCAGGAGAGACATTGAGGGGCAAGATACTTAGACAGCTTCATGATAACCCAACAGCTGGGCACTTTGGACAGCACAAGACCATGCTACTAGTCACCAGGCAGTTCTGGTGGCCAAAGGTAAGGGAAGATGTACGAGAATATGTACGAGGGTGCGACAAGTGCCAGAGGGCAAAAGGGGAAAGGAATGCCCCAGCAGGGTTGCTGGAACCCTTACCCACACCGGAGAGGCCCTGGGAGGTGGTGTCCATTGATTTTATGACAGATCTGACCAAGTCTAGGGGAAAGACAGCGGCAATGGTGGTGGTCTATCTGCTGACAAAAATGTGCCATTTCGTGGCCTGCTCGCATGCGGTGTCAGCAGAGGAGACAGCCAAGCTGTTTGTGGACCATATTTTTAGGTTGCATGGCACCCCATTGAGGGTGATCTCTGATCGCAGAAGACAATTTACCTCCGGGTTCTGGCGGAGACTCATGAGCTTGCAGCAGGTCGAGGTGAGCTTCTTGACGGCAAGGCACCCAGAAACCAACGGACAGGCCGAAAGAGCGAACGGAATACTCCAGCAATACCTACGCTGCTATGTCAGTGAGAGGCAGAACAATTGGGTAGAGAAGTTGGCACTGGCTGAATTTGCGTACAATAACGCTGAACATGTGTCCATGGGAATGAGCCCCTTCATGGCCAACTACGGGTGTCACCCCAGGGCCTTCCCAGGACGGGGGGAGGAGGGATGGAGTGTACCTGCGGCTGAGCAATTTGCAGAGGAAATGGAGGCTTTACACCAACAACTCAGGCTAAACTTGGAAAGGGCCAAGGCAGTTTACAAAAGGCAGGCAGACAGGCACCGTCGGGAAGGGGAGGTCATATGAGTGGGAGACCGGGTATGGTTGTTGTCCCAAGGGTTGCCTCTAAAGGGAGGGTGCAAAAAGTTGCAGCCTAGGCGACTGGGGCCCTTTGAGGTAATACAGCAGGTAAACCCCGTGGCGTTCAAACTCAAGTTGCCCGACAGCATGAAGATACATCCGGTGTTCCATAGGTCCCTACTTTCACCTCACAGGGAGGGGCGGGAAGGGAGGGAGGGGTTACCACCCATCCGCGGGTAGAGGAGAGGGAACACTGCAATGAAGCCACGGAAATACTAGATTCCAGGTGGCGAGGTCACCAGGTAGAGTACTTGGTAGCCTGGGAGGGAGAACCCCGGTCTGAAAACACTTGGGTCCCTGCTGAATCAATCACAGAGGGGTATCTGGTGGAAGAATTTCATGGTTTGTTCCCGCATAAGCCTAAACCATTAGCTAGATTCTGGGAGGAAGAATTTGGACCCACAGACCAGGGGAATTTGTAGGCTTTTCTGCCTCCGAAGAGGAGGGAGGGGAGGTGTCAGAGGAAGAAGAATCAGACTGGGAGGTTCAACCAGCTGGAGGGGATCCAAGGGGATGGGAGGCCGGTTTTGAATCCATGGAAGATGATGACAGTTCTTCCAGGGGATTCCCCGCATCGCCGGTTGGCGAGAGAGAGGAGGATGCATCAAAAGATCTCACCGGGGGTGAGGGGGGTCCTGAGGAGGGGGTGGATGTCAGGGAACTGCCATCAGTGCTGGAGGGAGAGAGCAAAAGCCAGATGGATTATAGAGAGCCTCCAGGGATCGGGATAAGTAGCTCATCTTCTGGGGAAGAGAATCAATGCAGCTCCAGTGGAGAGGAGGTGCTGGAGTCGGAAGTGGCGAGGCGGTCCCAGGACTCCTTGCCTGGGAGAAGCGAGGAGGGAAGGGGTCCTCCGCTGCCCACACCCTCGTTGCACAGAAGGCATTCGCGCAGAGAGGGGAGGCACAGACTGGGCATAAAACAGCTTCTTTGCTTGGGGAAGTTTAAGAGACGCCCACTCACGGATTCTGCCAGCGATTGAGTCAGCCACGAGTGAGTGGCGCTCCGGACAGACAATGTTTACTTTGGCAGCCCAGCCAGGTATTCGCAGCCAGCCAGGGAGATATTTGCCTGCTTGCTCACAAGCAACCCCTTGGAAATATAACGTGTGCATCCCAGTTCAGCTACTGATTGATTGACCCGGTTCCGGCTTCCGGTATGATGGCGACCAGCACTCTACTAATGTGAGCCCGTTGATTTTATCTTTTTATTTTCTCTTACTCCTTTTAAAGACTATTTTAATGAACACTGAGCTCAGATAAATTTAAGCACCTTACCGCATTCTATCCCACACTGTGTATTCCTGACTCTTCTTGGAAGTTTAAAGCTGAATTGACTATCTTATCACATTGCGAAGAGTTTACAGGAAGATTCATGGGCTGCTCCCACCACAAGTTTGGAGGCACAGACGGAGCATAATTTAGTGTTATGCCAATAACCCCTGGCACACTACTCCTCCTTGAATAGGATACTTTCAAGGAAATACTCCCTCAACTCTTTGAAAAACCTAGGGAAGATAGAAGAGCGAGGTAAAGGGAGAGATGACTCAGCAATTAGACAGTCCTGCTGATGCGAGGAGGGGGGTTGGAAAACGCTGCAGAGAATCTGAGGACTTAGAGGAAATGGCATGTTTGCCCTTCACCAAGCAAACCAAAATCAGCAAATTCTTTTATGGAAAAACAAAGGATAATTTTAATATTCCAACCTCGAATAGCTTCTCTCCATTAGCAGAGATAATAGATAAGGAAACTACACCGAAGGAACTATCCGCTAAACAAAGACTCTCCTCCCTGAAAGAGAGGGGAGGGGTTGTGGTCGGGGCCCGAGCTCCTGCTGGCAGGGGGCGTGGCCCCCTGCCCGCCCGCTCACCTGGCTGGCGCTCACGCCCCCTCGGTGGCCCATCCAACCAGGAGCCACGGAGGGGGCGTGTTCAGCAGCATTTTGCTGCAGCGCCAGCCTTCCCCGGCCTCATTCTTCTTCCATCCGTCGCGAGTCAAGGAGTCTAGGGGACCGCTGCCGTCGGGAGCCAGGAAAGTATTTTCGTTGCTTCTCTTCTTTTCTTGTCTTTAACACGGTACGGTGCGTCGTACTGTGCGCTTCTGAAAGAGTTGCTGTGAGAGTCCCCTTTAATTTTGACCCGGATTCCGCAGCGGCGGGCATATCTCGGCTCCGGGCTACAGCCCACGTGGCCGATACTTTTCCGCTCTCAGCCACCTAACAGCTGACGGGCGCTTTTAATTTTCGCTTCCTTCCATCTCAGCTCCGGGCTACAGCCCACGTGTGCGCCACTTTTCAGCCGCCGCCAACCGCGCTCAGCCGCCTAACAGCTGACGGGCGCAATTTGCTTTTCCGCTTGCTGCCGCCTTGTCGGGTCGCCCGTGCAGTGTCGTTGGGGTCTTGCTTTGCGTGTTTACTTGCTATTGGGGTTTGGGGTTTTGTTCTCCTGTTTAGTTTAGATTCGCGGTTGGTTTTTAGGTGGGTGGGAGCGTGTACTGGGTCCTTGAGTGCCGGGCTGTTCGGAAAAAGCCCACGGGTCCGCTCCCCCTTGGTTGGGCCGCTCTCCGCCGCCCACCAGCTGGCGCGCGCGCTTCATTTGCCTTGCTTGCTCTTGCTCCCAAACCTCGGGGCTGAACGCTAGTCTTCCTACCGGCTGGTGGAGCGTTTTTGGGGATAGTATTTCGGGCGCGTACGATTGACGGGTACCCGGTGTGTATTGCTTCGTGAAGGTTGCTGCTGGCGTGTAGCAGCTCCACGTGTGCTGCAGCCGCTTTGAGGAGGTTTCTGGAACGTAGCATCGCCAGGCTCACGGCCATTTGGAGCAGCGTGTGTGTGTTTATTGCGGCCTCCCCCCCCCCTTTCCTTCCGTCGATTTCCTTTTGCCTGGCTGGGTGCTTCATTTTGCTGTGGTGTGCGTGCGTGTGTGTGTGTGTCTTCTTGGTTCAGCCTCACTGTTTGGAGCCCCATTCCTGCCTGCTCTGCGTCGGTGGAACAGAGCTCTGGGGGTTCGGGAGTGTGCGTTTGCGTGCGTTTGTGGGTGTGCCTGTGTGCGCTTGCTACCGCCTGATTGCTTGAGTGTTCTGCTCCGGCCCTTATTGTGTGGTGGGGACCACATTTGAGGCGGTGTAGGCCAGCTTTTCCGGGTCGCTTTAGTTCTCGGGTACCAGGTGGAGGTTTGTGACCTTGACCACCCCCCCCCGGTCGGTTCTGCCAGTGGAGGTTTGTGACCTTGACCACACACACCCCGGTCGGTTCGGCCAGTTCTGCCTTCATTCCTTAATTCAATCAGAGCACCAGAGCCAAGCGTTCCTTCCACGTGCTCACCAGCCCTGCGATTCCTTTGCCCCCCCCTCCATCTGTCTGTGCTTCTTGGTCTTTGGTTTGAAAGGGAATAGTTGTTTCAGTCTTGCTGGGGTCTCTGTCTTTGTTGTAGCCCCTGTCTTTCCTTGTCCTTCGAATTTGCTAACCCTGCAAGTTCATTGCTTCTATCCCCCCTCTTTTCTTTGGTTTCTGAGTCTTTTGCCTAATTTAAAGGGGATAACTTGTTTTTTGGTGCTACTGGGGTGTCTCCTTAGTCTCAATGCCCTCCACTGTGTTGGATTAAAAGGTGTTTTGCTTATTTCCTGGTTTGCCTGGGGACACTGTTAGGGGTTGCCATAGAAACGCCCTTGCTGTTGCCTCTTATAGAACAGCTATTGTTGTCAGTTAGCTCTTTAGGTTGCCTTGGAAACGTCATTGTGTTGCCAGCCAGCAGGACAATTTAAAGGCTGATGGGCGATAATTAAGCCTATTGTTCTCAGAGGCACATTTTCAGGGGAATCTGCCAGCTTATCTTACCTGAGGCAGGCAGAGGATTGCGGATCTATTGTTCTTTTGTATAAGGAAGTGCCTTGGCATTGTTAGTTGAAGTTTAGTGGGAGTGGCTCCTCTCCTAGCTGCTGCCCTCACCTGGCTAGCACACAAAGGGGGAGTTATATTTGCTTTACTGCCTAGTGGCTTTACAGTAGTTTTCATTTCACTGTGTCACTGTCTACTGGTAGCACAGGCAATTTAGTAAGATATATTTGTTTTATCAACATTAATAATACCAAGGTTAGGTAGCAACAGGAGATTTGATTCGGTAATTAGCACAACCTGTATTGTGGAGAGTATTAGCAGGAATATATAGTAAGGAAGAATAAATAAATAAATTAATAAATAAATAAGTTGAAATAATAATAATAATAAATAAATAAATAAATAAATAAATAAATAAACACACACACATACACACACACACACACTAGCAAGCATCGTTACACTTGTAGACTATAAAGCGCACCCTATGGCTCCTAAGAGGAAACGTGCGTCTGTAGCTACTCGTAGCTCAGCAGAGAGCACATCAAGGAGGCAACAGGGCAGGAGTAATAATACAAAGCCCCCCATCTCTCACTTCCTGAACGCTTTCAGATCTTTTATAGACGAATATGAACAACGCTTCCCCGACGCGAACCCCAGTCCCCCCTCTTCTCCTGATGTCATCCCTGATACACAGGAGTTCCCTGAGAGTTCACAGTCGTCTCAATGGGACGAACTGCCTAGTACATCGGCTGCCCTCTTTAATGATACTCGAGTGCCGGGGGCTGCTGCGAATTCCATCCCACAACCGGTGCGTACTAGGTCCCAGTCACGGGCGTCGGCATCCGGGTCTCAGGCGCGGGGGGGGGGGAGCGGCTTCTAACTCTATTCGTAATAACAATTCTACTGCCCCTAGCTCTTCTAATCGTTCACAGGACAAGCGGCCCAGGGTCCAGTCCCCCGATTCCGCGTCTTCATCGGCGGCTGAAGAAGCGCAGCAGGAGGAGGAGGGCACCGCCGCCGCTGCGACCGTGGAGAAGGCTTCGGGTAAGAGGCGCGAAAAGAAGAAGCATACATGTAGGAAGAGCAGGTCTCGGAGGGAGGACACGGATGACGATACAGGTACTTCCTCTTCAGAGTATGACAGCGACGCGTCCCTAGGTTCCTATTGGGGGAAGGGCGAAGAAGTATCTGGTCTCCCGGACTGGGCACTGGTGAGGAGGGCCGGTTGCCATCGTAAAAAGTTTGGGGGGACCCAGGAGTGGAAGGATGGGGCTCTGGTAAAAGATGCAACCACATCCACCTACTCAACCTCAGATGTTATACCAGGTGATCATCTATCTCCTAAATTACGAGCCAAAATCTTAAATGGTGAGCTTGTGGACATGTTTAAATTAGTGCCTCCAGCAGAGGAGTTAGGTAGGGGAGAAAAGAGGCCCTCTCATGGTAAGAGAAAAAGCAAGTACCCTTCCGTACCTAGGACATTTGAGAATTGGCTCGATGGTTTTCAGGCCTTTATGGGGACGATTGTCGCTGCTTATCCCAAGCGGGCGGTTCACCTTGTTGCCTACCTTTCACATATTCGCACGGCCTGTGCCCTTTCGGGGGAGGCAGCAGCCATAAGCTATGATAAGAAGTTCCGAAGGAAGGCGTCCAGGATCCCGTTAGCACGCTGGGATCAGATTGAGAATGGGATATGGTCTGTGGCTGTTGGTCCGTACGTGGAAAAGAGGCCAGTCGATTCATATCGCTCAGCCAGGACTGACCAAAGGAAGGATTTTAAGCGTCGGGTATGTTGGGAGTACAATAAAGGTTTTTGTCAAAGGCCTTCTTGTAAATTCACGCATGAATGCGAAAGATGCGCCGGGGCTCACCCCGTTACATCCTGCTTAAAAGGGGGGAAGCAGCCCTTTCGGGGAGGCCGGGGGTTCCATCATCCCAGTTCCAGGGGGGCCCCCGCAGCAGGGAACAGAAGGTGAGGTGGTCTTGGAATTGGCCTTTCCCCCTATCAAGCTCATCCCCCTTTGCAACCTTCTGTCTCTTTACCCGGATAAGGATGCAGCGACCTACCTCCGGGAGGGTTTTTCCAGCGGGTTCCGTATTCCCATAGCGGGTTCTCTGATTGCAAAAGATTCGCCCAATCAGAAATCAGTTAGAGAGAGACCGGAAGTTGCCGAAAGAAAGATAGCAAAGGAGGTGAGCGCGGGCAGGGTAGCAGGCCCGTTCGATAGTCCCCCCCATTCCAAACTTGCACATATCCCCATTAGGCATTGTGCCCAAGAAAACCCCCGGTGAATTTAGGCTCATTCACAACCTGTCCTTTCCAAAGGGCGGCTCGGTCAACGATGCCATCCCGCCCGAGTTATGCACGGTTAAATACGCCACCTTCGATCAGGCAGTTAAGTTGATCCGTAGCTTTGGCACCGGTGTGTTGTTGGCAAAGTGTGATATCGAATCGGCCTTCCGCCTCTTGCCAGTACACCCGGAGGATTTTCGGCTTCTGGGTTTCAAATTTCAAGGAAAATACTACGTAGACAGGGCCATGCCAATGGGCTGCGCAGTGGCCTGTTCGGCATTTGAAGCCTTCAGCACGTTTTTGGACTGGGCCCTGCGTTTCAGGGCAAATACCATTGGGGTCACGCATTACCTGGATGATTTTCTTTTCGTGGGTAGAGCCAACACGGGGGAATGCGCCTCCTTGCTTGAGGCCTTCTCAACACTGGCCGAGGACCTTGGGGTTCCCCTGGCTGCTGAAAAAACAGAGGGACCAGCCACGCGCCTAACTTACCTGGGCATCGAGCTGGATACGGTGGCCCAGTCATCCCGTTTACCTGCGGAAAAGATTGAAGCCCTTAAAGGGCTAATTCAGGACACTCTTAGGCTCAGGAAGATCACCCTCAGGCAAATTCAATCTTTATTGGGCCACTTTAACTTCGCGTGCAGGGTGGTGTCCCCAGGACGCCCCTTTTGTGCCCACCTTGCCAGATTGTCAGTTGGTCTTAAACACCCCCTCCACAGGGTTCGCCTCCCTAGGTCGGTCAAGGCGGATCTTGAAGTGTGGACAGCCTTTCTGGGAAAATACAACGGGGTTTCCCTTTGGCAGGATGTTTTGAATTTGTCATCAGACTTTCAGGTCCAATCGGACGCAGCAGGGTCTTTAGGCTTCGGCCTGTTCTTCAAAGGGCGCTGGTGCGCGCAACGTTGGCCGCCAGCATGGCAGGGTCAGGCCATCACGCGGGATCTCACCTTTCTTGAGTTTTTTCCAATAGTGGTGGCCGTTCACATCTGGACGGAAGAGTTTCGAGATCACCGAGTGTGCTTCAGGACCGACAACCTGGCGGTGGTGAACATTCTTGCCAGGCAGTCATCTCGGTCTGCAAGGGTCTCCTCCCTGCTGCGGGCGTTCGTCCTCCGTTGCCTTGAGTACAATATTGTATTTTCAGCCAAATTCGTACCTGGAGCTAATAATGATATAGCCGACGCCTTGTCTCAATTCCAGATACCTCGCTTCCGGTCGCTCGCACCTGGAGCACAACTGTTGCCCAAACCCTTTCCGGAGTACCTGTGGAACGTTGGAGACGCAAAGTGATACAGGGAGTATTAGCGTCCGTGGCACCTTCCACGCTCAGGTCCTATAAGAAGGCCTGGAGCGATTTCCTGGGTTTCAGGTTTGGGTTATCTGGGCTGTCACATAATGTACCTCCCACCGCCGACGACGTCCTGCAGTACCTATCCCATCTGGACGATCTCGGACGTGCTACAAAAACCTTAAAGATTCACGTAGCAGCCATCAGCTTCTTTTCAAAGGCGACTTTCGCGGAAGACCCATGTAGTGATTTTTTGATTCGTAGAGCCATTGAGGGATGGGGCAGGTTGCAACCGCCTAGGGCTGTCGGCCGTAAGCCAATTTCTTACGGATTGCTATCCCGGATACGTGTAAAGCTCAGGACGATTTGCTGGTCCAGGTTTGAGGCGCGGCTCTTCTCCGCAGCTTATGCTATAGCCTTCTTTGGTGCGCTCAGAGTTGGTGAGGTGGTTTGTGAAGTTAGTGCGCGGGGTTTAACTCACGGCCTCCTGTGCGAGGATGTACAGCTGTCTGAATCTTCTGTGTCGGTACTTGTTCGTCAGTCCAAAACTGATCAGGCCGGCAAGGGCGTCTTGCTCAAGCTCACGGCGTCGGCCCAGCAGGGCCCATGTCCGGTAAAAGACACCAGGCGGTATCTCTGCCTTAGACCAGCCGTCTCGGGACCGTTCCTGATCCATGAGGATGGGTCACCCCTGTTGAGGTACCAATTCACTAGAGTGTTGCGTAAGGCTATTGAGGCCTGCGGCCTATCCTCTCAGGAGTACGCTGCGCATTCCTTCAGGATCGGTGCCGCTACCACGGCCGCGCACCTGGGGCTACCGGCAGAAAGGATAAAAGAGCTGGGCCGGTGGAAATCCGATGTCTATAAGTCTTATATTCGCTAGTTGTGCTTACCCCTTAGCCTATTTACCCTTCCTTTTCTTTCTATCTTTACCCCCAGCTATGCCCGGAAGAAGCGTGTGGATTTGCGGCCACAGTATAGTTCATTGGGCCCGCGTGCAAGCGGTGAGCTGCGGCCTGGCACCCAATCTTGGTCTGCCCAGTGATGTTCGAGTTTCCTGGTTGTCGAGAAGAGGCATGCGTTGGGAAGAGCTGATGCCATTGCTGTGGGAGAAAGTAGCCAAGCTCGGCCCTCCCGACGTCCTGGTGATTCATTTGGGCGAGAATGACCTCGTCAACAAAAGGAGTGTGGACTTGTTGTCGAGCATAAAAAGAGACTTGAATGCATTCGCAGCCTTGTGTCCCAGAGCAAAGGTGTTCTGGTCCTCCTTCCTGAAAAGAACTGTGTGGCGCGGTGCGCAAAGCTGTATGGCCATTGAAAGAACCAGGAAACTCGTAAATCGGGCGGTAGCCCGTTGGGTGCGCTTTATGGACGGCCGAGTGATTTATCATGACCGTATCCGGATTAGCGATCAAGCTTTATACCGGGATGACGGTGTCCACCTATCGGATCTGGGGAATGACTTTTGGTTAGCTAGTGTCATCAAAAACATCTGGGATTGGTTGCAGCTTTGAGGGTATTGGCGGCGAGCCTTTGGCTCGGGTGGCGGTTAGGCATTGGAATAATGTGTTGCGCTGTGTGGAAGTGCTAGGTGTGGCCATCGCCTATGCCTTCAATTTTTAGGGGTATTCCGTTAAAGGAATCTGGGGGTCGTGTATTCCGTCCGATGCCTGCTTGGCGGGAGGCCTTGGCACGACCCTCGGTGACAGCAGGGGTGAGCCTATAGTTGGATTAGCATCAACAGGCTCCACCTACTGGTGAATAACCCACTTGTTTCGATCCAATGCCTAAGCCAATACCTTTCAATAGCTGTAACCAATAAAGTTGTGGCCTTTTCTAGCCCATTAACCTTACATCATGTGTCCTCGTGTCTTTATTTCACTTCGCCGGGTCGGGTCCTCGAACCACAAAGACTCTCCTCCCTGAAAGAGAGGGGAGGGGTTGTGGTCGGGGCCCGAGCTCCGGCTAGCAGGGGGCGTGGCCCCCTGCCCGCCCGCTCACCTGGCTGGCGCTCACGCCCCCTCGGTGGCCCATCCAACCAGGAGCCACGGAGGGGGCGTGTTCAGCAGCATTTTGCTGCAGCGCCAGCCTTCCCCGGCCTCATTCTTCTTCCGTCCGTCGCGAGTCACCCACCCTCCACTCCCTTTTAGTTAGGGCTTAGGTTTTTGGCCTTGCTATGGACCTTAGGTTGGTCGCCCCGGTTGCCTGGGGGGCCTGGTAGGAGTTTTTCCATTTGGCACTAGGCTTTTTGGTTTTTTCGCCTACCTCGTAGCAATCGTCACAACTTTTGTGGTATTGGTGGGTAGGTTAGGCATTGGAATAATGTGTTGCGCTGTGTGGAAGTGCTAGGTGTGGTCATCGCCTATGCCTTCAATTTTTAGGGGTATTCCGTTAAAGGAATCTGGGGGTCGTGTATTCCGTCCGATGCCTGCTTGGCGGGAGGCCTTGGCACGACCCTCGGTGACAGCAGGGGTGAGCCTATAGTTGGATTAGCATCAACAGGCTCCACCTACTGGTGAATAACCCACTTGTTTCGATCCAATGCCTAAGCCAATACCTTTCTTTCTTTTTTTTTAATTTTTATTTTATTTACAAAAGAAATACACAGCTTACATAGTACAAATAGATACAAATACAGAAAAAGAAAAAAGACAAGAAAAAAGAAAAACAAAAACAAAGCAAAGAATACAAACAGAATAGACGAAACATATACAGTTACAGATAACAGAACTTCCGTCCGACTCGGTCTTGGAGTTATCAATTCTTATATTATTTCTACAGTATTACTAAAACAATCTACATCGATGATATTAATTATCGTCTACTGATAAATTATTTATTCCCTGGATCGACTCAAAATAAATTAAAAATTTATTCCACTCATCTTTATGTTTAACTGTATTGTTTAATCTTATTTTCCCGGTTAGTCTCGCTAATTCAATATATTGGTATAGCCTTATTTGCCACTCTTCGACCGTGGGTAGGTCGGGGGTTTTCCATTTTTGAGCAATTAGAATTCTTGCCGCAGCCATGGCATATTGAACAAATGTTTGGTCTATTTTCTTTATTTCTTTACCAATCATACCTAAAAGAAACAGCTCGGGAGTTTTGGGGAAATTATACTTCAAGATTTTTTTCAATTTATCATAGACTTGTGTCCAGAATTCCTTCACTGCATCACAGGTCCACCAGGTGTGAAAAAAGGTCCCAACCTTATCCTTACATCTCCAGCATGTGTTATCCACAGTTTTATACATCTTTGCTAACTTTGCCGGAGTTAGGTACCAGCGATATACCATTTTCTCTAGATTTTCACGAAGGGCTACACAGGCTGTAAATTTTACACCTTTCATCCAGAGTGTCTGCCATTTATTATAATCTATAGTATAACCAAGATCTTTTCCCCATTTTAGCATTACTCCCTTCACCAGATCTTCTTTGGTATCCCATTCCAGTAATTGTTTATACATTTTGGAGAGGATTTTATCATTACTTTCCAGAATTTCTACCTGAAACCTTGATTTTTTTTCACTCATCCCCACTCTCTTATGCTCACCCCATAAAGCATTAATCTGGTGGAAGCGCAGCCATTCTTTTATTTTATCTTTCAACTCCTCATAGGGCTTCACCTTCCATCCTTCTTCTGTCTTTACCAGAAGGTCCTCATATGTGTATCTTTCCTCATTCATATTAATTTTTTTTATTTCAATTATATCAGTTGGGGAGAGCCACCATGGGGTGCCTTTTTCGATCAGTTTTCTGTACCTCTTCCATACCTCTAGTAATGGCCCTCTGATTATATGGTTGGAGAAGCCTCTATGAATCTCCCCTTTTTCTTGCCAGAGGTAGGCGTGCCACCTGAATCTAATATTAAATCCCTCCAGGTCCAAAAGGTCTGTATTTCTAAGGGTGGCCCACTCCTTTAGCCAACATAGACAGGCTGCTTCATAATAGAGCCTGATGTTCGGGACTGCGAATCCGCACCTGTCTCTTGAGTCTGTTAAGTATTTGAGCTTTATTCTGGCTTTCTTCCCCTGCCAGATAAACCTGGTCAGGGTTTTTTGCCAGTTCTTAAGAAGGGAGGTGCCTTTGATTATCGGAATGGAAGCCAATACCTTTCAATAGCTGTAACCAATAAAGTTGTGGCCTTTTCTAGCCCATTAACCTTACATCATGTGTCCTCGTGTCTTTATTTCACTTCGCCGGGTCGGGTCCTCGAACCACAACCCACTAACCCCTTAAACAACACCATCACAAGACCAAAAGGTCCCAAAAAAGTTCCAACTATGTCCATTCAGGTGGAAGACAGCATCAGAGAACAAGAAAACTATCTCTCTGAACTACTACTTGAACACTCTACCACGTTAGACCTAGTGGCTAAAACCATGGACTATATCTTTAAATACATAAGAGATATCAAAGGCTCCCTAGAGAAGATTATATCCTTTGTATCCCCAAAAGTTAATGTCAGCCCCGTAGATACCTCACCGGAGGATAGGGCCGAACCAACACCTAGAGTACCTGTCCTACTGCGCTCAACTTCGCAGACTGGCTGCAAATTTGAAAATGAACAAACTATGGAAGATTTACACACCATATCTTCCTACAATCTTTCACTACAAGCCACTAGACTTTGTTTAATTATCCTCCCCTTCAAAGGTCAGGTTGTTAACTGGTCGTCTATACATGTCGCAAGAAGGCATCTAGCTGAGCTTTTGGGCGTAAATCCCCTTTCCATCGATCTGAAATCCACTGTCCACATTTACAGCAAGCCACACATGCAGAGGATACTGCTCACCTTCGAATCTAAAAAGTTTCCAACTTATATGATGTCTCTACGAAGCTACCTGACTAATTATGGAATTTTTATTACAAGAGTTTTTATCAACACTAAGATTTGCCCTCTTATACCCTACTCTCCAGCTAAAAGGAAAGCAATTAAAAATGAGGGCACCCCACCTACTACGAGCTCTACCTCTCCACCCTCAGACTTAATTAGTTGGACAGAGACCCCCATGCCCCTCCTATCAAAGGCTACTCATCTAGAGAATTCGATGGAGCAGGAGTTACTTGTTTCCTTCTCCCATCTGCCAAAAGCCGAACAAACAGAGATAACGGACAGACTAGATGAGTTATTACTCCATCTCCGCAACTCTGAAGACCTAGCGCCCACAAAAGAGGCAAATACCCCATCTAACTTGGAGCGAAAAATGGGATATGAATCTCCTCAGGTCACGTCAGAACACACACCCCTACTCTGCCCAACTGAAATC
This sequence comes from Podarcis muralis, assembly GCF_964188315.1. Lineage (NCBI taxonomy): Eukaryota > Metazoa > Chordata > Lepidosauria > Squamata > Lacertidae > Podarcis > Podarcis muralis. Next base: position 11,573,583 of record NC_135674.1, read on the forward strand.
CACGCCGAAATCTCTGTGGCGCCCCTAATCACATTACCGGAGACTTCACCATCCAATGGATGCATCTTCCACGACCCCGGGAAAGTCCTAGATGTTATTGAAGAGACAAAATGACTCTCACCTCTACTACTATCCTGGAACGTTGCTGGATGGCAATCGAAAACAATGGACAAAGACGTTCTAACCTACGTATCACAGTTCAAGATCATCCTGCTCCAAGAAACCTGGATGCAAAATCCTTTTGAACTACACAATTATTTTGCTTTCCATTCCTGTGCCTCAATCAGCCCAAAAGGCGGAAGAGGTCTGAGCACCTTCGTATCGACAGATCTAGGAACCTCCCCTATCCAATTGAAAATCGATAAAAAATGGATTTTGGCTGTTAAAATATTCTCTACCCACTTTAAGATCATATGCATCAATGTTTATATTCACCCACTTATGAAACAAACTGATCTTAAAAACATCTGGAACGAACTGGAAGACTGCATTCTCCTTGTCTCAAATAAGTTTCCCTCTGCCTCCTTAATTATTGGTGGGGACTTTAATGCAAGGCTAGGCCACTCAGACGAACAGCTAATCAACGAAAGTGGAATGGGTCCCCTAAATGCTAATGATGAACATTGGCCCCTATTCAGGCGTCATTCACTTGACCCAGTTACCAATTTTGCTGGTACATGTCTTTTCCAAATGGCACTTAGATTAAACCTTGTTATTTTAAACGGCCTCTCCTCGGGAGACTGCCCTGGCCAATTTACTTATTGGTCAGGCTTAAGGCATTCTGTTATTGACTACATCCTTGTCTCCCAAGAACTCTTTCATGAATATATTGAATTTACTGTAGATATAAGAACCGAAAGTGACCATCTACCCCTAAATCTTAATAGGACTGAATTTTGGGAACCCTCTAGATGTGGGTTCGCCCCACAGACACCTGATCCTAATGTTCTACAACAAATAGGCAGATCCAGAATTAAATGGTCCCCTTATGTTAATAACAATTTTAGCATTTGGACACAATCAATGGAAGGTCAACTCCTCTGGGTTGATCTGACTTCCAACGACACTGAAGAGACCTCCCCAATTGACCATTATAACACTTTAATCCGAAAACTCCAACCGTTATTGTCAAGACTCAGGAGATCTAACCACAATGAGCCCCCTACCAACAAAAAATGGTTTGACCGTGAATGCATCCAGGCAAAACTTATACTCAGGGAATGCTTTAAGGTCTTCCAGCAAAATCCTAACCCTATCACTAAATTAGAGTTACAACTTAAAAAAAAGAACTACAAAGAGTTACTAAAAACCAAAAAAAGAACCGCAGACTCTCTCATTTGGCAGGCCCTCATAAAAGCGTCAATAGAAAAAGACAATACCAACTTCTGGAAAATTATCTCCAGTCAAACCAAAGCTCCTAACGAGGGCACAATAATCCCTGCAAACTCATGGGAAGAGCACTACAAAGTGCTATTTAGGGAACATCGTCCTTCTGCGCTGCTTAACATCCCCTTAGATAACGATACACCATGGCCCCCAACATCTGAAACTGAAATCACTTCGTTAATTCTACAAATGAAATCTGGCAAAGCCCCAGGAAGTGATTTCATTGTCGCTGAACTTCTGAAAGCACAAATAAACTGGTGGGCCCCGGTTCTTGCAAATCTATTTTCATATATAGATAAGACAACTGAAATCCCTAAAGATTGGGGACTGGCTATAATTGTTCCTATATTTAAAAAGGGCAACCCTTCTGATCCATCTAATTATAGACCAATTAGTCTTCTGAATGTGATCTGCAAACTTTATACAAAACATCTATGCCTAAAATTATGTGAATGGTTAGATCATAATGACTTGCTAGAAATTGAACAAGCAGGGTTTACATCTGGACGTTCCACCATTGATCACTGCTTAGTGCTGGATTATTTTGTCTATAAGTATGTGAAACATTGGAAAAAGTCATTGTATGCAGCCTTTGTGGACCTAAAGGCAGCTTTTGATTCTGTATCCAGGGATAGGCTCTGGGCCAAATTGGCCAATATGGGTATTAACAGAAGGTTATTACTTCTGATGATTAAACTTCATGAGAACAATACCCTCCAGATAAGACTCGCACAGGACGACAGACTCTCTAGAGAAATCCAAGTCCAAAGAGGAGCAGAGACTGTACTTTTTGAGAATTCTAAGGAAAAACCACCTTCCGCAGAAACTGCTGCTTGCCTTCTATCACTGTGCCATTGAGAGCGTGCTCACTTATGGCTTGTGTGTGTGGTACGGAAGCTGTACTACCCAGGACAGGATGGGGTTGTGCAGAGTTGTTAAGGCAGCAGAGAGCATTGTTGGCTGCCCACTCTCCACCTTAGAGCAGATTTATGCCACAAGGTGCCATAGGAAGGCACTGGACATAGTAAAAGATCCATCGCATCCTGGTCATTGTCTCTTCGAGCTCCTGCCGTTGGGACGGAGATGCAGGACGATGAGGACAAGAACGAGCCGTCTTAAGAACAGCTTCTTCTCCAGAGCGATCTCGGCCCTGAATGGGAAGCCTGGACTTTGAAAGTCATCTAATCTTCCTTGCTGTATTATACTGTATTGTTTTAATTAGTGTTTTTATAGTTGTTTTGATTTTGTGTGGAGTGCCCTACCTGGGTGGATGGAGCAGCCAAGTAATTTCGTTGTCCCCGAGAGGGGGCAATGACAATAAAGATATTATTATTATTATTATTATTATTATTATTATTATTATTATTAGACAAGGATGCCTATTAGCCCCATTTTTATTTAACATCTATGTTAACTCCCTGGTCACATGTTGCCGTGAAATCGAAACCCATCCCCCCGTGTTCTCTAACGGCAGAAAAGTACCAGTTTTAATGTATGCGGATGACGCTGTTCTCTCTCAAACCAAAGTGGGTCTGAAACGTGCCTTAGGAAAGTTTAGTGACCAATGTAACACTGAACTGTTAACAATTAACTTTGCCAAAACCAAAATTGTACATTTTAACCGCTCTTTCAGGAAAGATAATTGGAGCGTAAAGGGAAATGCCATTGAACAGACTAAGACCTTCCAATACTTAGGCATTACTTTCTCTTATAATGCCAAATTGTCAACACACCTGACCACATCAGCTATATCAGCAGGAAGAAGTGCAAATGCCATCCTTAGATTATTCAGAAGGAAAGGATCTGGCTTCCTCCCGATGGCCCTAAAAGTTTTTCAGGCAAAATCTTTAGCCCAACTTCTGTATGGCTCTCAAATTAGCCCCTCTGCCAACCTTAAGACCCTTGAAACAGTACAATCAAAATTCTTAAGATCATTATTTGCTACCCCAAAGTGTACACCTAATGTAGTCTTAAGGCAAGAGGCAGGACTGCCCAGAGTGGAATTAAAAGTCTGGGAGCAAGCAATATCCCTCTGGCTGAAAATCCATTACAATCCTAAGGGACTGTTACCTTGCTTCCTGGCCGCAGTTCCCTACCCTCCTTGGCTTATGCAAATAACTAACTAGATCAAACAAATTGGCTTAAACCCTGAAAATCTTTTTATTGGAACTCTGAACAAGGCAAAAGCAATTATCACTCAGAGACTTTACGATGTCGAATTACAACAAGAAGACGCCCTACTCCCGGAGTCGTATAGATGTTTAAAAGCTTGGCCTAATTTTGCAGCTGCCCCTTACTTAACTAACATCACTAACGAAGCTTATAGATGGGCTTTCTCTAGAGCCCGCTTTGAGAAAATGCCCTCAGCAGTGCTGCACGGCAAATTCACGCGGGTACCAATGCATGCGCGTCTCTGCCCCTGTATGTCTAATAAGGTAGAATCTGTCACACACATCCTTCTATTTTGCGAATTTTATAGTGAAGAACGAGCTCAACTTATTTTGCCGCTTTTATCAAAATTTATATCGATTGATTGATCTTTATTACGGCCATTGGCCCGTTACACGACAGTTTCCCATACCAACATATTATACTTAAACCTCCAAATTTAAAATCGCCAAAACTTACAAAAGACAAACAATAATCGAAGCAAAACAAAAACAAAAACCACCATCATACCAAAACAGAAACCACCATCATACATTACAATAAATTCGTAACCTATACATCGCCCTCTGCTCATAAATTAATCAGGGATATCAATGGTGATATCGCCTAAAACATAGATCATGGTTTAAAACAATGGTGATATCACCTAAAACATAGGTCATGGTTTAAAGGGGTTATCCGAATCACACAGGAGACCGTTTCTCTTCTTTAGGGATAGGACGCTGATCAGGAATCTGGCAACCATGAGTGATTTTAGGGGGTCATCATCAGTTAGTAGATATCTCAGTTTGGCTTCAATCGTATCATCGGCAATTCCCTTAAGATATTGAGCAAGAAACTTGCTCCTGGCCGGTAAGTGAAAAGCACAGTCAAAGATTATGTGATGCAACGATTCCGGTGCCCCACTATTACAATCACATAAGAGCGATATCTGTCCATTGGAGAATCTATTTCTCAGCACGTTCGATGGGAAGGTGTTGAATCTTGCCTTTACAAAGGCATATCTATGAGCTGAGGAAGTTAGGGAATTCAAATACTTTGGGAGCCTTAAGAGGGGTAATAAACCAAGATTTAGAGGTGAGCAGGTACCATTGCCCAAGATCATTTTCTGCTGCAAGTCCATCTCCTCTAGCTTACAGGTTACTGTTCTTTTAGCTGGGACTATGTCCTGCTCTAGTAATTTGGATGGGGAGATTCCCATTGCCGTTATTTTCAGCTGTAAATTTTTTACCCATGGGCTCTGGAAATCATCTCTCCACATACATTGTATCAAGTACAAGTTTGGGAGATTGTGCCATAGAGATAACCAGTGACAAAGTATGTGCTTCCACAGAGCATTTTCCAGGGATACAATATTGAGTTCCATGCGTAACGCTGTATTACTTACACAGTTGGGCAGTTTCAATATCCCTCTTAAAAACTGATTTTGAATGACCTCCAGGTGAGATAGGTTGGCAAAAGTCCCCCAGATTGAGATGGCATAAGCAATTGTCGGGATCACCTTGGCCTTGAAGACTTTCAACGCCGATGGGATATGAAGGGCCCCATCGGTGAAGAAGAATCGCAAGATCGCCAAGGAGATAGCTTTGGCTCTATTTGTAACATAGGCTACATGGGCCTTCCATCTGAGGTTATGTTGTAACCAAACTCCCAAATATTGGAATCTATAGACTTGTTCGATGACTCTCCCATCAATTCTCCAATTATGGAGTTTCCGGCTCTTTGAGAAAATCAGGATCTTAGATTTCCCATAATTAATTGTAAGGGAATTTGCGTTACAGTATGATCCAAAAATTTTTAGGGCCCTCCTGAGACCTACTCTAGAAAAGGACAGAATGACTGCGTCATCCGCATATAGTAACAAGGGGCAGCGATAAAGTGCTAGGCGGGGTGCATGAATCCTTTCTTGGGCCTCTATTAGGGGAGTCCTCATGTCACTTATGAACAAATTGAACAGGAGTGGAGCCAATATACAACCCTGTCGGACACCTCTGTTAATGGGAATTGAATTTGTGAGATCACCCTCCGGGGTGAATCTCACTCTGGCCGCTGAGTTCTCATGGAGTTTGATTATTAGCCAGAGAAGCCTTCTGTCGATGCCCCAGCGGGTGAGTTTTTCCCAGAGGATGCTCCTGGGGATACTATCGAATGCTGCCTTTAGGTCAATGAATGCCACACAGAGTTGGCCACCCTTTGGGGTGGAATATTTCCAGGCAAGATGCTGTAAAATTAGAATATGATTAATTGTTGACTGTTTTGGGCGGAATCCAGCTTGTTCGGGCCCAATTAATTTTCTCTCTTCGGCCCATTGGATAAGTCTGTTCAACAGGGAGCGGGCATACAGTTTCCCCACTATTGAGAGCAGGCTGATGTTCCTGTAGTTCCCCGGGTCATCTGGTGAGCCCTTTTTGTGGATTGGAACGATGACAGCGTCCTTCCATGCTTCCGGAATCTTTCCAGAGTTGTTAACTGCATCGAAGATGTTCGCCAGGACCTTGGCCCACCAGTCCGCGTGCTATTTTATAGCTTCTGCCGGGATCAGGTCTGGCCCAGGCGCTTTCCCTGTTTTAAGGTTGACGATCAAGTCATGGATGTCTTCCGGATCGGTAGGGGGCCAGAGGGGAAGCTGATCTTGAAATTCGTCTCTTGTGTTAACGATACAGTCAGTTGTGGCAAAGTAATTTTTTAAATAAGATTCCCAAACCGGGGCGGGAATAATAGTTAAAGGGTATCTTTTAGTTCTCTTATTTACCAGGAGCCAAAATTGTCTGGTGTTCCGTGATGATGAGGCTTCTACAATTGCCCGCCATTGATTCACTTGCCATTCCAGTCTGGCACCCTTTTGAATTTGCTTGTAGGCCGATTTTGCTTGGAAATATTCTTTTGGCAAGACCGTTGCCCCAGAGGCTTTATACTCTTTGTAGATGTTACCAAGAAGTTGTTTAGCCTGTTTACAAGCACTGTTGAACCACAATGCACCTGTCTTCCTTTGTGTTCGATTTATTTTATGCGTCGGGACAGAGAAAAAAGACGTTAGATCTTCCGACAGGTTCGAGAATAGTCTTAGGGTTTGGTCATAATCATGATAATCCTCAATTAAGCCTGAATATGCTTGTTTTAGTCCTAGTTGTAAATATGCTGAGAATTTTTGAGCCTGTAGTTCGGACCATTTTACACTTTTGACTTGCAGTACTGAGTTTGTAATCAAATGTGTTGGATGTCTGTCTCCATCTGGGGTCCAGTCTATAGTCATTGTGGCGACCAACGGTAGGTGGTCGCTCAGTTGAATATTTTCAACTTTAAAATGGGAAAATTTGGGGAATATATCATGAGATACCATCATATAATCCAGGACACTGTTTGCAGAGGAGCTTATGTGTGTGAACTCACCTGGTACGTCAGGCGGGCAGTTCCCGTTTAGAATCACTAAGTTTAGACGTAGGACCAATTGGTAAAGAAGGGTTCCTGCTTCATTTACCCTTTTGTCTTTGGAGAGTCTTTGATTATGGAGGGAGAGGTCATTTATGAATTCTGGGGTTATCCACCATTTGGCTTTGATTAGAGACTCCCAGTTTGTTGCAATGCGAGCATTGAAATCCCCTGCTATAACATTGGGTATATTGGGGTATTTGGAGTGACAAAGAGTAAGGTGTTCCTCCAAGATTCCCCATTTATTGTATAAGTCTGCAATGTTGCCTCCAGGAGGAAGATAAACATTTGTTATAACAAGTTCAAAGTTTTCCCCCGTAACCAGGCCTGTAATTGCAAGGGTGGAAGCATTTACAAGCGTGAGTTTTGCCTGTATTTTCAAGGAAATTGCTATAACTAATCCTCCACTAGGCCGGCCTCCTTTAGTAGACGGGCATGCCGGTAATGATGTAACATCAAAACCATTAATATCTACTCTCCCCTCTTCCCATGTTTCCTGCAAGAGAATTACTTGGTGTGAGTTTATTAGTTTTACAAAGTTCGGGTCAGATTTTTTCCCCTTCCAACCTGCTATGTTCCAGCTTAAAAGGGAGAACGGGGGAAGATTTGACTGAGGTTTGGGTAGTCACAATGGAGAAGGGGGGAACGCTGATCTTGGTGGGTTGTCAAATTTAAAGAAGTCAGTAATTTTCCTTTGAATAATGGTAAATGACTTCTCTCCTTTTGGCGCAGGTGTGTCTCTTGAGCTATTGTGAATAGAGATAATATTTGGCGTTTTTAGCTGTCGGGCCCAACTAGGCTCTGAAGAGGTTCCTGCCAAGTCCACTGGAGCCGTCCTCTTTGGGGATCTAACCGATCCACTTGTGATCATTTGGTTTATATGTCCTGCTGGGTCTTCAGTCCACTCTGTGGTGACTCTCGACACTGTGGTGTCTTCCTCACATGATTGTTGGATTTTTGGTGGAGAAGCCTGACTTGAGGTGGCCACTACCGTCTCAGGACGTGGATGGTCTTCGATGTATGTTGATTCCAAGTCCGGCATGGAGGGGTGAAGGGACAACGATTTGTCCAGGGGGGTGTTATCCTGAGTTCCATTCTTTGATCGGTTAATCACGGAGGGAGCAGATAAGTCTATTAAAAGCAGGGATGAGTTACCAGCGTGAAGGGGAGGAGAAGAGTCTGCCTCCAGCAGTGGGACCTTCCCATCTACTGCAGAAGGCACCTTATATGCTGGGTATTGGGGAATTGTTGTTTCCACCTCCATGGGGCATGGCACCGCTAAATTAGAGTGGGTATCTTTCGTAGGAACTCCATTGCAGGCGATCCTTAGGAGCTGAAGTTTAAGTAAATCCAGCCTATTTATAATTTCTTGTTGTTCCATCGCTGGTAATTCTCCAAAGGAGGCGATAAGCTCTCTTTCCTCCTGGGGTGTCAAAGAGTTACTGGCACACTCGTAGTGTTTATTTGTAGGAGTGGAGGTACTATGGGACTGGCCCAGACATGGGGTGTACAGCTCAGCCCTCTTTTGTGGTTCAGGGCGGGAGGGTTGTACCGTCTCCTTGGTTAATCCCTCCGATAGGAGGAGTCTAATTTTGGAATCCATGAAAACTCTCGTTGGAAAAATACCAAGATTATTCAAAAAAACTTTTTGCTTAATAATAAGAGAGGGGATTTTTGCAGAGTGGAAAGCCAGCATCATTCTCTGATATCTGTTCTGGCGGACTAAGGGAAGCACAGCACAAAGGTCTATTTGTGATGCCTCGAGTTTTAGAAGCCATCTGAGGTGCTCTTTAGTCCCATGTAGCGTTGTCCAACTTAGGTCCCTTTCCCGGAAGGTTAGGGAAATCTTCCTTGGATGTAGAATCAGGGATTGGCGATTCAGTGCGGGGTTGAGATTGTATTTGCAGTTCTTCATGCAATCAGTGTTTGGTGGAGCTTTCTGCCGGCGCAATGGAACATCTACTGCCCCATCTTGGGCTGTCTGTGCCGGCTGGTCATCCAGTTTTTGCTGAAGGCTATGCAGCTGAGAGGATAAGCCATCAATTCTCTTAAATATACAGTTTAAAGTTCTAATTATTAGATGGAGTTGCTCACATCCTGTGCAGTCCGATTCGGCTACCAACTCCTCCTTCGGATAGGGACCATCCCCATTTGTGTTACCATTAGCGTTTCCAATTTGTAACGTCTCAGGGGCCTTATCTTCTGATGTTGTTTCAAGGGCAGTTAGAGGATCCCTACAACATTATTTGGAATCCTCCCCCGAAATTCTACGAAAATACCTTCTGGAAGATTCCTCAAGCTCAATATCATATGAGGTGGCCAAATTTTGCACTTTAGTAATCAGGAAGCGTAAATCTCCTCTGTTGAACGGCACTCTGCGAAGTTCCCCTGTGTAATCCTTTTTTCTTTTTTTTCTTTTTTTTTCTTTTCTGATGTTGTTGTTGATCTCTTTTTGTTTGATCTTGTGGTGTCTAGTGTCACTGGCTTTTGCCGCAATTAAAAAAAACAAAAACCTTTTGTGCTCTTCCACACCCGTCCAATGTTCCTGACCCTTATTTTGGTTTCTTTTAGCTTCTTTTAAATTATTATAGACTTTTATATTCACCTTGTGTTTTATTACCTTTTTAGATTTTAAATGCTGGTCTATGACCGTAATAAAGATTTGTTGTTGTTGTTGTTTGCTACTGATTGATTGATTGATTGATTGATTTTTTAACTGTAGAAATGGATAAAAGCCCCCCCCCCCCGTCCAAACAATGACTATCATCAGTGCAGGAAAGATATTTTTTTTTTATCATCTACAATACTGTTTTATTTATTTTATAGTACAGTACATTGATCATTGCTTTCATTTTATGGATCAATGGTCTTGTTAGATAGTAAAATTCATGTTAAATTGCTGATTTAGGGGTTTTCAAAAGTCTGGAACAGATTAATCTATTTTGCATTACTTTCTATGGGAAAACGTGCCTTGGTTTAAGAACGCTTTGGTTTAAGAATGGACTTCCGGAACGGATTAAGTTCGTAAACCAAGGTACCACTGTATTTTAGTGTCTCAGGAGTGTTGGGGACATGGCAGAATGGCCCCAAGTGGGGAAACCCAATGAAATCCACCCTCCCCCCACACCAGTTTTTGGTGGTATGTTTGGGGCTTGCATGGACTTTGTTCCTTGGTGCTTTGCTGTCCTTAGATTTTGTAATGTGTTGACTTTACTGCCACTGCTTTCTCTCTTTTCAGTTGACTTGTTAAGATCTGATCTGTATCTTCTTGTATCCACTTTAAATACTTGTGGGGGGGTGTAGTGGACATGGTATTTTTTTAAAAAATATTTTTTAAATTGAGTTTTACAAATTTTATCACCATCACAATCAACATTATCTCAAAAACAAAATAGGATATACATCCCCTCCCCCCCATGACTTCCTTCAACTTCCTTTTCGGGTTCTTTGAATGTTTGTTTCCCCTGCTTGTTTTTTTTACCTTAATATGCAGTCTTTAACTTAAATATTATTATATTCTTCACCTTTTTGTACCTAACTTATTTTCACATTTCCTCTTGCACTTTATTATTTTCAATTTTTTACCTCTTAATTTCTATGTTGTTAATGATAAGTGTTTACTCAAACCCTGCTAGTGAATCTACATCTTTACAGTTTTTCTGTAAGGTTCCCAGTCTTTTTAAAATCTCTATTGTCCTTGTCTCTAAGTTTTGCAGTTAACTTCGCCATTTCAGCATATTGCATCAGTTTTTCTTGCTACTCTTCTTCAGTTGATATCTTTTTTTTCCAAATTGTTTTTATTGATTTTCCAAAAATTTTAAACAAACAAACAAATTCTTCAGTTGGTATCTTGTCATCTTTCCATTTTCAGGCTAGTAAAATCCTAGCCACTGTTGTCGCATACATAAATAACTTATTCTGTTCTTTTGGCAAGTCTTGACCTGTAATGCCTAACAAAAATGCTTCTGGCTTTTAAACAAATGTTGCCTTAAACATTTTTTTTCATTTCGTTATAAATCATTTCCCCAAAACTTTTGATTATTTTACAGTTCCACCACATATGATAAAACGTGCCTTCTTTTTCTTTACATTTCCAGCACTTACAGGTGAAACTCGGAATCAACACAGACTGTGGAAACTTCACACTGGACTTCAAGCATCTGGCATTGTGTGCCTCCCCATTCTTCCTCCAGACTCTGGGTCCTTGGTTTCCAAATGAGATGCAAACGCTGCTCTCATCAGAAAAGAGATTTGGGGAGCCATGTCATCAGCTGGTGTTGGTCCACTGTGCTTCATTAAGTCCAGGGTCAACACAGCCGTCTACCAGCAGATTTTGGAGCACTTCATGCTTCCTTCCGCAGACGAGCTTTATGGGGATGCCGACTTCATTTTCCAGCAGGACTTTGGCACCTGCCCACACTGCCAAAACTACCAAAACCTGGTTCAATGCCCATGGGATTACTGTGCTTGATTGGCCAGCAAACTCGCCTGACCTGAACCCCATAGAGAATCTATGGGGCATTGCCAAGAGAAAGATGAGAGACATGAGACCGAGCAATGCAGAAGAGCTGAAGGCTGCTACTGAAGCATCCTGGTCTTCCATAACACCTCAGCAGTGCCACAGGCTGATAGCATCCATGCCATGCTGCATTGAGGCAGTAATTGATGCAGAAGGGGCCCAAACCAAGTACTGAGTACATATGCATGCTTCTACTTCTCAGAAGACCAATATTGCTCTATTTGCAATCCTTGTTTTGCTGATTTCATTTAATATTCTAATTTTCTGAGATTGTTAATTTGGGGTTTTCATCAGCTGTATGCCATAATCATCACAATTATAACAAATAAAGGCCTAACATATCTCGCTTTGCATATCATGAGTCTATCTCATCTCTTAGTTTCACCTTTTCAGTTGAATTACTGAAATAAATGAACTTTTCTAATTTTCTGAGTTTCACCTGTATATTTAATTGATGGTTTTGATATGTTTATTGTTTTCTCTATTTAGTATTATTCAGTGCTTTTTTTCTAGAAAAATAGGTGCTGGTACTCACCATGAAGTTGTTCCAGTAAGTGCCACACTTTTTAACAACAAAAAAGAGGTGTCAGTACTACGTACCCTTGAGTATCCCCTGAAAAAAACCCACTGGCTATTATTTCTATGAATCAAAATAATGAACACTAAATTGAAGGAGAAGATAATGACTGAGATAAATGGTCTATATTAACTCTTTCTTGGTTAGGTGAGTTATAAATATGAGCATACTCATTTCAAAAAATTAGAAAAAATAATAGAAAACAAATTTAAAAGTGGCAAAACATGATCAACAATCAATCAATCAATCTTTATTGCGGTCAAAAACCAGACAACAGAAATAACATCAACATGTACTACATCAACACCAAGGGCCGGACATGGTACACAAAATTAAAAATTCCTTATATACTTATTTACATTAAAAAATAACACTCCCTCAACTAAATTCTATGATCCAGAGTTTAAAATCAGTATTTATTCACCGACCATCACTGTAACCGCAGCCTATCTTGTCCTCGTTGCCATAAAATCGAATTTTGCGACAGGCCTGGTGATATTCTGATCTCCGTCAGCAAGAAGGTATTTAACATAGGTTTTCTCTGAGTGGTCAGGTAGATTTCTTAATAATGGTTGAATTAGTTCCCTTTAGGTATCACGATATAACGGGCAATATAAGAGAACATGCAACTTAAGGTTCATATAAGAATTTGTAAATTTTGGAGGATCGGTTAGGATCAATTTGAAATTCTGTATCCCAGATTTGTTCTTTAAACATGATCAACCTTTTTTGTTTGGGGTGGGGAGAAAGTGATTGTTAACTTCAATGTAATCAAAAGAATGAAAAAGGCAGATTATTCTGTTCCCACCCAACAGCCAATCCACCTGAGATAGTGCTGGACAACCAGCAATTCAAAATATTCCTGACTAAGGAGGAACTATCATAGTCTCCCCCAAATGCTGCAGGTGTAATTCCTAGGTATATCACTTGGACTCAGTTTCATACCAGAGGCCTTTAGTAGGTATAACTGCTGTTCTAGGACCAGATAGTTCATAGAATCATAGAATTGCAGAGCTGAAAGAGATCCCAAGAGTAATCTAGTCCAACTCAGTGCAGTGCAGGAATCAGTTTGCCAGACTTGTGTCCAGATTTCCATCCCAACTCAGCTGATGGTTGAAACTGAAAGAATAAATGTATTTGGCTGTTTTGAACAGCTGATAAAAATGGCATGCCACCCTGTTCAGCTGGGATGCCCAGCTGAATCACAGGGTGGCATAGGGAACATGGTCAGACACTGAACAGATCAAGAGCATCAACTGCCTGGAGTTGAGAGAAATTATATCTAGTGCTGTGGGAATTCAGCGGAGGTATAACAGACTTGTTGGGCATGAGGGAAAGCCTTTTCTGTGGTGGCTCTATGGCTCTGGAATTCATTGCTAGTTGACTGCCAGAAAGATACCATGCTCCAATCCTTTAGAAAGACTCAAAAGTCCCTTGAGGAAGAGGGAAACATTCCCTTAGAAAGGACCCATTCCTTGGGGAATGATAATGTATCCTCTCTGGCTGAGGATACCTCTCCGGTTGGTGGAGAGATAGTGGTAGTGAGCAATTCAATCTCTAGGAATATAGATAGTTGAGTGGTCAGTGCGCATACAGAACACAGGGTTAATTGTCTGGAACAATTATTGTGGGTATTGCTTGTGGCCTAGTGTTGGGAAACTGTACGTGCAGCTACTCACACAGAGTCAATTAAGGTTTGGCAGACAGCCAGAAGGCAATCTGAAGGAGTAAGTCTGCTTGGTGATAACAAAGGCATGGAGACAGCTCCCTGATTGGTCAAGCTCTCTCAAAGGAGTGATAATTAATGGCCCACTAACTGGAATGTGTTAGTTCAGAGGTTCAGAGTTGTTCTGTGTCAGTGTAGGAGTTGTGAGTCGTGTCAGAGAGAGCTAGCAAAAGATCCGTGTTCTGTTCCTGTAAATAGTTCACTGTATATAATAAATACCTAACTACAAGTTCCTGGTTCCTGCTTCGCCTATCCTGTCTGCAGCCAAGTCGCCAATTGCTTCCATGGATTCTGCGTTAACTCTGCTAGGTCTGGCTAAGGTCCTGCAACTAGTCAGAAAGTTGCGAAACACCAATAGGTTTCGGCAATAGGTTATGGACACGAGCAGATTGGTTGCAGCAAGTTCTGAAGCAGTGGACGCCTGGATCAACAGTCTCCCAGATTCCTAGCATAGGAGTTGGCAAGGACTGGCCGGAGGTGATCAGCGGTAGCTGTGTCGTGTGTGTGTCGACGCCAGAAGCTGACCCGGCAAGACCTGCATGTCCTGGGTGTTTGGACGTTTGGAGCTACTAAGGACAGACACCAGCTGTAGTGTTTGGAAGCTGGATGTTGTGGATCGCTCTCTGGAGTTGTAAGCTGTGAGCTGCTGGTTCCTGTTTGTTGTGGAACACTGCTCAGAAGCAATGGCTTTTCCGTTTGTGTTGCCATTTGAACAGCTCAACAACCACAACTATTTGCTATGGTCTCAACGCATGCAGGCTACGTTGCAGAGAGAGTTTCTCTGGGAGTCAGTGGACAAACTGCCTTGGAAGCCTGATGCTGAAGACAAAGATAAAGACCAAAGAGCAAAAGCCATGATAATCCTGGGACTGGATGATTTGCAGCTGCCACACGTGCATGGGCTCGATTCTGCGCGAGATGTGTGGTTGGCGCTGAGAAATCTCCACATTTGGGAGACGGCTAGTTCGAAGCTGTCTATCCGGAAGGCTCTGTACAAGTCTGAGCTAAAACCAGGAGTTACAATGCAAGACCATCTCCACGATTTGCAGCTGAAGTTTGTGGCACTTCAGGAGAGAGGCTGTAATCTTCCTGAGGAGGAAAAGGTCTGCATTATCCTAAGTTCTCTGCCTGATAGCTGGGACAATCTCATTCTCATGCTGGAAGCTATGCGTGAAGAAGATCTGACTCTGGATTATGTTACTGGCAGGCTGCTGGAAGAATGGCAGAGGCATGAGGGCTGTTGGGATTTCAGCCCCCACCAGTTGCCACGCTGGCAGGAAACAGCAGGTGCTGTTTACATCTTGTGAAGTCTCACAGCGTGAGACAGGAAGTCAGCTTCTGTTCTCAGCCGATTCACTGTGTACTGGGAGGAGTTTTTCTCAGCCTCTTCTGCTCTTGAGACAGAGCAGGGTTGTGTCGTGAAACCCAGAGCTTGGCTGCTCAGACATGCAGCCCTTTGTGTTGTTATTGTTTTGCAGTAAATAAATGTAGTAATGAAACTACAAGACTGCCTTTTCCCTCTTGTCGCTGTGCAAGGGAAACTGGTATGCTTCCTCATAAGAGAGAGGCTGCCTATCTTGGCCGATCGCCCTGGCCTGAGAGGAGGAGGAAGATTCCTGAACGGCAGCCAGGGATGATCATCGAAGCTTCGCCTTTGATGGATGTTTGGGAGGCTGGCTGGAGGCTGGCACAGCTCCTGGGCTGGCGACGTTTCAACAGCGGCAAGGAGTTGTCAGCTTCAAGTGCTTCGTCAAGCAATCGGCTTGTGAGGAATGTAGGCAGCATTTCTGAAGAGAAGAAGCCAAAACAACGTGCCCGAGCTACTGCTGGTGAAGAGGCTGCGTTTGCTGTTTGTTGTTGTTACCGGTGCGGTTCTACTCGGCATCTGTCCGGAGGAGGTCGTGCCTGAGAGTCCAAAACAGCGCAAGCAGCAGAAGAAGTTTGCAAAGAAGAAGCAGACGGCACAACTTGTGATGACCGTGGTCAAGTGTTCTGATGAGCGGCGAAACACCTGGATTATCGATTCAGGGAGTTCCCGCCATATTGTTGTTTCAGAGGTGTTTTTTGCCAAGAAGGTTGCTACACCATGGAGCCAGGTGGCATTGGCTGGCAGGAGGAAATCTGACATGGAGTCCGGTGGCTCTGTGCTTGTCTCCTGTCTATGCACGTTTTCTGTGTTCCTTTGCTGAGGAGCAATCTGATGTCCATTTCCGGTCTACTGAAAGCTGGGTTTGTAGTGCTGTTTCGGGACAGTTACTGTGAGATCCAGAAAGGTGGAGAGACATTGGGGAGGGCTCTGGCAGAAAATGGGTTGTTTGTGTTAAAAGACTGTGTTCAAGAGTCTGTACTAGCTAGCAATGACACACAACCTGTATGTAAAAATGAAGGTTTTCATAAAAAATGTTTGCATCTATGGCACAGGAGATTAGGTCATGCCCATGGTGGGTCCTTTCGCACTCATAGAATCATAGAGTTGGAATAGACCACAAGGGTCATCGAGTCCAACCCCCTGCCAAGCAGGAAACACCATCAGAACACTCCTGACATATGGTTGTCAAGCCTCTGCTTAAAGACCTCCAAAGAAGGAGACTCCACCACACTCCTTGGCAGCAAATTCCACTGTCGAACAGCTCTTACTGTCAGGAAGTTCTTCCTAATGTTTAGGTGGAATCTTCTTTCTTGTAGTTTGGATCCATTGCTCCGTGTCCGCTTCACTGGAGCAGCAGAAAACAACCTGACATGACTTATTTTTCAGAAATCCATGCTGACTATTGGTGATCACAGCATTCCTTTCTAGGTGCTCACAGACTGTTTGCTTAATGATCTGCTCCAGAATCTTCCCTGGTATTGATGTCAGACTGACTGGGCAGTAATTATTTGGGTCCTCTCTTTTCCCCTTTTTGAAAATAGGGACAACATTTGCCCTCCTCCAGTCTGCCGGGACTTCGCCTGTTCTCCAGGAATTCTCAAAGATGGCTGCCAGTGGTTCTGAGATCACATCTGCCAGTTCTTTTAATACTCTTGGATGCAGTTCATCTGGCCCTGGAGACTTGAATACATCTAAACTAGCCAAGTATTCTTGTACTATCTCCTTAGTTATTGTCAGGGAACTGCCATCGGAATTCTGCTAGCCGGAAACTGTCACGCCGAGAGTCCAGAAGACGTGTTTCCGTTAAGGAGCTTTTATGTTGGAAGAGATTCCGAAAGCGACCACTTTCGGATTCTGCTAGCGACTGACGCAGCCATGCCGGAGGGGCTCCGTCGCAGGCAGAGGTTTGAGAACTTGACCAAACTCTGAGGGACTTGCATTTTACGCACAAGCAGCTCATTATCCCATCACAGCAATCCGAAAGACTCTGTAAGCAGCTTGTGCAGGGAGAGGCATCATGAGCAACCCAGCCGAAACCGGAGGAGCAGGAGGAGCTGGAGCCGGTCCAAACCTGGAAGAAAGGTACAGGGTGTTGGAGGTCCAGCTAGCGCTGCAAACGGCACGGCTCGAGGAGAGGAGGGCTCAGGATGCAGAAAAGGGAAAAACCACCCCGCTCGCCAGAAAGGTGCCAGGATTGGTGCAGAAGTTTGGGGGGGATCCCAGGAACTATCATGCCTTTAGAACAGAGATGCAATATGCTCTCAATCTGCAGTTTGATGACTTCCCCGACGAGGAGTCGCGAGTGGCTTTTGTGATTGGCCATCTCGAAGCGGGGGCGAAAGACTGGGTCAGGCCCCTGATGGCAGTGAATAATGAGATCCTAAAGGATACGCGGAAGTTTTTTCGCGCCATGGACCTGATGTTTTCCAGCGACATTGAGCAGGGAGTGGTGCGAAGGCAGTTAATGGCTTGCAAACAGGGGAGCCGATCTGTCCGTGAGTACTGGACTGAGTTTACCATGCTGATCCATAAGTTGGGGTGGGACCTATCGGCGGAACCCATCCAAATGCTTTTCGAAGAAGGGCTTTCTTCGGCGGTGAAAGACGAACTTTCCCGGGCGCCCAGGGCGGAGTCTATGGACCAGCTGACCAAATCCGCGCTGACCATAGGAGCACGCCAGGAGGCGAGGGCTTGGGAAAAGCGGGAAGGGAAAGGGGAACGTTGGAGGGATTTCCGCATTCCAGACATTCCAGAGCCACCTTTCCCGCCGGCAGAGCCGATGGAAATTGGAACAGCGCGGGCGCGCGCAGTTTCAAATCCCAGTGAAGGGCGGAAGAAGGAGGGGAAGAGCGCCAAGAAATGTTATCTCTGCCAACAGCGAGGTCATTTTGCCAGAGTCTGCCCCCAAAGAAAGGAATGGCAAGGGATGGCGGGAGCTGTTGGGGAAAAGGAGGAGGAAGGCAAGGAGCAAGTAAAAGCCAACGCCTGGCTGCCACCGTCGGGGCACAGCAGCCAGGCCAAAGAGCAGTGAAAGTGCCCACGCCGGAACCTCCAAGACCTGCTTTAGTGATAGAGGTGTTACTAGAGCTGCCAAACGGACACCCCCTAAAGATCAAGGCGCTTTTGGATTCAGGCAGCTCCTGTAATTTCATGAGTAAGGAGTTTGCAGCTGAGCACCAGATACAGACTATCCCTTTAAGTAACCCCTTGCAGGTGACCACGATTGACGGCAGAGAGCTGTTGGGAGGAGAAGTTAGCCAACAGACTGTCCCGATGATAATGAGGGTGGCAAGGCACACCGAACGGATAGCGTTTAATGTGGCCACCTTGGGAGGAGCTCCCATTATTTTGGGGATGAGCTGGCTGGCGCTACACGATCCGCTAGTGGACTGGCATCAGAGGGTGGTCTCCTTTGGGTCAGCGCATTGCCTAGAACACTGCAAAGAGGGGATGGTTCCGGGAGGAGCCAGAGTCACCCTAGCCGGGATGGAAGTAACGGATAAAGGGAAGGTGCCCCCGCAATACGCAGATCTGAGCAACGTATTCAGCGAAAGGGAAGCAGACAAACTGCCGCCGCATAGACCCTTTGACTGTCAAATCAATCTACTCCCTGGGGCCCAACTCCCAGTGGGCAAGCTGTACGCCATGTCAGACAGGGAGATGCAGGAGTTGAGGGAGTTCATTGACAAAAACCTGAAACGAGGTTTCATCAGAGAGTCCCGAGCGGTGGGGGGCAGCCCAGTGTTTTTTGTGGACAAAAAAAACACAGATAAGCCGAGGCTTGTAGTGGACTTTAGGGCCCTGAATGCAGTGTCGGAACCCCTGGCTTTCCCTATGCCCCGAATCGATGACATTTTGACTAGGGTGAGGAAGGGAAAGATTTTTACAAAACTGGACCTGCGGGGGGCGTACAACCTGATACGAATAAGGAAGGGGGATGAATGGAAGACCACCATGTTCACCCCCTTGGGAGCCTTTGAATATCTCGTTATGCCCTTCGGTCTGCAAGCAGGCTCGGCATGTTTTCAAGCCTTTATCAACCACGTCCTGGGACCTTTGCTCTACAAGAACTGTGTGGCCTTTTTAGACGACGTGTTGGTATATTCGGAGAATGAGGAGCAGCATGTGAGGGACGTTCGAGAAGTGTTGGGCAGGCTGCAAGCCAACCAGCTGTGGGTGAAACTGGAGAAGTGTCAGTTTCATACCAAGGAGGTGGAATTCCTGGGGTACCGCTTGTCAGACAAGGGATTGGCCATGGATCCAGGCAAGGTCCAAGCGGTACTGGAATGGAAAACACCGAAGACCAAGAAGGATGTGCAAAGATTCCTGGGGTTTGGGAACTTTTATCAGAAGTTCATCAAGAACTTTGCCCACTTGACGGCTCCCATCACCGACTGCCTCAGCAGCAAGAAGAAATTTGTTTGGACGGCGGAGGCGGAGTGAGCATCTGAAGAACTGAAAAGGGCATTCGCCTCGGAAGAGCAACTTCTGCATGTGGATTTACAAAAACCCATGAGAGTGGAAACCGATGCGTCAGACCGGGCGGTAGGGGCGGTGCTTCTTCAACTGGGGAGGAGTACGTCGGAGTGGAGACCGTGTGCCTTCTTCTCGCGGAAGCTGAATAAATCCGAGAGGAACTACACGGTGTATGACCGGGAACTACTCGCCATTCACGAAGCGTTCCGGAGGTGGAGACATTTATTAATTGGGGCACAACATAAGGTGCAAGTGTGCACCGACCACAAGAATTTAGAGTATTGGAGAACGGCTCGAGTGCTCAACCAACGACAAGTGAGATGGGCACAGGAGTTCTCCAAATTCCACTTTGAAATTCGTTATGTGCCAGGCCCAGAAAACGTCAGGGCGGACGCTCTCTCTCGCAAACCTGAGTATTTGGAGGGGGAGGGGGCAATCAAAGAGAGACATGTCATCCCTGAGGACCGCTGGGTGTGTAGGGCGGCGCTGGTGGGGCAACGAGAACTGGTAGAGGAAACGGAAAATGATGAATATGCCCAGGATAAGGTCTCAGGGGGGAGGGCGAGAGCCCCGGGGGTTTTGAGGAAAGAAATGGGGCATTGTATTACAAAGGGGCACTGTATATACCCGAAGGTGAATTGAGGGGGAGAGTACTCAAGCAGTTGCACGATAGCCCCACGGCGGGACATTTTGGGCAACACAAGACCATGTGGTTGGTTACCAGGGAATTTTGGTGGCCAAAGGTGAGGGAAGATGTAAGGGAGTATGTAAGAGGGTGTGACCAATGTCAGCGAGCCAAAGGGGAAAGGCGGGCGCCGGCAGGGTTATTAGAACCATTACCCACGCCAGAACGGCCTTGGGAAGCGGTATCGATAGATTTTATGACGGATCTGCCGAAGTCCAAGGGGAAAACAGCCATCATGGTAGTAGTAGACCTGTTAACTAAGATGTGCCACTTTGTAGCATGCTCACATGCAGTCACAGCGGAAGAAACCGCTGTTGGAATGAGAAATCACAGGAAACAAGAGAGGCGGGTTAACATGAGGCGTCTGGCCAGGGCGGACCCTGGGAGCCCCTTTTATTGAATATTACAAACATTGA
Organism: Podarcis muralis; assembly: GCF_964188315.1. Lineage (NCBI taxonomy): Eukaryota > Metazoa > Chordata > Lepidosauria > Squamata > Lacertidae > Podarcis > Podarcis muralis. Next base: position 11,594,335 of record NC_135674.1, read on the forward strand.
CACAGGTGTGCTTGTGGCTGATTGGTTGATACATACATACACAAAGAAACTTGTTGTTGATTGGTTAACATAAGCATAAGGCGGGAATTACATGTGAGAAATGGGGGTTACGTATGATCATTTATTATCGGTGGATTAAAGGCTGGGAATCGAAGCTAGAACTAGACAGGCATGAAGCCTCCTAATTAAATTGTAATGATGGATCATGGCATGAAACAATATAACAATCAAGTTCTGTAGATGTGGTCAGCTAGGCATGAAGAGCGGGTCATGTTGTTTTCCATGAGATTAGGATGACTGAACAAGGAAAAGAATGTCCTGGTGTTCAGAACAGATCTGTACAGTGTGTGCTAAAGCAGGGAAAGGATTATAAGCAAGACTTCCCAGAATGCAAGAGAAAAGGTGCAAGGCTTCCCCAAAATGCAGCAGTTTTGTGCAGTTTTGTGCAGAAGGAGAACTAGCAGTTATATGCAGAAAGAGGACTTCCCTTTAAACCGCGAAGTTGTTTGTAGAACACATTTTTAGGTTGCACGGCGCCCCCTTGAGGGTGATCTCAGACAGAGGCAAACAATTTACGTCCAGGTTCTGGAGGAAGCTCATGAGCTTGCTGCACGTGGAGGTCAATTTTTCGACTGCCCGACACCCTGAAACCAACGGGCAGGCGGAAAGAGCAAATGGTATCCTCCAACAATACCTGAGGTGTTATGTCAATGACAGAGAGAACGATTGGGTCGAAAAGTTGGCGCTGGCAGAATTTGCCTACAATAATGCGGAGAATGTGTCTACAGGGATGAGCCCCTTTTTGTTTTTTGTTTTTTTATAAATATTTTTTATTGCTTTGTTTTCCAAAGTCAAAATACATCATGAATAATCCAACAAAAGCTGTTTTACAGAAAGAAAAAAAGAAAACAAACAAAAACAGAAGAAAAATTCATTTTTCCAAATCTTTTTTCATTATCCTCTGGACTTCCCCACCTCCTCCGTCCCTGTGTTTTTTACAATAAAGTTAAATAGCAAATTATTACCTTGTTTCGTGTGTTTTTATATTTTCATCTAATTAATTACTTTGAAATTTAAACTTTTCTCAATCATAACTCAGTCACAATCATATCCAAATTTCAATATTGAAGCATGTTTTTCTCAAAACTTAGCAAATTCTCAACATTCAAATATCTTATAATGTTTTTGTAGATGGTCTTTAAATTTTCTCCAATCCTCTTCCACTGCCTCTTCTCCCAGATCTCGAATTCTGCCGGTCATTTCAGCCAGTTCCATATAGTCCATCAGTTGCGTGTGCCACTCTTCCAGTGTGGGTAACTCCTGTGCCTTCCAATATTTGGCTAAGAGGATTCTTGCTGCTGTAGTTGCATATAAAAAGAAAGTTCTATCTTTCTTTAACACTCTCTGGCCCACAATGCCCAGGAGGAAGGCCTCTGGTTTCTTCTGAAAGGTATACCTAAATACCTTTTTCAATTCGTTATAAATCATTTCCCAAAAAGCCCTCACCCTCGGGCATGTCCACCAGAGGTGAAAGAACGTTCCTTCAGCCTCTTTGCATTTCCAACATTTATTATCAGACAGATGGTATATCTTTGCGAGTTTGACTGGGGTCATGTACCACCTGTACATCATTTTCATAATGTTTTCTTTTAAGGCACTACATGCCGTAAATTTCATACCGGTGGTCCATAACCTTTCCCAGTCTTCAAACATAATGTTGTGTCCAATATCTTGTGCCCATTTTATCATGGCTGATTTAACTAACTCATCTTGAGTGTTCCATTTAAGCAACAAGTTGTACATTCTTGAAAGCACTTTCGTCTTAGGTTCAAGTAGTTCTGACTCTAGTTTTGATTTTTCCACCTGGAAGCCAATTTTTTTATCTTTTTTAAAGATCTCTAAAATTTGGGCATAATGAAACCAGTCTCGCACCTTTCCTTTCAATTTTTCAAAACTCTGCAACCTCCAAGTGTCACCTACTCTTTCTATTATTTCGAAATATTTTGCCCAGCCACCCCCCATATTGAGTATTTTTATGGCCTTAGCCTCCATCGGTGATAGCCACCTCGGGGTCTTGTTTTCGAATAAGTCCTTGTATTTAATCCAGACATTAAACAGAGATTTCCTTACAATATGGTTTTTAAATAGCTTATGAAGCTTTACCTTGTCGTACCACAAATATGCATGCCACCCAAAAGCATTGTTAAACCCTTCCAGATCTAGGACATCAGTGTTTTCTAACAAAAACCAGTCTTTCATCCAGCAGAAGGATGCAGCTTCATAATACAGCCTTAGGTCCGGCAGGGCAAATCCCCCTCTTTCCTTTGCATCAGTTAATATTTTAAATTTTATTCAGGGCTTTTTGCCCTGCCAGACAAACTTCATAATGTCCCTCTGCCACTTTCCAAAACACTCCACTCTGTCCACGATCTGGAGGGCCTGAAACAAAAACAGCATTCTTGGCAATACATTCATCTTAACTGCTGCAATTCTTCCCAACAAGGAAAGTTTCAATCTTGACCAAGTATCTAAATCTTTTTTAATTTCAGACCAACACTTTTCATAATTGTCTTTGAACAAGTTCAAATTTTTCCCAGTCAGATTAACCCCCAGGTATTTCACTTTTTTAACCACATTTAATTCTGTTTCCTTCTGAAACCCATCTATTTCTGAAGGTGTCAAGTTTTTTACCAAAACCTTAGTTTTTTGTTTATTTAACTTGAATCCCGCCACCCGACCAAACTCAGATATTAATTCCAAGGCTCTTTTTGTGCTAGACACTGGCTCCTGTAATGTCAGTACCAAATCATCCGCAAAGGCCTTCAATTTATATTGTTTTCCTCCGACCTGTATTCCTTCTACCTGCTGGTCCCTTCTAATCAAATTCAGCAAAACCTCCAGGACCGAAATAAATAGCAAGGGTGATAGGGGGCACCCCTGTCGTGTTCCTTTTTCAATTTTGAACTCTTCTGACACCACGTTATTTACTATCAATTTAGCTTTTTGTTCTGAATAGATTGCTTCAATACCATTTTGAAACGCCCTTCCCACTCCCATCCCTTCTAAATTTTTCTTCATAAATTTCCAAGATATATTGTCAAAGGCCTTCTCCGCGTCGATGAATATCAAAGCTGCTTTTGTGTTTAGATTTGTCTGTAGTAGTTCCAAAACATCGACGATGTTTCTAGTGTTATCAGACAAATGCCTGCCGGGGAGAAAGCCTGCTTGATCTTTATGAATTACTTCGTTTAAAACTTTTTTCAGTCTGTTTGCCAAAATGTCAGCAAAAATTTTATAATCCACATTTAGGAGTGAGATGGGGCGATAGTTCTTAAGTTGAGTCTTTTCAGATTCCAATTTTGGTATCAACGTGATGAATGCCTCTTTCCACGAATCTGGTGCTCCCTTCCCTTCCATAATTTGATTGCATACCTCCAACAATGGATGGATCAGATATTCCTTCAGTGTCTTGTAGTATTTGGAGGTAAGTCCATCTGGGCCCGGAGATTTGCCTAGTTGCATATTCTGAATGGCTCTTTCGATTTCCTGTTCTGTTATTTTGTAGTTCAGGGTTGTTTGTTTGTCTTGAGTCAATTTTTGCAGGCCATGGCTTTTTAAAAATTTATTTATCTCAGTCTCTTCTTGATGGCCTTGTGTAAACAGTTTTTTGAAGTATCTCTGGAAACACTTTCTAATTTCTTCAGGTTTCTGAATACATTCGCCTTCAACCTCTAGATTGGTAACAAAGTTCAGTTTCTGTCTCTTTTTCAACTGCCATGACAGTAACTTCCCACATTTGTTTGCCGATTCGAATGATCTTTGTTTCATCTGTTTAATTTTCCATTCAACTTCTTGATTTATCAATTTCGCATATTGTGTTTGATGGAATTTTATTTCTCTTAGAGCTTCTTTAGATTTTGGATTCAATCTCAACCTTTTCTCTCCATCTTTTATCTTCTCCAAAATCTTGTCCTTTTTACCATTCCAGAGTTTTTTCCTAATAGTATTCTGTTGTATCAGAAACCCTCTCATGACGGCTTTGCTTGCGTCCCAGATTGTTTTTTTCTCCACCGAAGTGTTCAAATTTATTTCAAAATAGTCCTTCATCGTTTTTTGGGCCTTCTTCACAATCTCCTGATCTCTAAACAAAGAGTCATTCATTCTCCATCTGAAGGATCCAGTTGGTGTGAGTCTCAAATCTATTTTCAAAGCGTTGTGGTCGGAGCAAGTTTTAGGGCAGATCTCTATTTTTTTGGTCTTAGGTGCCAGTCCTCTAGATACCCAGATTTGGTCGATTCGTGTCCAGGATAGGTGGGCCTCAGAAAAGAATGTTCCCTCTTTACCTAGAGGGTTTTTAACTCTCCAGATGTCAATCAAATCCATATTGTCTGTAAGTTCAAAAAAAGTCTTTGGTAGTCTGCCATCTTTAGTCAAGTTTTGGTTTTGTGACTTATCCATATGTGTGGAAACAACTCCATTCATATCTCCCATCAAAATGATGTTGTTGTATTCAATATAATCCAGCATTATCTCATGCAGCTTCTTGTAGAATTCTGATTTCCCGTCGTTTGGTGCATAGATTCCTACTATCAGAAATTTTTCTCCTTGTGATTGTATTTCAATCGCCAAGATTCTTCCTTGTTCATCTTTAAAAACAAATTTTGGTGCTAGGCTCTCCTTTGCATATATCACTACTCCTCTTTTCTTTACTTTATCTGATGAGATAAATTCTTGGCCTAGTCTCTTATTAATTAGTACTCTTCTATGGAGCCTAGTTACATGAGTTTCCTGTAGGCATATAACGTCTAATTGTTCCTTCTTCAGTATATGGAAAATCCTTTTCCTTTTTTCAGGGGAATTTGCACCATGAATGTTCCAACTGAAAAGCTGCAGAGACATCCTGGATCAGTTTATCAGCCAATGGGTTTGTCTCCCTTGTCGTCTATGTCTGGAGGTGGGTCTTTTACGTCAGGCGTGGGGGGTGGCCAGGTACCTGCTGTTCCTTTTCGAAGGTCCTCCCCGTGATCGCTTAGAAACTTATCTTGCTCCTCTGCTGTTCTGATTCTAACCTTCTTCCCGTTCAAGTTGAAAGATAGTCCTTGCGGGAATTCCCACCTGTAACGGATTGAGTTGTTTCTCAGTAATCTTGCTAGGTCTTTATATGTAGTTCTTAAATCCAACAGCTGTTTTGGTATGTCTCTGAAGATTTCTGCTTTCTTTCCCTGTACCACCAATGGATTTTTAAAGTGTAGGCCGAGTATATTGTCTTTTTCTTGCTTGTATCTCAAAATGATCAAGCAATCTCTTGGTTTGTCCTTCCTAGCCACACTTCCCAATCTAAAGGCGGTAACAATTTTAAAGTCCTTCTCTTCTGCCAAACCCCAGAATTTGGATATTTCTGCTGTCAAAAAACCAGCCAAATCTTCCTTTTCTTGTTCTGGGATATTTCTGATCCTAAGGTTGCTCTCCCGATTTTTCAGTTCCGCCATAGACAGATAGGCCTGTTGTTCAGTAATCTGTCTGCTCAGTGGTCTTACTTCTCCTCTTAATTCCTCTATCCTTTTTTTATTTTGGTCTGCTTTTGTATTCGCTTCCTCGGCTAATCTTCGGTTTTCTGTTGTAGTCTTTTCAATATTTCCTATCGCCTGTGTATTTTGGGCAACTTGATCTGTCAATTTATTAATTGTAGCTGTCACTTGGTCAAATTTAACCGCTTGTTCATCAGCCTTCTTGTTTAATGCAGCCAGTTGCTCCAGTATTTCTTTAGAGACAGGGTCAAGCCCTCCTGCAGCCATGTCCTCCAAAGCTGGCTGTTTAGGTTGTTCTTCATGCAGACCTGTCACAATTGGGACAGATGATCTACGTGGCTGCACAGGCAAAGTCAATTGCAAAAGTTCAGTCTGTTTTGCTTTCTTGCCAGCCCTTGTTTTTGATGCACCACTCATTCCACAGCTGTCTAGGCTTCAAGGTCAAATTGTAAATCCCATGGGAAAAGCAATCCAAAGGGAAAGTAAACATCCAAGCATAAAAGTTCCAAAACAACCAGCAGTTCTCAGAGACTAATATTTCCACAATCCAGCAGGGGGAGCTCCCCAAAGGTTGGTAGGAAAGATGGAATTTTCCACCAATAAGTTCCCAAATAAAGTAAAATCCAAAATAAAGGGGGGACCCTCTAAATTCACTTTAAACTGCAGAGAATATAAGTTCTTTGCCAGAATATGTGCAACAGTTCCTTTCTTATAACTTGCAGAGTAGCCCAGTGAAACTTTGTATCTCTATATACAGTCACCACAATCTGATGCTACTTTGTATCCAGGCAGCCCGAGAGCTGGGTCTCGCAACTTTGTAATCCACAAAAGGTGAAGGGATATAACACAGTCTCTGTCCACTTATAACACAGTTCTAACTTTTCCTTAGCTTTTGGTCAATCAAATCCGAATTTGCAGGGTAAAATCCAACTTCTTTTAAACTCCTTTCAGCGCTTCAACTTTAAAGGGGCTTTGCTCAGTACTTTAAACAGGGGCGGAAGACTGACTTCCTTTTTAGCGTCTCCCGCTTTCAGCCGAATTTCAGTAATTGCTGTTCAAATAGAGTCTCAAATTTCTTACTCACGAGTATGTAGTCTCAGATCGATTGTTCATAGAAGAAAGGTCAGCGCTCATCAGCAGCAGCCGCGCGGCTTCACTTCCGCGGAAAGAGCGATGGATTCACAGCACCGCTACCCCCTCCACGTTCCGGAGCCCCTTACGGGGTCCCTTCTGCGTTTCTGGGGTCGCTTCTGGTACCCGCCGAATCCCACGGCCACGGGCTCACTCTACCCGTGGTTTTTCTAGCTGGGTCGTCGCTGTGCCGAAGCGCACGACCCTTTTCCGCGGAGCCCCTCTTCAGCAGCTGAAGAGGTCCGCCATTGCCGTTTCGCGCCGCCTCCGGAAGTCCCCGGATGAGCCCCTTTTTGGCTAATTACGGGTGTCACCCCAGGGCATTTCCAGGGGGTGGAGGGGAGAGATGGAGCGTCCCAGCGGCCGAACATTTTGTAGAAGAGATGGAAGCGATCCATCATCAGCTCCAGCTCAACTTAGAAAGGGCCAAGGAACAATATAAGAAGCAGGCAGACAAGAACAGAAGGGAAGGTGAAACCATAAGGGTGGGGGATCAGGTGTGGCTGTCAACCCAAGGGTTGCCTTTCAAAGGGGGTTGTAAGAAATTGAGACCCAAAAGATTGGGACCCTTTGAGGTCATTCAGCAGGCCAACCCAGTGGCTTTCAAACTCCGGTTGCCCAACCACATGAAATTGCACCCAGTGTTCCACAGGTTGCTACTGTCACCGTACAGGGGGGGACGTGAAGGGGAGCACGCCAGGGGACCAGCTTTGGAAGAAAGGGAACGCAGCAACCATGTAGCGGAAATCCTCGATTCCAGGTGGAAGGGAAATCAGGTGGAGTATTTGGTGGCGTGGGAAGGGGAACCGGAGTCAGAAAACACCTGGGTGACTGCAGGGGATGTCAATGACGAGGTTTTAATAGAAACGTTCCACCAAAGGTTCCCGAGGAAACCTCAGCCTGTAGCAAGGTTTAGGAGGGAGTATTTCGGCACCACCGACGAGGAAGAGGAACTGGAAGGATTCGCGGAATCGGAGTTGGAAGAGGGAATTGACTCCGATGACGAGGAGTACCGGGAGACCAGGGACAGCAACAAGTGGAGGGAAGTGTTCGAGACTTCGGAAGATGAGGGAGGTTCTTTCAGGGGTTTTGCCTCCTCACCGTCCATAGAGGAGGGGACGGGAGGGGGTGAAGGGGGCCCTGGAGGGGAGGTGGATGTCAGGGAACTGCCATCGGAAGGACAGGAGGTGGAAAGGCTCACTGAGGTTGAGAGAGACGTAGCAGCTGAAGAGGGAACCAGTAGGGGGAGAGAAGGGACTCCAAGGGAAAGTGAGTCGGAGGGATGGCTCAGAGACACTTCCAGCGAAAACAGTGGGGAGGTCTCAAGACCTCCTATAGGGACACCCACTCCTCGCCGGAAACTGTCACGCCGAGAGTCCAGAGATTTGAGAACTTGACCAAACTCTGAGGGACTTGCATTTTACGCACAAGCAGCTCATTATCCCACAGTTATTCTGGGCTGTGTTTCCTCTGCTGAATCATTTGCTCCAAATTCTTCAGGTCGGGCATTGTTTTCTTTATCGGAGAAGACTGAGGCAAAGAAGGCATTGAGGAGTTCAGCCCTTTCTGTGTCCCCTGTTTGCATTTCACCATCTTCTCCTCTGAGTGACCCCACTGTTTCTTTGTTCTTCCTTTTGCTACGGACATACCCATAAAAGCCGTTTTTGTTGCTTTTAACCTCTCTAGCAAGCCTGAGTTCATTCTGTGCTTTAGCTTTTCTGACTTTGTGTCTACATGTGCTGGCTATTTGTTTGAATTGCTCTTTGGTGGTTTTCCCCCTTTTCCATTTTTTGTACACATCCTTTTTTAATCTTAACTCACTTAAAAGTTCTTTAGATAGCCACCCTGGCTTCTTTAGGCACCTTCCATGTTTCCGTCTCATTGGTATTGCCTGAAGTTGTGCTTTTACTATCTCCCTCTTAACAAACTCCCAGCCATCATGAACTCCCTTTCCTTTTAGTATTACTGTCCATGGGATCTCACCCAGCACTTCCCTAAGTTTTATGAAGTCGGCTTTCTTAAAGTCAAGAAATTGAGTCCTAGTATGCTTGGCTGCTACTTTCCGCTGTATAGTAAACTTCAGAAGAGCATGATCACTCGCGCCTAATGATCCTTCCACTTCTACCCCACTAACCAGGTCCTCAACATTGGTTAGGACCAGATCTAAAATGGCTGTTCCTTTTGTTGCTTCTCCCACTCTCTGGACAATGAAGTTGTCTGCAAGGCCAGTGAGGAATCTGTTTGACCTTATGCTCTTGGGCTGAGTTTGACATCCAACAAATATCCGGGTAATTGAAGTCCCCCATTACTACTATCTTCCTTCCTTTTGCATGCTTGGCCATCTGTTCCAGGAAGGCATCATCTATGTCCTCCGTTTGGCTTGGGGATCTATAGTAAACTCCCACAATGAGGTCTCTGTTATTCTTCTCTCCCTTGCTTTTGACCCAAATGCTCTCACTTTGGCTTTGAGGTTCTAAATCTTGGATCTCTTCACAGGTATACACATCCCTGACATATAACGCCACTCCTCCTCCTTTCTTGTCTGGTCTGTTTCTCTGAAATAGATTGTATCCCTCCATTATTACATTCCAATCGTGGGACTTATCCCACCAGGTTTCAGTGATGCCTATTATGTCATATTTAGTTTGCTGTACCAAGAGCTCAAGCTCATCTTGTTTATTTCCCATGCTTTGCGCATTAGTGTACAGACATTGAAGTCCATTAATCGTTCCTCCGTGTCTCTTATTTAAGGATTTTTTCCTCCCACCACTAGGTCTGCGTGCTGCTTGCTCCATTTGGTCTATGACATTTGGATGATCATCTTCATCAATTGATAGACTCCTACCTTCAGGAGCACTGTCTCCCTCCCCCACATTAGTCAGTTTAAAGCCCTCCTGATGAGGTTTCTGAGATTTTTGGCAAAAACATTCCTCCCAACCGCTGTGAGGTGCAGCCCATCGCTTGCCAGAAGTCCATCTTCAAGAAACTGCAGTCTGTGATCTAAGAATCCAAACCGTTCCTGTTTACACCATTTGCGAAGCCAGCTGTTCACTTCCACTATTTTTCCCTCTCTCCCTGGGCCACGTCGTTCAACTGGGAGGACAGATGAGATGACAATTTGTGCATTTAATTGCTTCAATTTCCTGCCCAGAGCCTCATAGTCTCTTTTGATCTTCTGGAGGCTATTGCTTACAGTGTCATTGGTTCCCACATTAACCAAGAGGAAGGGGTATTTGTCAGTGGGTTTTATGATTCCTTGCAGTCGTTCAGTTACATCTTGGATTTTAGCCCCGGGGAGACAGCACACCTCCCGAGACATCTTGTCAGGCCCACAGATCACTGCTTCTTTTCCCCTCAGTAGGGAATCCCCTATCACCACTACACGCCTCCTCTTAGGTTTAGTCGGGGTTCTTCCGTGAGCTGTCCGTTCCAAGGTCGCCTGCACATTCCCTGAGGACTGACTTTGCTGCTCATCTTCATATACCTGATCGACTGTAATGAGGGAGAGATCCTCAAATGGAGTCTGTTCTTCATCTTCCATGCTAGGGGAGAGGGCTTCAAAGCGATTGTGTATTTCTAAACAATCAGAGCGAACCCTGGGCTTCCTACTCCTTTGAGTCACGTTTCTCCATATATCTGGCACCTGTGTTGGTGAACTAGCCTCCTTCTCAGGGGCGTTCCCTGTCTCCTCCTTGGTGGAGACGGTGTTCTCTGTTGCTTCCAAGAAGAGCTCCAGCTCTCTAATTCTTTGGAGCGTAGCTACACGTTCCTCCAGTTGCTGGACTTTGTCTTCTAAGAGGGCAATCAACATACAATTGCTGCAGGTAAAGCTGCCTGCAACCTTCGGCAAGATGGCAAACATTGCGCAGGAACCGCAGGCGACTGCAGCTGTTCCCTCACCCTCCATCTTGAAAACGTGTTGTTGGGGGTGGCTACAGTGGTCCTCCATCTTAAAAAGCGTGAAGACAGGACAAATAACCCCCCCAAAAAAACCTAGGTCTCCCCCAACAAACGTTTGAGACTAGCTCCCCTAAATCTAAAAGATGGATCAAACTGCGCACGCCGGAGAGCAGCTAATCAGCCACAAAGAAACTCACACACCCTCTGCCTCTGAATCGGATTCCCAGGCCATCACATTGATTGAAATAGAGGATCAAAAAATAATTTTATTAGGAGATTTCAATGGAGTGGTACAGTCAGAACTGGACAGGCTAACAGAAAAGAAGAAAGGTAATCAAGGGAAATTACCAAGGTCCTTGTTCAATTTGGTGGAAAATCTGGACTTAATAGATGTTTGGAGAGATAAACATCCAAGTACAAAGCAATTTACATTCTTTTCGGAACCTCACCAGAGTTGGGCGAGGATAGATCAGGTCTGGACCTCAAGGTACCTAACTCCAAGAATTTTGAAATGTGAAATACAGCCAAGAACTCTATCAGACCATAACCCCATAGTCTTAGAAATAAAAGGTAAAGTGCAAAGTATATATAGATGGAGGATGAATGAAAATCTTTTTGAGAACTCCGAAGTAATTGAAAAAGCTAAAGACATCCTGAAAGAATATCTTAAGTGGAATTTAAATAATGCTATTAATATTGACATAGTCTGGGACGCAAGCAAAGCCATCATGAGGGGTCACCTAATACAGCAAAACAGCTATAGAAGAAAATTAAGAGAAAAGAAAGAAGATATTCTAACGCAATTAGGAGAATGTGAGAAGAATTTAACGATAAAACCCAAAGACGAGCAGAATAAACAAGTAATTAAAATGTTACAAACCCAATATTCAATGCTGGTAAATCAGGAGGTAGAATGGAAAATAAAATCAATGAAGCAGAGATTTTTTGAATCAGCCAACAGAACAGGAAATTTTTTGGCATGGCAGTTACGGAAAAGACAAAAACAAAGTGTAATAAATAAGATAAAAGTTGAAGGACGTCAAATAGAAGATTCGAATGAAATAAATAGATCATTCTATAAATATTATGAAAAACTATATAAAAGAGAAAATGAAGAAACAAACAAAATAGGAAAATATTTAGAAGATTACAAAGGAAAATACATAACAGAAGTGTTGGCTGTTTGCAGTATGGTAGCGCAGCAGAAAGCTGAACACAGGATAGCAAGTCCGCTCTGGGAATCAAGGTAAACTTTTACTGGTAGTGTTACTTGCATCTGTAGGTCTGCAAATACTTGCAGATACCATTCTACATCACGAGTGGCCTGAACGCATGCACATAATTCACTCTCTGTTGTGGAGAGACAAATAATGGTTTGTGTCTGGGACTTCCATTCAAATGGACAACCGTTATAACAAAACACCATACCAGACACACCCCTGCAATTATTTTGTTCCACTGCATGAGGTGCATCACAGAAAATTTCAAAACCTTTGTCAATACATGTTGTAAACTGCAACCTATAATGTTTGGTGTGTTTAAGGTACATTACCACTCCCTTAAGAGCAGAGAAACATTGCATAGTGGGCTTTTCCACAAATTTTGCCAGAAAGTGAAAAGCATAAGTTATATCTGGTCTTGAGATTCTTTGAATGAAATTTAGCTTGCCTATAGCAGAACGATACAAAGTTTTGTTAGGAAATGGCTTATCTTCACCTGTAAAGGTGAAACCACACACCATAGGCGTTTCCTTCCTATTTGCATTTTCTAAACATAGCATTTCAACAAGATCATCAATTTTTGCAGTTTGATGAACCAGAAAAGATCCATTTTTGTCTTTCTCAATTTGCATGGATAAGTAATTTTTAGCTATGCCTAATTCCACCACATCAAATTTCTTCTGTAACTGTGATACTACCAGTTCATATTCCTGTTTAGTTTTTGTAGAAATTAACACGTCATCTACATACACACATATTTTTGTTACAGAGTTTGCCCTTTCTTTTATAAACACACAATTGTCTGCCTTTCCTTGTGAAAAAACAATATCCAGCAATTCTTTTGCTAAAGTTTGGTGCCAATTCCTTCCACTTTGGTGCAGACCATAAAGGGATTTATTTAATTTGCATACCAAACCTTCAGCGGTGTCTATGCCTTCAGGAACACGCATAAAAATTTGTTCTTTTAAATCTGCAAACAAATATGCAGTTTTTATATCTAAATGATAAACAGAATGTCCACGTTGTGATGCATCTTTTAACAAAAGCTTAACTGTTTCATATTTTACGCTTGGTGAATAGCACAAATCATAATCTTCGCCTGGAATTTGTTGAAAACCCCTAGCAACTAATCTTGCTTTGTACCTTACAACTTCATTTTTGTCATTCGTTTTAACTCTATAAACCCATTTTGAATCAATAACTCTCATATCTGGGGTTTGTGGTACAAGAGACCAAGTGTTATGCTCTTTTAAAGAAGCTATCTCAGAGTTCATAGCCTTATACCAATTTGCAGCTTGTTGCTTAGGTAATTTCTGAACATCATTGTAGCTTTTTGGCTCAAAAACTGCCTTATTGGCATACACAGTATTAAAATGTTCATCTGCAAAACGTCGTGGCTTCTGTCTCTTTCTATCTGAACGTCTCAGTACGGAAGGGGAGTCAGACTCCTCAGACTTAATGGGACTAAGTGAACCACTAGTTTCAGGTTGTAAATCATTGTCCGATTGAAGAGATGCCTGTAGGCTAAGCTCACGGTCAGAAAAATCAAGAGAATCTAACCTCCCCTCGGGTGCCTGTGACTTTAAATCATCAAACAAATCAGATTCAACAGACTTTTTGTCTTTTTCCATTAATTCAGAAGCACCATTTCCTGCTGCTGCTGCTGCTGCTGCTGCTGCTGCTGCTGCTTCCTCTTCTTCCTCAGTATTATCTATACCATCAGTATCTTGGAAGACAGCAACTCCATTCCAATTTACAGTTTGTATCATGCTTCTGGTAATATGAAATTTGCCAGTTGCTGGTATGTAAATTCTGTACGCCCCCTGCTGGTAGCCCATTAATTTTCCCTGGACACTACGTTCACCCAATTTCTGCTTAGCGGGATAATGCATAATTACATCTGAACCCCAAATGCGTAGGTATTTCAGATTAGGGCGTTTTTTAAACAGCTTCTCATAGGGGGTGACATCTAAACCAGAATGATAACTGCGATTTCTAACATAACAAAACGCATTAAGCGCTTCAGCCCAAAAGTCTTTGGGCAGATTAGCATCGTGCAGATACGTTTTAACCCCTGCCTGTAGGTCACACTGCACAACTTCAACAAGCCCATTTTGCCAGGGACTTCGGGGGCAAGATAACTCATGAGTAGTCCCCTGCGCTTCCAGGGATTTCTCAAAATCCTCAGAAACAAATTCCCCGCCCCGGTCAGAAAACAGGTTCTTAATTGGTTTGTTAAAGTGCGTTTTTACCCAGTTGCAAAAAACTTTGTACTTCTCAAATGCTTGGGACTTCTCAGCTATTGCATAAGTCCAACAATATCTACTATACTGGTCTATCAGAGTGAGCCAGTACTTAGAACCTCCTAATGATGGTGGGAGTGGCCCAACTAAATCACAATGTACACGCTCAAGTGGCTCAGTTACTTTCCTATCTGAGCACCTACCCTTGCGTGCAACCTTAATCTTATTCTTGCAACAGGATAGACATTGCATAAAGAATTTACATGGTTTTAAGTTGAGGCCATTAACAATATTCTTTGTCTTAATTACATCAGCAAAATTCAGGTGTCCCAGAATTCTGTGTGCCTTGTGGACACACCCGGAATGAGGCCTTACATTCCTCAACCCCTGGCTTGACTGTGCTGCTCTGCAATTTATAGGCGATTGGGAGTAGGTGTGAAAATACAGTCTATTTAAACCATCAGATTCCCGGGCATACAATAGACGTTTGTTCCCCTCGAAAAACTCACACATTGACTTTAAGAAACGCACAGTTATGCCTTGACGAGCAAAGCACCTTACTGACAATAAATTGTCCACTGACGGGCAGTAAATGCAGTTCGCTATTGTAATGTTTAAAGAGTCAAGTTTAACGGTACCCCTGCCAAGCGACTGCAAGACTTGTGAATTGGCTAAATGTACATTACCAATTTCCTCTTCGAAAGAAATAAACAAGCTTCGATCATTGCAAACGTGCTGAGATGCTCCTGAGTCGATAATAAAAGACTTCCACTTGGCATCTTTAATTCTTTCACGATCTGTTGTCCGAGCATGAAAAGCTTGCGGCTCATTTCTGTCTTTAAGGTGCGATGTTGGCTGCTGGGCTGACAACCGTGACTGACGAACAGAAACAGGCTTGGGAGTACTTTGCTTTCTTTTGGCTCTGCAGTCCTTTGCAAAATGTCCTTGCTTATTGCAGAACCAACAACGCTTGGCAGCTTTAAATGCAGTCGTATCACCACAAGTTTGCATATGGCGTTCCTCATTACTTCTGGAAATAGGAGTGCTTATGGCACAAGCCTCCCTTCTGTCCAACTCGCCCATTAATCTTGCCGTCACCCCTTCCACAGTTAATTGTGCTGGTGGAACGGCAGATATCTGGCTAGCTATACCATCAAAGTCCTCATTAAGGGAACAAAGTATGATAAAAACATACTGAATATCAGGTATGTCCATGTCCCTTCGAATTAATTCACCGCGTATTGCCTCCAGATGTCTCAAGTGTGCTGCCAAATCACCACCAGGCTGCAACTTCGTCTGGTACAACTGCTTGAAAAACGTCAATGCAGATGCTGACTCTTTTCTAACATGCACTGCTGCAAGACTGTCCCACATTTCTTTGGCAGTTTTCTTATTTCTTATATAGACTACTTGCTGGTCGCTGACTGCCAAATTAATTATCGCCCTGGCTTTTGCATCTCCTTTCGACCAAGCATTAGTCACAGGGTCAGGAGGGTCATCAGTTACATAGGTCCATACTTCTCTAGAGGTCAAAAGCGCCTCCACCCGAAAAGACCATAAACTATAGTTCTCATCTGTTAGCTGTGGGAAGACCAGAGCCTTCTCAGCTTCAGGAACCCGGTCAACCATTCTGGAACTCTTCCAGACCCACAGAACTATGCTAACAGGAGAAGGAGTTTTCAAACCTTTCTCAGAGTCCAAAAATATGCAGTCATCCACTCAGCAGCTGGGCCCATAACCAAAGATGTTGGCTGTTTGCAGTATGGTAGCGCAGCGGAAAGCTTGCTGCGGAGACCATGCATTTAAAAAAAGGACTCAAAAATAACTTAAACAAGGTTTTAATAAGAAAAACAAAAACTCCATTTACACTAAATACATTAACAACCAAACCAGACCCAACCACCAACACATCCCCCAGGGTAATGGGAGAGCTAGGTGCTGCTCCTTATATACTACACCCAGATGCTGACACACCTTAATCAAATACAACTCAGCAGCACCTGCTATGTTTCACAGCTGTAAAGCTGGGTCTCGTTATCTTGCTCTGGCTCTTGCTCTGGCCCCTTAAAGACATACACATCGAGTGGAACAATGATGAACCTTTACATTTAAAGAAACCATTCAACACAAAAGGCACAATTGAATAAACCAATTACGAAAGAAGAAATACAAGAAGCGATAAAAAAGATGAAATTAGGTAAAGCCCCAGGCCCGGACGGATTACCGGCCAAATATTATAAAACCTTGGTGGACCAACTGACTCCGGTGTTATGTGATGTGATGAACAACATTTTGCAAGGAGGGAATATACCAGGTACCTGGAAGGAAGTGCATATAACCCTGATTCCTAAACCAGACACTGATAGACTGAATATAAAAAATTACAGACCTATTTCATTGTTAAACAATGATTATAACATTTTTGCAGAAATACTGGCAAACAGACTTATAAATTGTTTAAAGGATTTTATACATAAAGACCAAGCTGGATTTCTCCCAAATAGACAACTTAAGGACAACGTCAGGCATATCATAAATATTATAGAATATTTGGAAGTCAAAAATGAAATACCGGCGGCCCTAATATTTATAGATGCCGAAAAAGCGTTTGATAACGTATCATGGCAGTTTCTGTTAAAGAGCATGGAGACAATGGGGATAGAGGGCACTTTCATGAAAGGCATAAAAGCGATTTACTCTAATCAAACAGCTAAATTGATTGTTAACAATAATTTGAGAGATTCATTTAATATTATGAAGGGAACAAGACAAGGCTGCCTTCTATCCCCTTTACTATTCATAATGGTTTTAGAGGTAATAGCAAACAGGATGAGAACTACGCCAGAGATACGGAGGGTCAAAATTGGTACCAAGGAGTAGAAGTTGAAGGCATATGCGGATGACTTGGTGTTATCCTTAGAAGAACCACAAACAAGCGTCGGTAAGGTTTTGCAACAATTAGAGGAATTCGGCAAATTATCAGGTTTCAAATTAAACAAAATAAAGACTAAAATGCTGGTTAAAAATATGGATAGGAATATAAGAGAGCAATTAGAACAAAAATATGGAATTAAAGTCGTAAAAAAAGTAAAATATCTAGGTATCTGGTTGACATCGAAAAATATCAGTTTAATCAGTGATAATTATATACCTACATGGAAAGAGATTAAAAAGGATTTGGATATACGGAATAGGTTAAAGCTTTCATGGTCCGGAAGAATGGCGGCAATCAAGATGAATATTCTCCCAAAAATGTTGTTCCTATTTCAGACTATTCCGATAGTCTGGGGGCCTTCGATATTTAAGGAATGGCAAAAAAATCTTTCAAAATTCATATGGCAGGGAAAGAGGCCGAGAATTAAATACCAACTACTTACGGACCAGAGAGAAAGAGTGCCAAATCTAAGATTATACTATGAAGCTTCCTGTTTATGTTGGCTTAAAGAGTGGATTGTTTTAGAAAATTCGGACTTGTTGGACTTAGAAGGCTTTAATAATAGATATGGCTGGCATGCTTACTTGTGGCTCAACAAAGAAAAGGTTCACAAAGGTTTTTCAAATCCTATTTTTAGAGGAGCTCTGTACGAAGTTTGGGAGAAAAACAAAAAACTTCTAGAAAGAAACACCCCATTGGTGGTTATCCCCGGTAGATATTTTAACAATAAAAAAATTGAACATGGAGGGGAAAAGGTTAACATATGAAGATTTATTGGTAAAAACAGAAAAAGGTTGGAAGATTAGAACTTATGAGGAATTGAAAGATAGATTGACAGGTTGGCTACAAGACCACCAGATAAATGCACTTTGGAATGAAGATAAAAAATTGGGGATGAATGAGAAAAAATCTAAATATCAGATAGAAATTCTAGAAGGAAAAACCAAACTTTTATCTAAGATGTATAATTTTTTGTTAGAATGGGATACAAAAGATGAGTTGATAAAGGAGGTGATGGTAAAATGGGCAATTGATTTTGGATATAACATAGAGTACGACAAGTGGGTGAGGCTATGGAATAAAGGAATGAAGTTCACGGCATGCGTCACTGTCAGGAAACTGACATCGGAGCAGAGTGGAGAGGCTAGGCTCCCCAATGATGCCGGAGAGGGAACCAGTACAGGGGTAGAGAGGGCTTCCGCTGGGGAAGAAAGGCAAGGTGACACCAGGAAGAAAGAAGGGATTGAGAGCACTTCGGAGGGGAGGCTCCGAGACTCTTCAAGTGAGGTCAGTGAGGAGAGTGGAGGACCACCAGTGGGGACGCCCACTCTGCGCAGAAGGCTTCCGGGCAGAGAGGCGAGAAGGAGGCTGTCCGTGAAGGAATTCTTATGTTGGAAGAAGTTTAGGAAACGCCCACTGACGGATTCTGCCAGCGACTGAAGCAGTCGAGCCCAAGGGGGGCTGCTCAGCCGGGGAAAACGCAACCGCCTCACGCAGTTTGGAGCAGGTGGAGGTTACACACAAGCAACCCCAATTCCCCTGATAGCAATCCGTCAGTCTCTTACGTTGCTTGTGTGAAGGAGAACAGGTGCATCGTCATGAGTCAAACCGGAGGAGCCGGCGCAGGAGAGGGGGCCAAGGGAGGACCAAGTCTGGAGGAGAGAAACCGAGACTTGGAGCAGCAACTGGCTCTACTAGCGGCGCGGCTGGATGAAAGGAGGACTCAGGATGCCCAGGGGAAGATTACCCCCATCGCAAGGAAGGTACCAGGACTAGTGCAGAAGTTTGGGGGCAACCCCAGAGATTATAATGCATTTAAAACAGAGGTGCAGTATGCACTGGACCTGCAGTATGATGACTTTGCAGACGATGGGGGGAGAGTCGCTTTCGTGGTGGGGCACCTGGAAGGGCGGGCCAGAGATTGGGTCCGGCCCTTGATGGCGGCGGAAAATGCTGCTTTGAAGGATCTGAGAAAGTTTTTTAGTGCCATGGACCACATGTTCTCGAGTGATGTGGAAATAAGTGTAACTCGCAAGGAACTGATGGGGTGCAAACAAGGGAACCAGTCAGTGAGAGAGTACTGGTCGCGATTTGCGATGTTGATCCATAAACTTGGGTGGGATCTCAGTTCCGAACCCGTACAAATGTTATTTGAGGAAGGTTTATCTTCTTGGGTGTGAGATGAACTTTCCCGCTCACCCCGCCCGGAGTCGATGGACCAGCTGACTAAGTTGGCGCTCGCTGTGGGAGTTCGACAAGAAACGCTCGCTCTGGAAAGGCGGGAAGGCAGAGGAGAGCGTTGGCATGACAACCGCATTCCAGACGTGCCGGCGTCAACGGTGCCACCCGAGGAGCCAATGGAGATTGGAGGAGCGAGCGAGCGCGGGATTTCAAACTCCAGCGAGGTCCGTAAGAAGGAGGGGGAAACCAACAAGAAGTGTTTCCTCTGCCAGCAGCCGGGACATTTTGCCAGAGTGTGCCCTCAGAAGAAGGCGTGGCAGGGAATGGTGGGGGCAGTGGGGAGTGAGGAGGAAAGTCGCAGGGAAACGAGAGTGCTTGGCTGCAGGAAAAAGGGCACAGCAGCCAGGCGAACAACCAGTAGAAGTGCCCAAACCAGACCCCCCTCGAGCTGCCATAGTGATAGAGGTGGTGCTAGAACTCCCAAACGGACACCCGATCAAAGTGAAGGCGCTGCTGGATTCAGGCAGCTCTTGTAACTTCTTTAGCAAGGATTTTGCCCTGGAACACCAGCTCCAGGTGGTGCCGCTAGAACACCCTTTGCAAGTAACAACCATTGATGGGAGAGAACTATTGGGGGGGGGGGAAGTGACCCACCAGACCCCGCCCATGAGAATGACGGTTTCCAGACACACAGAGACAATTGCCTTCCACGTAGCCACCTTAGCAGGGCCACCGATCATACTGGGAATGAGTTGGCTAGCGTTGCACGACCCAGTGGTAGGGTGGCACCAGCGGACAGTGACCTTTGGTTCGGCACACTGCGTAGAGCACTGTCACGGGGGGGGGGGATCCAAGGATGGCAGTAGCCAGAGTGGCAGGGATGGCGGTAGGGGAAAAAGGAAAGGTACCACCTCAATATGCAGACTTAGAAGACGTTTTTAGCGAGAAGGAGGCGGATAGACTACCCCCCCACAGGCCTTTTGACTGTCAAATCAACCTACTTCCAGACGCGCAGCTGCCAGTGGGAAAGTTGTACGCCATGTCAGATAGAGAGGTGCAGGAGTTGCGGAAGTTTATAGACAAGAACCTGAAGAGAGGGTTTATACGAGAATCCAGGGCGGTGGGAGGTAGTCCAGTGTTCTTTGTGGACAAACGAGACTCCAAGGAGCCTAGGCTTGTAGTTGATTACCGCGGGTTAAACCGGGTGTCGGAACCCGTGGCCTTCCCTATGCCCAGAATTGACGACATATTGACCAGGGTAAGGAAGGGGAAGATTTTTACCAAGCTGGACCTGCGGGGGGCATACAATTTGATAAGGATGAGGGAGGGGGATGAATGGAAAACCACCATGTTCACTCCTCTGGGTGCCTTTGAGTACTTAGTTATGCCCTTCGGATTACAATCCAGTTCAAGCACCTTTCAAGCATTTATGCATCACGTGCTCGGGGCATTGCTGTACAAGAATTGCGTGGCGTTCTTGGACGACGTGTTGATCTACTCGGAGAATGAGGAGCAGCATGTGAAGGACGTCAGGGAGGTGTTGAAGAGACTGCAGGAGCACCAGTTGTGGGTCAAGCTGGAGAAGTGCCAGTTCCACGCCCGAGAGGTGGAGTTCCTGGGTTACAGGTTGTCGGACAAAGGTTTAGCCATGGACCCGGGAAAGGTGCAAGCAGTACTAGAATGGAAGCCTCCTAAGAACCGGAAGGACGTGCAAAGGATCTTGGGGTTTGGAAATTTCTATAGGAAGTTCATCAAGAACTTCGCCCATTTGACGGCACCCATAACAGATTGTCTCAGCAGCAAGAAGAAGTTTGAATGGACGGAAGAGGCACAGCGGTCTTTTGAAAAGCTTAAGAAGGCGTTTGCCTCGGAAGAGCAACTCCTACATGTAGATCTACGGAAGCCGATGAGGCTGGAGACCGACGCGTCAGACAGAGCGGTGGGGAGCATATTGCTCCCGCCGGGAGATAAGGGAATGTGGAAGCCGTGCGCCTTTTTCTCAAGGAAACTGAACAAGTCAGAACAAAATTACACGGTGTATGATCGGGAGCTGCTGGCTATCCACGAGGCCTTCCGGCGCTGGAGACATTTTTTGATAGGTGCACAACACAAGATCCAGATGTGCACTGACCACAAGAACCTAGAATATTGGAGAACTGCACGAGTGTTGAACCAAAGACAGGTGCGATGGGCACAGGAGTTCTCCAAGTTTAATTTTGAGATTAGGTATGTGCCTGGGAAGGAAAATGTCAGAGCAGACGCTGTCTCACGCAAGCCAGAGTACTCAGAAGGGGAGGGGTGCCTGAAGTGCGGCATGTCATACCCGAGGACCGATGGGTGTGTGGGGGAGTGTTGGTAGGGAGACAAGAGCTAGCTGGGTTGACGAGGGAGGACCAGTATGCACAAACCAAAATCAGGGAAATCCGAAATGCCGGAGATAATCAGGGGGGATTTGAGGTTAAGGAGGGGGCTTTGTACTACAAGGGTGCGCTGTACATACCAGAGGGGGATTTGAGGAGAAGAATACTCAAAGAACTACATGACAGCCCCACAGCAGGACATTTTGGCCAACACAAAACAATGCTACTGGTAACCAGAGAGTTCTGGTGGCCACGGGTGAGGGAGGATGTCAAAGAATACGTACGTGGGTGCCAGCGCTGCCAGCGAGCAAAGGGAGAGAGGGCAGTGCCAGCGGGGTTACTGGAGCCTTTGCCCACGCCAGAGAGACCATGGGAGGTGGTATCAGTTGATTTTATGACTGATTTACCCAAGGCCAGGGGGAAGACGGCGGTAATGGTGGTAGTTGACCTGATGACTAAAATGTGCCATTTTATTGCTTGCTCGCATGCGGTCTCGGCTGAAGAGACAGCTAAGCTGTTTGTAGAGCATGTGTTCAGGCTGCATGGCGCCCCCTTGAGGATTGTATCCGATAGAGGCCGGCAATTTACGTCCAGATTCTGGAGGAAGCTGGTGAGCTTGCTGGACGTGGAGGTGAGCTTCTCGACTGCGAGACATCCAGAGACCAACGGACAAGCAGAAAGAGCCAATAGCATACTCCAACAATACTTACGTTGCTATGTCAACGACAGGGAGAACGATTGGGTGGACAAATTAGCGTTGGCGGAGTTTGCATACAATAACGCGGAACATGTATCCACAGGGATGAGCCCATTCATGGTGAATTACGGGTGTCACCCCAGGGCCTTTCCCGGGGAGGGGGAGGGGAGGTGGAGTGTTCCAGCGGCGGAGCATTTTGTGGAAGAGATGGAGGCTTTACACCAACAGCTTAAAATTAATCTAGAAAGAGCAAAGGAAGAGTATAAGAGGCAGGCAGATAAGCATCGCAGAGAAGGGGAAACCATAAGAGTGGGAGACCAGGTGTGGTTGTCCACCAGAGGGTTACCGTTCAAAGGAGGGTGTAAGAAATTACGGCCCAAAAGATTGGGACCGTTCGAGGTAACCCAACAGGTGAATCCGGTAGCTTTTAGGCTCAAATTGCCTCCCAACATGAAATTGCATCCGGTATTCCACAGGTCCTTGCTCTCTCCGTTCAGGGAAGGAAGGGAACAGCTGGGTCAAGAAGGAGAATCGCCCTTGTATCCACAGATGGAGGAAAGAGAACTCAGCGGGCATGCAGCTGAAATTCTCGACTCAAGATGGAAAGGGGGGCGAGTGGAGTATTTGGTAGCTTGGGAGGGGGAGTCAGAAGCGGAAAACACATGGGTTCCAGCATAAGAGGTTGGGGATGAGTATATGCAAGACGCTTTCCATCGCAGGTACCCGAGGAAACCCAAACCAAGAGAGAGGTTCTGGGAGGAGCAATTTGAGACCACAGATGAAGAAGAAGAGTTTGTGGGATTTCCCGACTCGGAGGGGGGGGGAGGGGAATTGTTCGAAGGGGAAGAATCCGACGGGGAAGATTGGGGAGGGGGAAGACACAGCAGCAGATGGAAAGGGGTGTTTGAATCATCAGATGGAGAGGATAGTTCCTTCTGGGGGTTCCCGGTGTCTCCGTCCAAGGAAGGGGCGGGGGAGGAGGAGGGCCCTGGGAGGGAGGTGGATGTCAGGAAACTGACATCGGAGCAGAGTGGAGAGGCTAGGCTCCCCAATGATGCCGGAGAGGGAACCAGTACAGGGGTAGGGAGGGCTTCCGCTGGGGAAGAAAGGCAAGGTGACACCAGGAAGAAAGAAGGGATTGAGAGCACTTCGGAGGGGAGGCTCCGAGACTCTTCAAGTGAGGTCAGTGAGGAGAGTGGAGGACCACCGGTGGGGACGCCCACTCTGCGCAGAAGGCTTCCGCGCAGAGAGGCGAGAAGGAGGCTGTCCATGAAGGAATTCTTATGTTGGAAGAAGTTTAGGAAACGCCCACTGACGGATTCTGCCAGCGACTGAAGCAGTCGTGCCCAAGGGGGGCTGCTCAGCCGGGGGAAACGCAACCGCCTCACGCAGTTTGGAGCAGGTGGAGGTTACACACAAGCAACCCCAATTCCCCTGATAGTCACATTAAGGGAAAACCTGGAGAAAATGATGTACCGATGGTACATCACACTGGTAAAATTGGGGGAAATGTATAAAATTGGGGAAAATGTATAAAATTGGAAACACATGCTGGAAATGTAAGCAGAAGGATGGGGATCTTTACCATATGTGGTGGGTTTGTGAGGAAATGAAAAATTTTTGGGAGCTTATATATAACAAATTAAAGAAAATTTTCAGATATACTTTTTCAAAAAAACCGGAGGCATTTTTGTTAGGAATAATAGGTGACGAAATTAAAAAGGAAGATCAGAGATTGTTTCAATATGCGATGGTGGCGGCCAGGGTATTGATAGCACAAAAATGGAAATCAGCAGAGATCCCTACGGTTATGGATTGGCAAGTAAAATTATTTGAATACGCAGAATTAGCAAGAATGACACATAAAATTAGACACCAAGAAGGTACAAAGTTTATTGACGAATGGAGTAAATTTGTGACATATACTGAAAGTAATTGTAGAAATTTAAAAACTACAGTAGGCTTAACGTAAACCTTGTGACGTGTACATAATTGGAACAGAAACTGTAAGAGTAGAAGTATACCAAGAAAACCGCAACGGGATAGGAAGGATGTCGAGGCGTGATCCAACGCAATGTAAATAAGATGATGGTACCAAAGAACGATTGTTAAGAGTGTTTGTTTTAGTTTTTGATTGTTTGTTCTGGTTTGTTTTCTGTTTTCTGTTTAACTGAAAATCTCAATAAAAATAATTTTTTAAAAAATGTTTGCCATACAGTCTTTCTTGAATCTGGATATTAGCTGACAGTATGTAAGCAGTTTCATATTTTTTCTCCTCTTTAATACTTTGGCATGTATTTGATCTGTTCTTGAATATGAACCATATCTTGGTACTATATATAGTCATATATTCTCTTTTCGGCTCTAATAATAATTTTCCAGTGGAGACATTAACAGTGCAGGTAAGGGCATTTTTGTGATTTTTGTAGTGCAACTCATGATTTTTGTGGTGAGGATCCATGAGGATCCATGTTTTTGTTCCACGGTGCGACCAGGAAGCCATGGATCAGAGTTTTTTGTGTTGCAGAATGTGCCCCTGGCTATGATGTGTGATTTGATGGTGATTTAGGGGTGGCCCAATGCAAAAATCATGAGGATCCATGCTTCAAAACATGTTTTTGGACCATGGAGTGGCCAGGAAGCCGTGGATCTGAGTTTTTTTTAGTGCAGGCTGTGCCCCAGGCTATAACATGTGATTTGACAATGAGTTTGGGTTGGCCCAATGCAAAAAGCATGAGGATCCATGAGGTTCCGTGCTTCAAAACCACGTTTTGGGACTTCCGGGTTAGTGCCATCGACTAATGGCGGATTCCCTCTGAGCTCCAGAGGGAATCGGCTCCGCAGGATTGGGTCTTGCCGCTGCAGCGACACAGGGACCCTCAAAAATCACAGGCGGTGAAGCCTGTGAACCTGGTGACTCGGCGGGCACCATTTGCGTCCCCCGACCTGCGAAGGAGCCTTTTTAAAGGCTTCGGAACGGGGGACGGGGTGAGCGGCACAGTGCTGAGAGTCAACTGCTTCTCCTGCGGAGTGAAGCCGCACTGCCATGGTCGGAGAGCGCTGACTTCTTCTTGTGAGCAATTGGATTCTAAAGTAACAACCCGTGAGTAGTACGGAAATTGGAATTGTAAAGAAAATTTTCTTTTGAATTTGGCACGATCGGGGAAGGCGCAAACAGGAAGTCCGTCTCCCCGTCTTGTAAATAATCTAAAGCAAGGACCTGCTAACTAAGGTCGAGAGAACCCCCTTTTTCCTACTTTGGTAAAAGACTTTAATTTCACGATTTGGCAGTATAAGAAATCTTACTGGAGGATAAAGAGCTAATCTTGGGAGCTGAAGTGCCACCCCCCCCCCCCGGACCCGGGAGTGCTCCGAGAGAGAGCCTGTTGATGAGGTATTGAAGAGTTTGACAGCTGTCAAATTAGCTGTCAAGACGGAAAAAGAGAACTTTGTTTCTGGTGCTTCTGCTGGTTATATTTGTTACAATTTTGTTACAATTTATTGAAAATAAGGAAGAGCTGATACAAACTAACTTGATTTTTGGATTTGAACTGGAATGAATACCAAGGAACCAAAATCCCTCTAGAGGGGGTTTTGGGGCATTACAAGAATGGTTGTAGGAGGGAAAATTCAGGCTGAATTGGACAGAGTCTTTGTTCTCTTGGGAAAGTTACAAGGCCAAATTGATGTTTTGGCTACAAATGTTACAACTCTGGACTCAACTGTAAACAATATTATTGAATCTGATAAGGATTTGAATCAGGAAGTCTATTCAACTGGACAAAAAGAGAAACTTGAGAGCTTTGAGAATTTGGAGAAGGAGACATATGCTGTCCCTGAAGGAAAGGAAGGAGGAGCTGCAATTTTGCAGAGGACAAAGGAGAATTTGAGGTCTGACATGATGGTAACAAAGGAAAATAAAAACTTGATGTGGAAAATCTGGCCTGAATTGGAGACTGAAAAATGGAGAGATCCCCTTATGTGGAGATCTGAAGACCTAAGGATTACAAATTTGCTTAAGGTGGAAGTTGGAGCTTTGGGGACATTTGGTTTTGAAAGGAGTAAGCAACAAGATTCAGGCTCCACTTTTAAGTATGGAGGCCTAGCTGGAAGAAACATGGATCCCGCAGGGCCAGAGCTTCTCCGAGATTTGGTGTTCAACATTAAGGACTATCAAAAAAACCGGCAGAGAGGAATTGAGAGAGAATTAAGAGCCTCGGATGTGAGATCTCCAGGCTGATAGTAGATTAAGACTGATGGACATTTGTTGGGCACTGAAACTGGGAAAGGGGGGGGGTGGAGTTTGGGAATCCAAAGGGTACATAACTACAATATGTTCTGTTTTTATTTTGTTTTCTTATTTGTATGAAAATTGGGGAATTTGTGGAAGGGAATTTGGGTTGACTTTAGAAAAAATGTTTTTAAGAATGAGTATTGATGTATAAGTATTGATGTTTAAGTTTGGATAAGGCAAAATTGGTTTTTTAAAATGAACAAAATAGAAATAGGTTAAAAACTACGGATAAGGATTTGCTGAACTAACAATTTGAATTGGAATACAAGAAGGGGAGGTGTGAGGAGGTCAGGGAAATATGTTATTGAAAAATAAGTATTGGGAATTCTATGTGTTTTTAAACTTTTTTGCTTTTGCTTTTTTGATTCTTTTTTATTGTATTAAATTTGAAAACTTCAATAAATATCTTTAAAAACAACAACAAAAAACCACGTTTTGGGGCCACGGTATGACCAGGAAGCCGTGGATCCTACTTTTTTGTGGTGCAGGCGGTACCTCAGGACATGATGTGTGATTTGACGGTGAGTTTGGGGTGGCCCAATGGAAAAAGCGTGAGGATCCATGAGGATCCGTGCTTCAAAACCACGTTTTTGGGCCACGGTATGGCCAGGAAGCCATGGATCCGTGATTTTTTGTGGTGGATGCTGTACCCATGGCCATGATGTTTGATCCGATTGTGACTTTGGCCTGATCTAGTGCAAAAATCATGAGGACCCATGAGGATCCGTGCTTCAAAACCACGTTTTTGGGCCATGGAGTGGCCAGGAAGCTGTGGATCCGTGATTTTTGTGGTGGATGCTGTGCCCCTGGCTATGATGTGTGATTTGATGGTGAGTTTGGGGTGGCCCAATGCGAAAAGTGTGAGGATCCATGAAGATCCGTGCTTCAAAACCACGTTTTTGGGCTACGTTGTCGCCAGGAAGTCGTGGATCCGTCATTTTTGTGGTGGATGCTGTGCCCATGGCCATGATATTTGAAATGATGGTGACTTTGGGCTGATCTAGTGCAGAAATCATGAGGATCCATGAGGATCCGTGTTTTGTAACCATGTTTTTGCGCCATTGCGGCACCACGAAACAGTGGGTGCGTAATTTTTTTGGTTCTGCCTACAGACTAAGAAGTGGTCTACAGTATCATGGTGTTTTTATTTTGTTTCAATATAAAAATCATATGAATTCATGAGGATCCATGCCTCGGATCCATGTTTTTGTGCTGCTGCAGCGCGGCAAAGTGTTGGATCCACGTTTTTATAGTCCAGTCTGTAGGCGTGCCTTCCAGGTGTGATTTTACACTGCATTTGTTGGGGTTATTTTTTAAAAAGGGGAGGATCCATGAGGATCCGTCTAGATCCGCCTTTAACCCAGACCCTCTTGTGAGCTAGTGATGAAGGCAGTTGTAGTCCCAAAAGAGCTGGACGACCACCATTCGCCAGCCAACCTGCGATTCTGTGTGTGTGTGCGCGTGCGTTTTTTATTGTCGTTTTTCACTACATACCGTGAGAGGCGGGGAGAGGACGACCCTCTTTCTGGACGGTCCGGGCGAGGGAAACGCACATCCGCAGCCTCCACAGAAACAACAGCCCTTGTTCCAGCAAGCGACGATGGGCGGCCCGAGCGAGGCCCTCCTCTCTGTGCACGCGTTGGGGAAGCTCCACCCACCGCCCCGCCCCCTGCCGCCCAAGGACGTCGAGAAGAGGCACCGCCTCTCGCGCCCTTTTCCCGCCTCCCGCTTCACATTCCCGGCAGCCCTATCGACTGGTGACACAAAAAGGGGCGGGGAAATGGGCGGGCCCGTCCACTGAGCCGAGGGAGAGAGGCGGAGAGGCGGCGATTGGTGACCGAAAGAGCCCAGAGGCGGCGGTGGTGGGTCTGTCCGAGGGGTGAGTGAGGGCAGGGAGCGGGGGTCTGCCGCCCCCCAGGAATGCCCTCAGGGGTTTCCTTCCCACTGAGGGGCCTGTTTGGGGACTACCATTCCCACCATCCCTCACCTCTTGCTCCTTGATGGGAGTTGTAGTCCCGAAACAGCTGCGAGGCGACCCGACCCCGAAACAAAAGCGGGTCTCCTCGGGCTTGAGGGGAAGGAGCTGCGCTCCTCTGCGGGGGGGGGGCGGAGATTGGGGGTCTTGGGCCGTTGGGGGGGGGCTTCCTGGGGGAAATGGCTCTCGAAGAAGCAGGCGACCCTCGCTGAGGGCGAGGAGGGCCTGGCTTTTTTTGGGGGGGGGGGTCGTCGTCGTCATGCCTTTGGCGGTCACTCTCTCTCGCCTTGGGGGTCCCGGGCAGTGGTGGGCAGCGCCTCCTTCTCCCGTGGCGGAGTTCCCGGAGTTGTGTCAGGGATGACCCCCTCTTAGCTTTTTTGGGACTACAATGCCCATCATCCCTGGCCACTGGTGCTGTTGGCTAGGGATGATGGGAGTTGTAGTCCCAAAACAGCTGGAGGGCCAAATTTTATTAATAGCGGTATGAAGTATAGTGGCCAAGAGTACGAGCTGTGAAACAAGAAGTCCTCCATTTGAAACAACTATGAACAATATTATGATTGTTTCTATATATCAGGCTTCCTCAAACTCAGCCCTCCAGATGTTTTTGGCCTACAACTCCCATGATCCCTAGCTAGCAGGACCAGTTGTCAGGGATGATGGGAATTGTAGTCTCAAAACATCTGGAGGGCCAAGGTTTAGGAAGCTTGCTATATATTAATATATATCCACCTGGCTGCCAAAGTATGCGAACCAGAGCCTTTGACCTTTACCGTTGTTGTTTTTTCTGCCTATAGGTTTGCCAAAATGCTTTCGGATTCCTAAATTGCTCTGACAAGACGCTTGGGGAGACGAAGCAGTCCTGTGAGCAGAAGGCGCAGCGGGGAGGACGACTCGGGGCCAATGCAGCAGCAAAACGGCAGCCAGAGTTAGTGGAAGGAACCCTTCCCGTATTCCTGTTCCCCACGGAGCTTATCTTTTACGCGGACGACCAGTCGACCCACAAACAGGTGTTGACTCTCTATAACCCCTATGAATTTGCCTTAAAATTCAAAGGTGCGTCTCAGGTACAATTCAATTGAAAGGCCTTCTTGCTTGGGGAGGAGGGATTGCCTCAACTTCCTTTTATTCACTTTCTGACCTGCCTTTTGCCTGAAAGTCCCTGGGTGGGTTACAATAACTTGGGAGTCTAGATCAGGCATGGCCCAACTTGGCCTTCCAGCTGTTTTGGGACAACAACTCCCATCATCCCTAGCTCACAGGGCCAGTGGTCAGGGATGATGTCCCCTCAAAGACTGAATGGCAAGCCAAATAGATAAGAGTACTTACAATTAGCAAGGAGAACGGGGTCAGGAAGAGGAAATACAAAACAAGAAGTAAATAAGGATTGGTTAATATCTCAAAGGGTACTGCAATAGTAAAAGTTTTCTGGAGGATATTGAATGAGCGTTGTAATACAAAGTACACATTAGATAAAGTTAAATTAAGTTAATGTTCTGCCAAGGGCAGGGTTCTTTCTAGATCTGGAGCCAATAAACACACCAGTGGATGAAGAATAAGTAATGCTTTATTTGCATAAGGTTAACAGATAGCAGCAGGCATGCAAAACACAAATTACAGCATACCTGACAGAAGTCACACACAATCTCCCCTTCAGCTGCCTGGAGCTCCAGGTAGAGCAGCAAGAGAGACCCCAGCCAACAGTATCTGGTACCTCAATCTGTGAAGAAGCTCTGTGAGCCCCTTCAACCTACAGCTTTTATAGCCAACTTTGATTGACTGCACCTGGTTAGCAGGGATCACTCATGATCAGCCTGGGACACGGGTTGTGACTCAACAGGAATGCGGAGCAGCTGAGCGTCTCCAACCCAATTCACTGCAATTGGGTATCTGTTGGTATTAAAGGGTTAAGAGGCTCTAATCAAGACGCTCTAATCACTGAGCAGCTGGAAGTCGTTAAGCTTCCAGGAATGTGAGTTTGTATAAATAGTCAGCTCACTAGTGTGTTTGTCCCTTCCCTTTCTTTTTGGGCGTGTTTGCTGATATGTGTGGTTCGTCACCAGGGTTTTTTTGTGTGTGTAAATAAACCTTTTATTTGAGTTCCAAACCGCTTGCTCCAAGATTCCTTTATTGAAAAGATACTGACTCTCCAGCCCTTCTTAAACCACTGCGCGAAATGCTCTGCTGTAATGGGACATTGTGGCATTGGAAGCGCACTGGACATTTGCTTAGCATTAAACTAATTAAACTTTAATGGGACAGTATCCTCCCCACTAGCCAATCAGCACCTAGAACACAGGAGACCCAGGAAACTCCTGACACAGGTGTGTGGAAAACAAGTTATACCAGCATGAATCGGCAAATTTAAAACCAGGAATGTAAAGGGAAAGAGGCATGTCATCTAGCTCCTTGAAATTACAATGGTCTTCAGCGTTTCCCCAACAGTTAACGAAAAACAACGTTGTGTAACTCTAAATAATAGTTTATTTGAAAATTAGTACCATGGGTATAGTTGGAAGTTTCTTTTCTTTGCTGACTAAAATATGAGCTATTACTATGTTTTTTACTCTATTCATTTATTCTTTTCTTTATTCTTTTCTTTTTCCCCTCTCCCTCTCTTTTTCCTTTATTTTTGATATTTTGTA
This sequence comes from Podarcis muralis, assembly GCF_964188315.1. NCBI lineage: Eukaryota > Metazoa > Chordata > Lepidosauria > Squamata > Lacertidae > Podarcis > Podarcis muralis. Next base: position 11,625,444 of record NC_135674.1, read on the forward strand.
TGTATACTCTCAATAATTTTTATGTCTGTTTGCTGGTATTGCATGTATTTTTTAAAAAATAATATTTATTACTTTTCCAACCGTTTAAACACTACAAAAAAAGAACAATACAATACAAAAACACTACATAACACTAACACATTAAACTAACAAAACAAAACAAAAACAAACAAAAACAATTTAAAACACCTCAAACATTTTCAATATCTTATCTTTCATTCACTTATTTCAACGACCTCCTCACACCTCCCTTTTTGTATTCCACTTCTGTTAATTGTTTCAGCAATTCCTTTCCATCTGTTGGGAAACTGCCAGGGAGATATTGTCCATCATGGCCCCAAGCCGTGTGTCCATCGATCTCCCGGAGACAGGCAGATCCAGCAGTTAGCGACACGAAGCCTTAGAAATAGATTGCCACATTCCAGGCTTGTGTACACTGTTTATCAGCAGAAACACAGCCAAAAGCTCGCACCGCAGAAGAGCATAATTTACAGACTTTATTTAGCGTTGAACAGAACAAAGGAAAAACATGACCGTTCTGTGTCAGTGCCTCTGACCGACTGAAATCGAAAGGAAACAGCAAACATAAACATCCTGTGACTAGGACATGCGCAGACTCTGTGACTCTCAAAGCCTGCTCCCTTTTTAAGGTGGAACGGAAATATCCCAACATCCTCCCCCTTTCCGTGTAACCTGTAGTACCTGTGGTTCACCCAATTGCAACCTCTGTGTGTAAACCTTTAGTTGTTCTTTGTTAACAACCTTAGACAACAGATCAGCAGGAATTTCATTTCCTGCCATATAGGACACCCGAATCAGTCCCTTATGAATACACTCTCTTGCACGATGTAGCTTAATCTGCAAGTACTTGGTTCTTTGCTTGCAACTCTCGGAGTTCAGCAAAGCCAAACATGATCTATTGTCTTGATACACTTGTATAGGACATTTCACAGAAACCCCGATGTCCTTAAACAGTTGCATCAACCATTCACAATCCATGAGTGAAAATGACAGAGCATTGAGTTCCGCTTCACAGGAACTTAGGCTCACTGTTGTTTGCTTCTTGCACAACCAGTCAAACAGGCAGTGGTTGTACATGTAGCATACTCCAGAAGTGCTTGTACCATCTGTGGTGTCACTTCCAAAACTTGCATCTGCAAAGATTTCAAGACCTCCAGTCTTCTGACTGGTGAACCTCAGCCTGTAGTGCATAGTCCCTTTCAAATAGCGGGCTATGCGCTTCAGAGCTTTCCAATCCTGAACCGTAGGATTGTTGGCATGTCTGCTAAGCAGATTACAGCTTACAGCTATGTCAGGTCTTGAACATCTGGCAATGAAATTCAGCTTGCCTAGAACGCATCTGTATAGCGTTGTGTCAGAAAACGCTTCAGCAGTACTGTCTACCTGGTAACCTGTCACCATCGGTGTGTCTGCTGGGTTTGCATCAACCAAATTCAACCTGGTTAATACATCAGCAATTTTCTGTGTTTGGTGTACCAGAAAATTACCTGCTTGATCCTTCTCCACCTGCAGAGAAAGATAGTTGGATACCTCACCAAGATCCTTCATGTCAAAGTGCTCCTTCAGCTGAGCTAGGGTGCTTTGATAGAAAGCCTGATTCTTCCAAAACATCAGAAGATCATCAACAAAACATAAACAATACAGTTTGTTTTGCCCCTCCTCCTTGACAAACACACATGGATCAGCTTTGCCCTGGTGAAAACCTAGAGAAAGCAACGTTTCAGTGAGTTTTGTGTTCCAACACCTAGCACTCTGCTTGAGACCATATAAGGATTTCCGCAGTTTACAGACCATTCCCTTCTGTATCTGCATTCCGTCAGGTGGAAGCATAAACAGCTCCTCGTTCAAAATCCCGTACAAAAAAGCTGTATTAATGTCATGATGGGAAACATGCAGTTTCTCCTCCGCAGCGATCTTGAGCATCAGCCGAATGCTCTCATATTTGACGGTGGGTGAGTAGGTCTCGTGGTAATCCTGTCCTGGTACCTGTGAAAAACCTCTGGCAACCAATCTGGCTTTGTGTCTGACAACCTTGCCATTTTGGTCTGTCTTGGCCTTGAAGACCCATTTGCTGCCAACCAGTCTCATACCTGGGACTACCGGTACCAGCTCCCAAGTTTGGTTCCTGTTCAAGGAATCAACTTCAGCCTTCATGGCATTAAGCCAAGGCTCAGCATCTTTAGAGGTTAACTCCTGAACCTCTTTGAAGCTTGAAGGTTCCCACACCTTCTCTGAGCTACTAAGAACAGCAGTTGCAGTCTTGGCAAACTCATCAGCAAATCTCTTAGGAGGTCTGCCTTTGGTCGCCCTTTCAGACCTACGTACTAGACGCAAGTCTTCTGGACTCATCTCCTCTTTCTTAGGAGAAAAATGACCAATGGTGAACAGTGGTTCTTCCAGTTCATTGTCAGACGCATCAGATGGTCTGACTGAGGCCTTTGCACTCTTGTAGTCTGCTGTGTCATCACTCTCACTGACATCAGCAGCAGCGCCGCCCAATGAACTGGAATCCGAACTCTGATCATCATCATCATCATCCTCATCATCATCATCCTCAGCAGCTTCCTCAGCTTTAGCTGCTTGCTTGACATCACCTTCATCCTCCTCTGGGTAACTCTGGAAAATTCCCACATTTTCCCCCCACTTTGGAGCAACCTTCACCTTGTTCTCTGCACAAGATACACATTTCATGTGATACTTACAAGGTTTGATGTTCAAACCTTCAACCAATCCAGGCATCTTGGCCAGCGCCTGCCAAGACATGTGACAAAATCTTCGATGTGCATCATGAATGCATCCTGCATGAAGAACCTTGTTAGTTTGTGCAACACAACAAGAATCAGCATTAGACACAACAGCATTGTCATCATAAGTTATACAGAATAAACCATCTATAAACTTTGCATGCAAAATGTCCTCTTTGCCTTTCCTGATGACACAGACGCTCCTCTTGAAGGATATCTCAAAGCCACGCCCAGTCAGCTGTGGGACGCTAAGCAAATTGTCCGCAGCTCCAGGAACATACAGTACATTACTGATGGTTGTATGCAAACTTGCAAGTTTCACAGTCCCTTCTCCTGCAATTTGCAACGTCCTTCCATCAGCCAGGTGGATCTCTCCTTCTTGAGGCGAGAAGGAGATAAACAGGTGCTTATCCTTTGAAAGATGGCGGCTTGCACCAGAGTCCACAATAAACCTGGCTTTAGCCTTTGGAGCAGTCTTTGCAGCAAGCAAAACCTTGTTTTCCACCGGCGTGGGCTTTTGCAGCTTGCCCCCCTGCTCCTGGCCATGAGACTTGCCTTTAGCCTTTGGTGAAGCAGTGCCAGCTAACAAAGCCTTGTTTTCCACTGGCGTGGGCTTTTCACCCCCCTTCTGCTTCGGGCCATCTGCAGGCATCTGTCTTTGTTTACCTCTGGCCTTCCGGCCTCTGCAAAGACGATGACCTTGGTTCCCATGAGAAACAGAGCTCTCAGCTGCCGTCTCCTTGGCTCCCCCTGGAGGCTGGAATGCTGCCTGGGATGACATCACAGTCTGCTCCCCCTGCAGCTTGCAACCGGTGCCCTCAGCATCACTGCATTCACTCGCATTCTGGGAAACAGCCAGGACCTCCGATGCAGTCAAACTCTGGGCTGGGATGATTGGCAGATGGGCTATCTTCAAAGCATTCCACATCTTACGTGCCGTCACGTTGCCAGCAAGCGTAGCAATTTCCTCCAGAGAGACGGATAAGACTATTATGTCAATGGCCCTCGAATTCTGGGCCTCCCATTTCTCTGTCAGAGGATCTGGGGGGGCTTGAGACACAGTATGCCAGACTCCATACTGACGCAGCAAACTCTCACACCATTTTGCCCAGGTCTGATAATTGTGCCGATTTAACTTTGGGCACTCAGTGGCCTCTGAAGCTTCAAAAGCGTGGAAAAACTCCATTCCAGCTTTTTACTTGAGCCGTGAGCCTTTATGCCTTCAAAGACTCCTTATCGTGGCAGCTCATTAATCACGATGCCTTTTGGCTCAGCTCCCAGGCCAATTAAGCCTTGCCGGACATCAAAGGCTCCGTCCGAGGTAAAACAGAAAAGCCTCCCTTTCTTTCGCTTTTCCCACGTACCTCTCAAACGCAGTCTGTTGCAGCTTTACTCTCCTGTAGGTGCTGTGAATCTGGGCCCGAAACCTTGTTGTTGGGAAACTGCCAGGGAGATATTGTCCATCATGGCCCCAAGCCGTGTGCCGGACGTCCATCGATCTCCCGGAGACAGGCAGATCCAGCAGTTAGCGACACGAAGCCTTAGAAATAGATTGCCACATTCCAGGCTTGTGTACACTGTTTATCAGCAGAAACACAGCCAAAAGCTCGCACCGCAGAAGAGCATAATTTACAGACTTTATTTAGCGTTGAACAGAACAAAGGAAAAACATGACCGTTCTGTGTCAGTGCCTCTGACCAACTGAAATCGAAAGGAAACAGCAAACATAAACATCCTGTGACTAGGACATGCGCAGACTCTGTGACTCTCAAAGCCTGCTCCCTTTTAAGGTGGAACGGAAATATCCCAACACCATCTTCCTCTGTTTTCTATCCTATAATTATCTTAACACATTCTAGCCTTATTTTTTCCTTTAATATTCTATTAATCTATTTATACTTAATTCCTTATAGCATTTCTACTAAAGCCATATAACTTCATTCCAACATTCTTCTAACATTCATTAATTTTACAATATTTCTGTAAATAGTCTTTAAACTTTTTCCAGTCTTCTTCCACCGACTCTTCTCCCTGGTCTCGGATTTTGCCAGTCATTTCCGCCAATTCCATATAGTCCATCAACTTCATCTGCCATTATCCAACACTTCAGTGTTTTCAAGAAGCAGCCGTTCTCTCAGCCAGCAAAAAGCAGCTGGTTCACAACAAAGTTTAAGGTCTAGCAGGGCAAATCCACCTCCTTCTTTGGCATCAGTCAATATCTTAAATTTTACTCGAGGCTTCTTGCCCTGCCAAACAAAGCTGAAAACATCCCTCTGCCACCTCCTGAAACAATCCATCCCATCCGAAACTTGCAATGTTTGAAACAAAAGCAACATCACAGCAACACTCATCCCCCCCACAGCAACTCGGCCCAACAATGACAACTTCAAATTTGTCCATATTTCCAAATCCCCCTTCACTTCAATCCAACGTCCTTCACAATTATCCTTAAATAGATTCACATTTTTGGCAGTCACGCTAACCCCCAAATACCTCTCTTTCTCAACCAATGTTAGTCCTGTCTCCTCCTGAAACTCTGTCAAGCTTTCCTTTTCCAATTCAGGTAGGGCTCTGATCCTCAAATTCGTCTGTTTTTCTTTAAGTTCAATCATAACAAGCGTCAACTTACGTTCATCAAGTTGCCTCTGTAGGGCTGGGACTCTCTCTCTCTCCAGTTGTGTTGCTTTACATTCAGCAGCAACGGCTTTCTCCCTGGCTTCATCCGCAGTTTGCCGTATCAAAGTAGATTCCTGTATCAATTTCTGGATGGTTTCTGTATTGGTATTCACCTTTTGTCCCAGATTATTTATACTTTCTGCAATTAAGTCGATTTTAATATTTGCAGCATCCACTTTCGCATTTATCACATCTGTTTTCTTGTGAAGCTGTTCCAGCGAATTGTTTATCTTCACTAATGCAACCGCTAAGGCCTCTTCTGTCGACATTCCTCTTGGTTTTGAGTGTACTGGTACAGAAGCAGCAGCCGAAGAGGCAGGGAGGCCTGATGTTGAGCCTCTCCTGGGTTGCTGCCAAGTCCTCCCAGACCTTAATGTTTTTTCAGCAGTTGACTGGTCTGTTTTTTCCTTTCCATTTGCCATAACACTTAAAAGATTCAAGGTCAATCCCAGAGTCTCAGTTTTTTATCTTGCAGCTGGAAATTCCCCTAGCCCAGCTCTTGTAAAGCAACCAGTTTCAAAAGCTTCCACTAGGGGGAAACAGTTTCTATTTGTATTAATCAGTAATGTCCTCTTTTAAACACAGTTCCAATAATCCAAAGTTAGTCTCAGTTTTCAGTTACTTTTACTCCTTTTTTAAAAAACAGCCGGAGACAGTAGAAACAATGTATTCTCTTGTTTAGCTAACTGTCAATGAACGTTCTAAACGCTGTCAATGAACATTCCAAAAGACATCAATCCTGCTAGCAGCCCGTTTCCAGGGTCAGAGCGGCGGTATTTTAGCTCTCTTCGCTCTCTCCTACAGGCATATTCAGTCCACCACTTCCCCCCCTCTTCTCCTGTCTCCAAGGGGGGGTTTAATGTTCTTTGCCGATGGAAATTTAGTCTTTTACAAAAGGCTTTCCAAGACTTCAGCTTGCAAACTCATTGCTTCAGTCTATTTACAAAAGGGGGAGGCGGACTTCCTTTATTGAACCTCCCCGTTTCGATGCCAAATTAAACGTTTAAAAATCCAATTCTCCCACTTCAGCTCTACTCACGGGTAATTACTTTGGAGTCAAATTGTCCACAGGAAAAAGTCAGTGCTCTCTGGCAACAGCTATGTCACCCTATGTCGCTCCGGATCCCCGAAACCGGGTTTCCCCGCGAGTAGGGGAGGCGCAAAAGGTGCCCACCGAATCCCACGCTCACAGGCTTCTCCCGCCTGTGATTTTTTATGGGTCTCCGCCTTCGCCGTGGCGGCCAGACCCAAATTCCCACGGGGCAAATTCTTCCCGATCAGAGGAATTCCGCCATTACCGGAGGCACCAACCCGGAAGTCCCGGTATTGCATGTATTTTAAGACTTTGCTTGTTCAATAAATTATTCAAAAAGTGGTCAGGGATGATGGGAATTGTAGTCCCAAGCAGCTGGGGGGCCGAGTTGGGCCATCCCTGCAGTAGGTGAAGTAAATGACGAAAAAATGCAGAGCAGTCATAGGCAAACTCTGTCCCTCCAGATGTTTGGGGCTACAATTCCCACCACCCCTGACCACTGATCCCATTAGCTAGGGATGATGGGAGTTGTAGTCCCAAAACAACTGGAGGGCCGGAGTTTGCCTGTGCCTGATGTTGAGCTTCGCTTCTGTGCCAGTTCCTGGCAATTGGCTGACATCGAATGACGGCCCTTTTTCTTTTCTTTCAGTTCTTTGCACAACCCCAAATAAATACATTGTGGTCGATGCAGTGGGTGCGGTGAAGCCTCAGTGCTGCGTTGACATGTGAGTAAAAAGCTGGTTTTGGGTTTGTTGGCTTGTAATGAATAGCAACCACTAACCTGCCTTCCAGAGGCCGATCTTCCCTTTATTAGATGTATAGTCCACCCTTATCAAGACATCTCAGGGTGGGGAAAATAAAGAAAAATGGTCCAGGAGGAACGTAGAGACCAATGAAGTTTGTTCTGGGTCTGAGCTTTCATGTGCATGCACACTTCTTCAGATACACGGAAACTGAAGCCTGTATAAGGACTAGTATGAAAAGAGGCCTCCCAGGCCCATATAAGAGCAGCGCAAATAGTTGGGCCTGATGAGCGTTTACTGTTCCCAACCCTAATCCTGCAGAAAGCCATCTAATTGGATTTTAATTTGATCCTGACTTGTTTTCAGGAGGTAATTTCGTTATTGCTTGATTTTATACCAGTGTTACATATTTGATGTTAGCTGCCCTGAGCCCGGTTTTGGCCGGGGAGGGCGGGATACAAATCAAAGTTTATTATTTGTTGTTATTATTACCAGGCCGTGATATATAGTGGGAGGGTGGGGCGGGGTTTTTCTACAAAGGGTAGTAGAACTCAATGGGATTGGTCAACCTGTGGGCGACTGTGAACGACTGCAATTAGTCCGGCAGGAAACAGCAAGGGAGATTATGCAGGTGAACAAAAAAAGCTGAAATAATAAAAAAATGAAAATTGTCTAGTAGCACCTTAGAGACCAACTCAGTTTGTTCTGGGTCTAAGCTTTTGTGTGCAGGCGCTCTTCTTCAAATACACTGAAACAGCAGTCCCCAGACCCTGATATATAGTGGGAGGGTGGGGTGGGGTATTTCTCAGAAGGGTGGTAGGAAATGGGTGATTTTATGGTTCCCAAAAGGAAACCTTCCTCCACTTGTCCATATTGAGAGGATGCAAGCAAGCCTGAACCTTTCCCAAAAGGAAACCTTCCTCTGTCCATATTGAGAGGAAGCCTGAGATAAGGTAAATAGGGTGATTTAGAAATGCGAAGATAAAAGTGATTGCATATGGAAATCAGGGAGGGGAACAGGAGGAAGGCAAAGCTCAATTTGAGAAAAGATATATTTGATAAAGAAATTTTATTTGGTTGTTATAAAGCAGGCAGCCCCAACATTCGGCCCTCCAGATGTTTTGGACTACAATTCCCATCATCCCTGGCCACTGGTCCTGTTAGCTAGGGATCATGGGAGTTGTAGGCCAAAACATCTGGAGGGCCACAGGTTGGGGATGCTTGTTATAAAGGAAAAAAAGAAAATTTAATAAACATTAAAACAAAAAAAAGCAATAACGTGTTAAAAACGGAAATGTGGCCGTTCACACTCTCCTCCCGTTACAGCGTGATCCGTCACCGAGACGTCCAACCTTGCCACTATGGTGTGATTGACAAGTTTCGGCTCCTGGTCTCCGAGCAGAGCCAGAGGAAAGCGGTCATCACCATGCTGCTTCCGGCGGCGAAAGAGCCAAAGGAAGAGGAGGAGGAGAGGATCACGGAGCACCTGGCAGAGAGCGTCTTTTTCGAGCAGGCTTTATGCCAGCCAGGTAGTTGGGTGCTTGGAACGCCATTGCTTTTTGGTGCTATATACTGCCTCTTTCTTTCTAAAAATTGTTTTATTTAAGCATATTTACTTTTTTTCTTTAAACAGTTTTTATTGGTTTTGCGATATATACATCCTTGATGAAATATCTCTCCAACAATTTCCCATTTTTTCCTGCCCCCCTCCCCTGGACTTCCCTTATCCTTCCACTTTGTTTTACTTTCAATTTCTTCATCCTGCGTCTTATTTTTTTCTGCCGGGGCCGGCCCACTGTCCCTCAGACCTTGTGCGGGGCAGACTATATTTTGGAGACTATATATATATATTTGGAGACTTTTTTTTTTTATAAAAATGAACAAATTCCTATGCCCCACAAATAACCCAGAGATGCATTTTAAATAAAAGGACACATTCTACTCATGTCAAAACATGCTGATTCCTGGACCGTCTGCAGGCTGGATTGAGAAGGCGATTGGGCTACCCATGTTATATACACTTGTGAATGTTTACTCAAACCCTGCCAATGAGTCCAACTCTTCGTGTTGTTTCTTCATATATATCGTAAATGGTTCAAAATTCTTTTAAAGTCTTTGTTGTCCCTTTTGTGTAATTTATCTGTTCATTTGGCTAATGCTGCATATCCCAGGAGTTTCTCTTGACACTGTTTTTTCATTGGGCTTTCTTCCGTCTTCCGAGCTGGTGCTAGTAGAATTCGTGCCGGTTTTGTTGCACACATAATTTCCAGTTGCCTTTTCTTATTTCTTTAAGTATATTTACAAGCAGACAATACGGAGGCGCAAGTTGCAGCTATAACAAAGGTGGCATTATTTCATCTCCGCCAAGCTAAGCAGTTGGCTCCTTACCTCCCTCGCCCTGATTTAGCCACTGTGATCCATGCAACGGTCACCTCCCGGCTCGATTATTATAACACGCTCTACGCGGAGCTGCCCTCGAAGCCGACCCAGAAACCCCAGCGGGTGCAGAACACTCCCCGCCGCAGGACCACATCCACCCAGCACTATGCCAGCTGCACTGGCTCCTGGTGGAGCACAAGGTCAGGTTTTAGGTGCTGGTTTTCACCTTTAAAGCAGGCATCCCCAACCTGTGGCCCTTAAGATGTTTTGGTCTGTGGCCAAAGGTTGGAGATGCCTGCTTTCAAGTAAGGTTTTCCAAAGAATCCAGGGAAACTTTTTTTTAAAAAGAGAAAAAAAAGCTATTAACAGAAAAGTTACTTTTTTAAAAAATAAGTACCCTCTTCTCTTCTGTGGTCTCCTCTGTCGTGTGGCCTTCCTCAACCTCGGCCCTCCAGATGTTTTGGGACTACAACTCCCATCATCCCAAGCTAGCAGGACCAGTGGTCATGGATGATGGGAATTGTAGTCTCAAAACAGCTGGAGGGCCGAGGTTGAGGAAGCCTGCGCTAGCCGCTGTGGAGTAGGCTTGGCTCGGGCCGGGGCTCGGCCACGTGCCCTCACCCTCCTGGTGCTCTCCTATTCGGTGGCGGCACAGCAAAGTCGGGGCTCCCCTCTTTTTTGCCTTCCTCTTTCTCTTCCTTCTCCTCCTCCTCCCTGTGTCGGCTCCGTGGTATTTTCTTGCCTCAGCAGCCATATGATGTGCCTTGTGCCATTGAATCAATCACACCACGTTCATTCCCTACCAATAAATCAACAACAATATAAATCCAGGGACATTAAATCCGGGGACAGGTTTGTAAATCCGGGGACTGTCCCCGGGAAACGGGGACATCTGGTAACCATAATTTAAAGCCCTAATAATTTAAAGCCCTATACTAACGTTACCAGATTCCCCCCCCCCCCCCCATGAATCCGGGGACACTTTTCAACTTCAGTTGAAGGGGATAGGTTTTGTCAGGGGACCGATTTGTAAATCCAAGGACTGTCCCCGGGAAACGGGGTCGCCTGGTAACCTTACCCTATACAGCCGAGGGCCCTTGTACCTACGGAACCACCTCTCCTGGCATGCCCCATGGAGGACCTTGGGGTCTGCAAATAATATCTTGGAGGTCCCAGGCCTCGAGGAAGTTCAACTGGCCTCAACCAGGGCCCAAGACCTTTTCAGCTTTGGCCCCGGCCTGGGGGAATGCTCTATTGCAGGAGACCAGGGCCCTGCGGGAATTGACGTCCTTCCACCAGGGCCTGCAAGACAGAGCTGTTCCACCTGGCTTTCGGTCCGGGCCCAGTTTGAAACCCTCCCCCCTATGGGACCCTGTAAGTTATCTCTTTGGCCCTTTTATCGGCTCATGTGGGACCAAAACGGATAGCTGGCCCTTACGAATACTTGAGGTCCCCGACCCCCTATGGTTGTAATTCATGGGCAGCCATTTAAGTTTATCCTGGTTCTAATTTTTAAGCTGTGTTTTAATCATTTGGTTGCGTTTTCATGTATTTGATATTTGAGGTTAGCCGGCCTGAGCTTGGTCTTGGCTGGGGAGGGCGGGGTATAAATAAAATTTTACTTACTAATAAGGTACACACACTTAACCCAGGCTTCCTCAACCTCGGCCCTCCAGATGTTTTTGGCCTACAACTCCCATCATCCCTAGCCAGCAGGACCAGTGGTCAGGGATGATGGGAATTGTAGTCTCAAAACATCTGGAGGGCCGAGGTTGAGGAAGCCTGCACTTAACTACAAAAACCAGAGAGTAAAGGGAAGGGGTCAGGAAGGGGGGGAAGGATCAAGTACCACACTCATTTGACTTTTAAATGTTTTATTTAAGCATATTTACAAACAGACAAAAAGGTACACACAGTTCACCCCCCAAAACCAAAGAGAGTAAAGGGAAAGGGTCAGAAATAAAGGAAGGATGGAGGACCATACCCATTTGACTCTCCTCCACCAGCACCCAGCACCTTGTAGTCCTTTAAATTCTCATTCCCACTGCATATCATTTATTGTTGCAATTACTTCTTTTATAGTACTATGACGGTGTAACATCAAGTCACCTTACAAGCTTAGTCTAGCAAATGATGGTATGGTGTGCCTCCAAATTCCAAAAAGGAAACCTTCCTCTGGTTGTCAATATGAAGAGGATGCCAGCAAGGTTGAAGCTTTCTGTAAAAAAAAGAGATTTAAATCAAGTCTTGCTGACTAGTGATTTAAATCCCTCCCTTCTCCTTGCTTCTCCCCACCCTGCCTAGAGGAGGAAGGGGGCTGGCTGAGTGCCATTTTGAGCTGCCCCTCTCCGGAGCCAGCCCTTTCGCACTCCGCCACCCTGCTGCTCCTGTGGGCCGGAGAGTGCAGCGGACGAGCTCGCTCTGCCTACTCACGAGAATCAGCAGCAGTAGTGGTGGCAGCCTCCAGGAGGTAACTGCAGCAGGTGGGGCTCGGGAGGACTACTTGCCCCCCTCGCCTCTTCTTCCAGCTCCACCCCCCCCCCCCGGTGCTGCTTCTCTGGCTCCTCAAGTTGCTAGGGATGGTGGACCAGCCCGCGGCAAAAAAAAAATTGCCGGCCCCTGCTCTAATTCATGGGTCCGCAAACTACGGCCCGGGGACTGAATCCAGCCCAATTACCTTCTTGATCTGGCCAGCGGACAGTCCAGGAATTGGCGTGTTTTTACACGAGTAGAATGCGCCTTTTTATTTCAAACACACCTCTGGGTGATTTGTGGGGCATAGGAATTTCTTCATTTTTTAATTGATTTTTCAAAATATAGTCAAGGGACAGTGGACTGGCCCCCTGCCAGAAAAGTCTGCCGACCCCTGAAGTCCTAGCCATTCTGGCAGGGTGGATTTGACGGGAAGCAAGATTGTTTGGTGAAATGAAACATTTAGGAATGAAGTGGATCTCATTTGTAGATAAATAGATAAACTTTATTTGCATTAGCCAATGGCCATAGCAACATAAAACAAGCAATATATACAATTAAAAAGACAACAATGGGTAAAAAGGGCCAAGATTATTGTTCAGATGGTGTCCCTTAATCTCATTGCACCCTTGATAAACCTAGCAACCTTTGCTGTTGTCTGATCATTTTGATCTGATAAAAGAAAAAACAATGTGGCCACAGATGGGCGGCCTGGGATGGTAAGTAAGAGTGGGGTGATGATCTCATTCCTCAGAGCTTTATAAAGGGGACAGAACAGGACAGGAAAACATGAGCCACTGTTTCCAGATTGCCATCTGCACAGGGGCAGAGTCGTTTCTCAGTTGGAATCTTTTGGTATCTGCCCTCAAGTACGGCAGAGGGCATCACATCCAATCTGGCCAGTGTGAAGGCACGTCTGTATTTTGGGATCGTTATTTGGGATAGTCATTTGTACTTTTTGTTATACCAGGGGTGGCGAACTCCCAAGAGACTGTGATCCACTCAGAGTTAAAAACTGGCAGTGACTTACCCCTGTTTTGGGGGGGTTCAGGTCTAAGTAGGTCACGATCTACCTATTGGGCATGCCTGTATTATACCATTCATAAAAACTGTGGAGAAAAAAATATAAATTTTACAGTATGTTATTTAATAAGAGAAAATTACCTGAAAATGCACTGTAGGTGGTATTTCGCACCAGAGAGATTGGCTAAAACGAACAAATCGCTTGGTAATAAGTGTTGGAGATGCACAAAACAGATTGGAACCTTCTACCATATGTGGTGGACATGTCCAGAGATCAGAAAGTTCTGGGACATGATTCATGAAAAAATAAAAAAGTTACTAAGAACTTCACATAGTAAAAGACCAGAAACATATCTTTTGGGAATATTGAACAGTGATACTGTATTCCAAAAGAAAAAACTAATTTTTTTCTGTATGCGACATCAGCGGCGAAAATTCTGGTGGCTAAGTACTGGAAGGGTAACCAGGTACCGGCCAAAGAGGAATGGTTATGTAAATTATGTGAATATTTGGAACTGGCCAAATTTATGGATATAATAAGACTAAAGCCAATGAATACAGTCAAGAAGGAATGGAATTGCTTGAATGACTATTCAGAAAGACAAGGTTCAAAAGTAAAAATTTGGCTGTGTCTAGAATGACCTCATGAATAGAAAAGGGAAAATATACATACAGTGGTGCCCCGCAAGACGAATGCCTCGCAAGACGAAAAACCCGCAAGACGAAAGGGTTTTCCGTTGCAGAGGCGCTTCGCAAGACGAATTTCCCTATGGGCTTGCTTCGCAAGACGAAAACGTATTGCGAGTCTCGCCATTTCCCCCCCGCTTTTTTCCCCCTTTTTCAAAGCCGCTAAGCCGTTAATAGCCTTTTAACAGCTTAGCCGCTAAGCCCGCTAAGCCGCTAATAGCGCTAAATCGCTAATAGCGCTAATCCGCTTAGCCACTAATGGGGTTGCTTCGCAAGACGAAAAAACCGCTAGACGAAAAGAATCGCGGAACGGATTCTTTTCGTCTTGCGAGGCACCACTGTATATACAAATCTATATATTAAGAGGAAAATAATACTGAAATACAGATAAAATATGAAAGGTGAAAGGAAATGTGAGAGTGATGGAAGTCTTATTATTATTATTATTATTATTATTATTATTATTATTATTATTATTATTATTTTGTAAAATAGTGTTTATTGTATTGAAATATCATACTTTTCTTTATTCTTTAACTGTCTACTTTTTTCTTTTTCTTTTTTTCTTTCTTTCTGTTTTATTGGATATTTTTCTTTATGTATGGTTTTGTTTTGATTTATTTACTTTGCAACATAATAAAGATTTTTTTTTTAAGTTTTGTTATTTACTAAATTCAATAAAAGGGTGGGGGGAGAAAGGAAAGGAAAGAAATTCTGCCCCCTTCCATAATGTCAAATTCCTTTTCCTTTTTCCAGAAAACAGAATTGCCTCATCAGGGCCGAGTTTGCTCACCGTGTTCCTCGGAATCGTGTGCATTGCGGCTCTCATGCTTCCCACATTGGGAGAAGGGGGTTCCCTCGTGCCTCTCTACCTCCACTTAAGTGTGAATCAAAAGTTAGTAGCAGCTTACGTATTAGGTACGCATCTTTTTGTTGTCATTACATTATGTGATTTGGGGCAGGACCAAGTGAAAAAATGAAAATGTGTATAGAAATGTTTTTAAAAAATAGTCAAATAATCGAGTCACTGTGTGAGGCCCATGCCAGCAAAATTGCAACCAGCGTGGATAAAGATCAATGGTTTTTTTTTTTTAAAGTCTTTAAAAATCGGATTTTTGAAATAAAATGCTTTTGGAGGAAGAATCTTTCTATAGTTTTCCTTTTAGGTTACATTATAGTCCAAAAGCTATTCATCAGGAAATAAGGATTTGTTTTAAGTTTTTAATGTGTGCTAAAACTCAGTCTTAAGTTGTTTTTTAAAAAACGTTCAACCCCATCAGTTAACAAACATGGGTCCATATGCTAGCATGTTATTGCTTTAGTTAAATAAATGGTTTAAATTGTGATGAAGGAAATGATTCTTTCTCTCCTTTCAATTAAGTACAGCAGAAAAGCTGTCCAAATAGAAACAGTTAGCTTATGAAACCTCACCAACATTTCATCATTATCTGTCAATGTATTTTGAATAGTAGAACCAAATCAGTCATTTTTGATAGAACTGTAAAAACGATTCTGAAATTTTACTGTTCCAAAAAGGAAACCTCCCTCTGGTTGTCAATATTAGGAGGATGCCAGCAAGGCCGAACCTTTCTGTAACTTATTCCAAAAAGGAAACCTTCCTGTGCTTGTCAAATATGAAGAGGATGGCAGCAAGGCTGAACCTTTCTGTAGAAAAAATATATGATTTAAATCAAGTCTTACTGACTAGTGATTGAAATCATGATTGAAATTGATTTGAATCCAATCCACCCTGATTGCAACTGAAAGTATATCTGAGCCCCCTGACATTTCGGCATTTGTACAAAGATCAGTTGTCTTTGCAAACTACATTTCACAAATATTAACAAACGTGCATCTGGGGTTGCCACTTACATATCCCGAAGTTTACGTAACCAAAGGGTTACATAAGCGGTGAACAAGCTTTCATGCCTCTCGGTGTGGGTTATTTCTCGAGGTAAGCTGAAATAACTGGATTTTTTCCTCTGATTCTTGCAGGTCTTATCACTATGGTCATCCTGAGAACATGAGTGAGAACACAACTGGATGTTTATATTTTTTCTCCTTTTCTTACCGCGTTTTAAATTTGCATCCTGACCGTGGGCCTCTGACTCCCGTTTGGGTGCAAAAATCATCTGGCGATTTGCATTCCTTTTTTCCCCTGGAAAGCAAAGCTTTAACTCTGTTTTCACTGGAAAGACTCGCATGCTCGGAGGCACTTTTCGACAGACAGCCATGAAATTGGTCGAAGGAATTTGCAGAAACTTCTCTACCTAGGTCTACCATGCAAAAATCTCATTTCTGCTTTCTTTTTAAATTGCATGTTTTTAAATTCACGTCGACTTTAGCGTTTGGCTGCCATAGGAGCCGGTAGTTCTAGCTGCAACGTTCATTTGACTGTGAGTATTGCAAATTTAAATATGGATAAAACGCCAAGATGGCGGAATAGAAAGCCGCTCGCCTGACAGTGGAAGCTGACATGTTTTTCAGTCTATTTTTGGAAACTCAGGTTTAAGAAAACCGGGGGGGGGGGAGGAGAGAGGAGATGGCCCACAGTATAAGACGCCCCCTATTTTTGGAGACTCAGATTTAAGAAAATGGGAGGGGAGAATGGCCCAGAGCATGGGTAGGCAAACTAAGGCCCAGGGGCCGTGTGCGGGCCAATCGCCTTCTCAATCCGGCCAGCGGACGGTCCAGGAATTGGCGTGTTTTGACATGAGTGCTTTTATTAAAATGCATCTCTGGGTGATTTGTGGGGCATATGAATTCGTTCACCCCCCCCCCCCCAAAATATAGTCCAGCCCCCCCCCCCCCCACAAGGTCCAGGGACAGTGCTGAAAATGTTTGCTGACACCTGGCGCCCTTTTTACAAAAGGAGAAAAGAGGACAAGCTTTTGCAACCATACAACTACATATATATATATTTAAACAAATACATTACAGCGGTACCTCTGGTTGCGGACAGGATCTGTTCTGGAGGTCTGGCCGGATTCCGAGGTTTTTGCAACCGGAGGTGCCATTCTGTGCATGTGCGCGGCGTGGTAGAGCGCTTCTGCACAAGCTGCAAAACCCAGTAAAACACTTCTGGGGTTGCCACTTACATATCCCGAAGTTTACGTAACCAAAGGGTTACATAAGCGGAGGTACTGCTGTATTTGCACTTCAGGGAAGCTCGTCCATAGTAGGCGCAGGCGTGGTTCAACTTGGTCCTCCAGCTGTTTTGGGATTACAATGCACATCATACCTAGCTAACAGGACCAGTGGTCAGGGATGATCGGCGTTGTAGTCCCCAAACAGCTGGAGGGCCAAGTTGGGCCATGCCTGATCTAGAGCAGTGGTGGCTGAGGAAACCAACTCTCCGCAGGTGAAAACCGGAATAGGGGTAACAAGAGGTACAACTCCAATTCCAAACCAACGCTTTCCAAAGGAAAATTCCAGGAAGGGAAAAGCCAAATGTCCTTTTTTTCCTCCTTTTTCCAAGCCAGATGAGCACAATCTCACATCAAATTCCGTGCTATTTCTCGGAATGAAGGAAGGAAGAAAATCAAAGTTTTCCAAATGTGGACGACAAGAAACATTTGGAACCGGAATCCTACAAATAGGACAACGTTGCCTATCAATACAGACCAGCCAGCGCTCACAGAACATGGGGAAAGGGCTTCATAAATACTCTAACAAATCACCAGACTACTACTATTATGATTATGATTATTATTCTATTTATTTTATTTTACAGAATTAGAAATAATGAATAGCGTGTGAGACAGTAGATTACAAATTGTTTGCTTCTTTTTTAAAAAGAAAAAAGAAGTTAAGGCTGATGGGATCTTGTGAGAAGGAATAGATCAGGCTTCCTCAACCTCGGCCCTTCAGATGTTTTTCGCCTACAACTCCCATGATCCCTAGCTAGCAGGACCAGTGGTCAGGGATGATGGGAGCTGTAGTCCCAAAACAGCTGGAGGGCAGAGTTTGCCTAGGTCTGATCTAGTTTATTTCAACGCCATTCTTACCTTCAGAACAGGCATGGGCAAACTCCGGCCCTCCAGATGTTTGGGGACTGCAATTCCCATCGTCTCTGACCCCTGGTCCTGTTAGCTAGGGATAATGGGAGTTGTAGTCCCAAACATCTAGAGGGCTGGAGTTTGCCTGTGCCTGCTTCAGAACAAGCGATCGCAACAGCTTTTCCGAGAATTAAGAGTTACGATCCAAGCAGACATTGGCAAAATAATAATTTATAATAATAATTTATTCTTTATACCCCGCCCATCTGGCTGAGTTTCCCCAGCCACTCTGGGCGGCTTCCAATCAAGTGTTAAAAACAATACAGCATTAAATATTAAAAACTTCCCTAAACAGGGCTGCCTTCAGATGTCTTTTAAAGAGAAGATAGCTGCTTATTTCCTTCACATCTGAAGGGAGGGTATTCCACAGGGCGGGCGCCACTACCAAGAAGGCCCTCTGTCTGGTTCCCTGTAACCTCACTTCTCGCATCTGGGCTGAATGATGGGGGTGGAGATGCTCCTTCAGGTAGTTAAAAGGAAAACCGGCAAACCAGGCAGCATTGGGCCTGATGTGTTTATTAAAAGGAGAATTATTCTTTCTAAACAAGTATCTAGACCAGGCATTGGCAAACTCGGCCCTCCAGCTGTTTGGGGACTACAACTCCCACAATCCCTAGCTAACAGGACAAGTGGTCTGGGATGATGGTAGTTGTAGTCCCCAAACAGCGGGAGGGCCAAATTTGTGTAGGCCTGACCTAGAGCAACAGAGTTTATTTCAACTACATTCTTACCTTTGGAACAAGTGACGGCGACTGGTTTCTCGCCGACATTTTTAACGCGAATATAAATTGGGTGCTTTTCCGAGAATCTGGAGGAAATGTGGATTCACTTTCTTTGAAAGGAAAGTCCCGATCCGAGCAGTTGTTGTCAAAATAATTGGTAGTTAAAAGGAAAACCGAGCAGATGTTGGCAAAAGAATTAAAAGGGAAACCGGCGAGCCAGGCACCGCCGGGACCTGACGCATCCCTTAAAAGGATTAAAATCACCAGGAGACGTTGCCGAGAAGGAAGGTTGACGTGGGCATTTCACACTCTGCGCTCATAATCCGGATGCCCTCAGGGGTTTTATGCCACCAATTTCTCCGTAGGTGGGTATAGCGAAAGGACGGCACGGGCGGACATCCAGGCGAGCGGCGGGGGGAGTCACTTGGGGGAAAGGTCATCCATCAAGATGAAGGGGGTTTGGATCGCGCAACAGGTGCTTCCGCCACGGCGCCTTTGGCCAGGGAGTCGGAGGAAAGCCTGACACTGCTGGAGCTCCCGTCGAGGGCGTCCGAGGACAAACTGCAGGGCACGAGGGGAAACCACAAGCTTCAGTCAGGGCACATGAAATGAAAATTAAAAAAAAAAGTCCAGTAGAATCTTAGAGCAGGCATAGTCAAACTCCTATGTTACATTTCCCATAATCCCTGACCACTGGTCCTGTGAGCTAGGGATGATGGGAGTTGTAGTCCAAAAACAGCTGGATGGCCAAGTTGGGCCACGCCTGATCTAGAGCAGTGGTGGCCCAACTTGGCCCTCCAGCTGTTTGAGGACTACAATTCCCACCATCCCTGACCACTGGTCCTGCTAGCTAGGGATGATGGGAATTGTAGTCCCCAACATCTGGAGGGCCGGAGTTTGCCTATGCCTGTTATAGACCAACTCATTTCGTTCTGAAGAAGTATGTGCACACATCTTCAGATAAAGTGCACATAAAGTGAATGCAAAAACAAACAAAAAACAACGAATCCGAAGAAGTCACTGGCAGGTTCTGGTCCGTACCCAGCCGGGTGGATTGGGTTCAAATCAAGTCAGTTGAAATCACGATTCAAGTCACTCAGTAACGCTTGATTTAATATCCTTTTATACACACACACACACACACACACACACACACACACACACACACAGAAAGGCCCAACCTTGCTGGCATCCTCTTAATACTAACTCCCATCATCCCTAACTAACAGGACCAGTGGTCAGGGATGACGGGAGTTGTAGTCCCCAAACATTTAAAGGGTCGAGTTTGCCTATGCCTGGACTAGAATGTCACTTAAATAAAAAAGCTTTAGAAAGATTTTTCCTCCAAAAGCATTTTGTTTTAGAAATCTGATTTAAATTTTTAAAAATCCAATTTAAGTAAAAAAAATCAGATTTAAATATAAAATCCCTTTTTTTGTTTGTTTTTTAAATCATTGATTTTTATCCACCCTGGGTAGGAACTATTTTGGAATGCTAGAACATCAAAAGACATGGCAAACCATTTCTGGGCCAAGATGAGTAGTATATGCATTATTATGATTAATTTTACCATGAGCTGAGGTCTGACAGGTGGGTCACGTCGGGAGAAAGCATGTTGGTGATTCCTTGGAAAAGTCTCTTGGGCTGGCTTTCGGTTTCCATTTTTCCTACCAAAATCAAGCAGATTTGGTTCAGATTGGAGGAGACCTTCAAAAAGCAGCAGTTTGAAGCTTGCCTCATAGCAGCAAAACAAGACAACCAAACCAAGTCTCTGGGTGATGATCATTTCAGGCACCCACTCCTCGACTCCAGGCATAGGCAGACTCTGCCCTCCGGATGTTTTGAGACTACAACTCCCATTGTCCCTAGCTAATAGGTGTTGGCATACAACCAAGGAAATGGGGGCAATTGGCAGGCCCCCAGCTGGCTCTAGCCCACTGGCTGGTGTGTTGGGCGATCCCCAGTCCTTGGATCAGCTACTAACAACAGCTGTTGCTGTCTTAGCAAACTCATCAGCAAATCTCTTTGGAGGTTTGCCTTTTGTGGCCCTTGCAGATCTGCATACTAGATGCAAATCTTCAGCACTCATCTCCTCCTTCTTAGGAGAATGGTGGCCAATGGTGAACAGTGTTTCTTCCAGTTTAGTGTCAAACCCATCAGATGGTCTGAGTGAGTCCTTTGCGCTCTTGTAGTCTGCTGTGTCATCACTGTCGCTGACATCAGCAGCAGCACCGCCCACTAAGCTGGAATCCGAACTCTGATCATCATCCTCAGCTTCCTCTGCTACCTCAGCATCCTCATCTTCTGAGTGACTCTGGAAAATCCCCACATTCTCCCCCCCCCCCCCACTTGGGATTGTATTCAACACTCTTTGTGAACCGTATGGTCTTAGTGTCAGTCATGAGTACCCTGTATGCACCTTTTAATACCCCATGAACAAACCATGTGCCCCACGCTTCCCAAGCTTGCTGCTCTGTGGGGTGTGGACCCACATGTCAGAACCAAAGATTCTCATGTGCTTGACGTAAGGTTTCTTACCAAACATCTCATAGGGAGTACAGCCGATAGGTGAAGACAATCTCCTGTTGTACGTGTAAACAAAATTATTCAGCGACTCTGCCCAATATTGCTCAGGAAGATTGGCATCATGCAACAAGGTTTTTAGGCCTTGCAGCAAAGTTTGATTTGTCCTTTCACAAAGTCCATTCTCCCAGGGAGATCTGGGACTTGAGAGGTCGTGCTGGATTCCCTTCTCAGTCAAAAAAGCTTCAAACTGCTGAGAAGTGAATTCCCCACTTTGGTCAGTAAACAAACAACCAAGTTGTCTACCGTGGGCATTATTCAACCAAGCACAGAAGGCCTTGAACCTAGGAAATGCTTCTGATTTCTGCTTGAGCACAAACACATGAATGTACCTGTAAAAAGCATCAATTAAAACCATGAAGTACCTGGCGCCACCCAAAGAGGGTGAAAGTGGACCAACCAGGTCTGCGTGGACTAGCTAATAGGGTTTAGAAGCCTGCCTGCTAGACACTTTGCCTTTGGGTGCAACCTTCACTTTGTTTTCTGCACAAGAGACACATTTCATATAATACATGCAGAGTTTGATTGTCATACCTTGAACCTTCTCTGGCATCTTGGCGAGCGCTTGCCATGCCATGTGACCAAATCTTTGATGATGTGTATGAATACAATCTAAATGAAGAACTTTGTTAGTTTGTGCAACACAAGATTCAACATTAGGCACATTAACACCAGTGTCATCGTAAGTTATCAAGAACAATCCATCTATAAAATCAGCATGCAAGATGCCTTCATTGTTCTTCCGAATGATGCAAACCCCCTTCTTGAAGGAAATTTCAAAGTCTTGCTCAGTCAGCTGTGGGATACTGAGCAAATTGTCTGCTGAATCAGGAACATACAGTACCTTGCTGATGGTGGTGTGCAAGCTTGTCAGTTTCACTGTCCCAATTCCAGCAACCCGCAATGTCTTTCCATCAGCCTGTTGAACTGCCCCATCCTGTGGCATAAAGGAGATAAACAAGTGTCTGTCCCTTGCAATGTGCTGCGATGCGCATGAATCCACAACAAATCAGGCTTTGGCTTTTGGAGAAGCAGTGCTAGCAACTAAAGCCTTGTTCTGCACTGTTTCGGGCTTTTGGCCCCCCTTCTTCCGGCCATCTGCAGTCTTTTTTCTCTGTTTATCTTTCGCCTTTGGACAATTCCGTTGGACGTGACCTTGATTCTCACAGGACTAGCATTTCACAGCTGCCAAAGCCTTAGTTCCCCCTGGTGGCTGCAATGCTGTCCCAGATGACATCGCAGTCTGCTCTCCCTGAAGCACGCAATCGGGTTCTGCGTTCCTCCGATCATACAGTGGTACCTCGGGTTACATACGCTTTGGGTTACATATGCTTCAGGTTACAGACTCTGCTAACCCAGAAATAGTACCTCGGGTTAAGAACTTTGCTTCAGGGTGAGAACAGAAATTGTGCAGCGGCAGCAGGAGGCCCCATTAGTTAAAGTGGTGCTTCAGGTTACTAACAGTTTCAGGTTGAGAACGGACCTCCGGAACAAATTAAGTTCTTAACCCAAGGTACCACTGCACTCATTTTGGAGGACAGCCAAAACCTTTGCTGCAGTCAGGTCTTGAGCAAGTAGAGTAGCGAGCTGGCTTGCCACAGCGTGGTAACTCTCATCCAGGGAGTCCAAAATCAGGACCGCAAATCAAGACTCCGGCATAATGAAACCTGTATGCACTAATTCCTGTCTTAACTTCTGCAAGTGCAATACGTGGGCTCTGAGATCTCCCCCTGGCTCAAGCTTCTTTCTGTGCAGCTTTCTGAAGTAAAGCAATACAGAGCCAGCTTCTTGTCTCAGATGCGATTCCTTCAACGCCTTCCACATTTGGCGTGAAGATGCCTTGCCAGCCAGGGTAATTAACTCCTCCGGAGCTACTGACAGGAGAATCGCCCCTATTGCTTTGGAGTCGGCTGCAGACCATGCATCTGTTATTTGAAGTGGGGGATCTTCAGAAACAGTGTTCCATACCCCAAGCCTTCACAATTGACCCTTGCAGTACTTTGCCCAGGTCTGATAATTGTGTCCATTTAGACGTGGACAGGGAGCCCCATCTGATGCTTGTAAGAGATTCATTCCTGCTTTTTACTTCAGCCAGGACCTGAGCTCTTCACAGCCGCTTATCTTAGCAGGTTGTAAATCAACGCAGCCTGCTTCTCTCCGGCCTTAATTGCTTGGCACAGACATCAAATGCCAGGTGGTGCAGCATCCATCAGCAGCCTTACTCTTGTGTAAGCGCCGTGGATCTGGGCCCATAACCCTGTTGTTGGCATGCAACCAAGGAAACGGGGGCAATTGGCAGGCCCCCAGCTGGCTCCAGCCCACCGGCTGGTGGGCCAGGCTATCACCAGTCCTTGGATCAGCATGAATCTGGACCCGAGCTTCAGAAGCTGGGGCACTCTACTCAGCAGAGTAAACACGCAAACAGAAGTGGCAAGAGAGGTTGTGTGAGCTTATTTACAAGCAGTTTATTCAGCATACATCAGGACAAAAGGAAAACATGTCTGCTTTCCTTCGTGTCCAAAGCAAGACAGCTAAAGCAAAAACAATACACAAACAGAAGTTCCCAGCAATAATAATAATAATAATAATAATAATAATAATAATAATAATAATAATAATAATAATAAATTTATAATAATAATTAATTCTTTATACACCACCCATCTGGCTGAGCTTCCCCAGCCACTCTGGGCGGCTTCCAATCAAGTGTTAAAAACAATACAGCATTAAATATTAAAAACTTCCCTAAACAGGTCTGCCTTCAGATGTCTTTCCTTCACATCTGAAGGGAGGGCGTTCCACAGGGCGGGCGCCACTACCAAGAAGGCCCTCTGTCTGGTTCCCTGTAACCTCACTTCTCACAATGAGGGAACCGCCAGAAGGCCCTCGGTGCTGGATCTCAGCGTCCAGGCTGAACGATGGGGGTGGAGATGCTCCTTCAGGTATACAGGACCGAGGCCATGTAGGGCTTTAAAGGTCAGCACCAACACTTTGAATTGTGCTCGGAAACGTACTGGGAGCCAATGCAGATCTCTCAGGACCGGTGTTATGTCGTCCCGGCAGCCACTCCCAGTCACCAGAATAGCTGCCGCAATCTGGATTAATTGCAGTTTCCGGGTCACCTTCAAAGGTAGCCCCACGTAGAGCGCGTTGCAGTAGTCCAAGCGGGAGATAACTAGAGCATGCACCACGCTGGCAAGACAGTCCGCAGGCAGGTAGGGTCTCAGCCTGCGTACCAGGTGGAGCTGACAGACAGCCGCCCTGGACACAGAATTAACCTGCACCTCCATGGACAGCTGTGAGCCCAAAATGACTCCCAGGCTGCACACCCGGTCCTTCAGGGGCACAGTTACCCCATTCAGGGCCAGGGAGTCCCCCACACCCGCCCACCCCATCCCCCCAAAACAGTACTTCTGTCTTGTCAGGATTCAACCTCAATCTGTTAGCCGCCATCCATCCTCCAAGCTGTGCTGGACTGTAAACAGACATGTGACATGCAACAATCCACACGTCTGTTCTTAAGGTGGAACGCAATATCCCAACAACAGGACCAGTGGTCAGGGGTGGTGGGAGTTGTAGTCCAAAAACTGCTGGAGGGCCAAGTTTGGCCACGCCTGATCTGGAGCAGGAAAGACGCATGGCTTGGGCAGGCCGCAGGCCCCACGGTGAGGGCCCCACGGCATTTTGTGTCCCCCCCCCCAGTGGTGACACCCGGGACGGACGGCCCCACGGCACCCTTCTGCCTTTGCCCCTGCACATACCTTTCCTTTTGATGGGACCAAGAGCGCTGGGCCGGATGCAGTTGATTGGACTCTGGCTCCTCCTGCTAAAATCAAAGCCGGATTACGGTCAACCTAGGAACGGGGAAACTTCTTAGGTGACAAGACGACTTTAAAGCTACTGTATTGTGTTTTCAAAATTATAATCTGGGTGGATAAAAATCAATGTTTTTTTAAAAAATCAGATTTTTAAATAATTTAAATCGAAATTTTAAATCATTCTAAAGATAGTTTTCCATTTAGGTTACACTATAGTCCAAAGGCTATTCACCAGGAAATAAGGTTTTTTTTTAAATCAGGCATCCCTAACCTTCAGCCCTCCAGATGTTTTGGACTACAATTCCCATAATTCCTGACCACTGGTCCCGTTAGGGATCATGGGAGTTGTACGCCAAAACATCTGAAGGGCCACAGGTTGGGGATGCCTGTTTTAAGTGCTAAAACTCAGTCTAAGGTTTTTTTTAAAAAAAATAGTTTAACCACATCAGTTAACAAACATGGATACATGTGCTATAATGTTATTCCTTTAGTTAAATAAATTGTTTAAATTGTTGTGAAGGAAAAGATTATTTTTCTCCTTCCAATCAAGTACTGCAGAAAAGTTGTCCAAATTGAAACAGTTAACTTATTAAACCTCACCATAAATTTTGTAAATATTTCTAATGGTATAACCAAATCAGTCATTTTTGATATAACTGGAAAAACTCTGAAAATTTATTATTCCAAAAAGGAAACCTTCGTCTGGTTGTCAGTATTCAGAGGATGCCAGCAAGGTTGAACCTTTCTGTAAAAAGGGATTTAAATCAAGCCTTCCTGACTAGTGGTTTAAATCAAGTCTGACTGACGAGTGGTTTAAATCGTGATTTAAATCGTGATTTAAATCAAATCCACCCTGATTATAATGCTGTATAGCTACCCCACCCAATCCTTACAAAGAGTAGCCTTTCACAAGCTTTCATCCCTTAAAAGCAAACACTGTTAATATTTTTAACCGCCAAGGAATTTCACCGAAGATGGACTTTGTGCCCTAGCAGTTTATCAAATGAAACTCTGCTACACGAGTCCGCTCTTTAATAAGCATATCTACACGGGGCAGTATTTTCAGGACAATGCTAATAAAATCGATATAAAGTTGAAAATAAATGCTGTCCTTTCCAGAAAATAAAACACAAATAATGACAATTTACATAACATCAGAAATGCCAATTGCTATCTGCTTAGGCGAGTAAGGCAACACATAACATGTTTAAATTACAGTGGTACCTCGGGTTAAGAACTTAATTCATTCTGGAGGTCCGTTCTTAACCTGAAACTGTTCTTAACCTGAAGCACCACTTTAGCTAATGGGGCCTCCCACTGCTGCCGCCGCCCCGCCACCGCGCGATTTCTGTTCTCATCCTGAAGCAAAGTTCTAAACCTGAGGTACTCTTTCTGGCTTAGCGGAGTCTGTAACCTGAAACGTCTATAACCCAAGGTACCACTGTATAACTGATAAATTGTCAGAAGAAAGAAATTTATTTTAAAAATGGGCTTTAAGTAACCAGCCTGTGACTTTATGGTTTCAGCTTGCGGTGTGCTGCCAGATTTGATATACTGTACCTTTAAAGTTTCTTACATTGATCCTAATTATTTGTTATTTGATACATCTGTGAATAACCTTATAAGTTCTATACATTGGTTTTATCAGCATCAGCTAGCTACACTAGTTAGTAAGCACTGAATCCCAAGTATTATATTTACCTGTATGGATATTCTAAAAAAATTACTTGGGGTGTATTCCTAATTTATTGTTTATTCGTTATTTAATATACAGGTTGCTTCAGCACTATTTGAAATGTTAACTCATTACATTGACTACTCTTTGGTGATGGACTGATATCTATTTTATTTGGAAATTGTAAATTTGGGGTGACATTCTACTATTAATAAATGCATTTATTACATTCATTAACCACGTGTTGTGGCTGTATTGGAGTAGACAAGTAAGGAAACACACATGATGTTTAAATTATACAACTGATAATCTGGTTTTCGTGTTGGTTTTATGCATGTGGTTTTTAACGTGAAGCGCCCCGAGAGCTTCAGGGATGGGGCGGTGCAGAAATAAAAGAAATAATAAATAATAACAAACACAACGCCACACACTGTCCATCAGCATGCATCTAGATTCAGGGGGGCAGCCGCGTTGGTCGGACACAGTCGGAATAAATAAATAAAAAATTAAAAATGGTCCAGCAGCGCCTTTGAGACAAACAAAGTTTGTTCTTGGTATAAGCTTTCGTGTGCATGCACCCTTCTTCAGATACACGGAAACAGAAGTCCCCAGACTCTTATATATAGTGGGAGGGTGGGGTGGGGTTTTTCTCAGAAGGGTAGTAGAAGATGAGTGATTTTATGGTTCCCAAACGGAAGAGTAGTAGGACTACAGACCTGCGCCTCCATGACTGACTTTTTCTTAATCCTTGAATTCATTGATAATAACACTTGGCTGTCGTGCGCAGACTTCTTCAGATACACTGAACCAGAAGTCCCCAGACCCTGATATATAGAGGGAGGGTGGGGTGGGGTATTTCTCGGAAGGATAGTAGGAGATGAGTAATTTTATGGTTCCAGAGCCCCATTCACAACCTGAGCAGAATGCAACCCACGTCTGTGTGTGTTTAGTGATTCGCCGCTTCTGCGCATGTGCGTGACGTCATTTTGAGCGTCTGCGCATGCACGAGCGGCGAGACCCGAAGTAACCCTTTCCGGCACTTCTGGGTTGCCGCGGGACGCAACCTGAAAACGCTCAACCTGAAGCGTCTTTAACCTGAGGTATGACTGTAGTAGAACCAAATCAGTCATTTTTTATGTAACTGTAAAAACTACTCTGAAAATTTATTATTTTTGAAAAATGAAAATCCTTATTTCCTGATGAATAGCCTTTGGACTCGAATGTCAGTTAAATAGAAAACTATCTTTAGAAAGATGTTTCCTCCAAAAGCATTTTATTTTAAAAATCTGATTTAATTTTTTTAAAAAATCCGATTTAAATTAAAAAATCTTTTTTGACATATATATATTTAAATCATTGCTTTTTATCCACCCTGATCTGTTCCATTCACAGGCATAGGTCATGTATATGTTAACAGTACAGAAGTCAAACTGATTACTAAGAAACGCTTCCGCAGATATACTGACTTACTTTGAAAATCTCCTTATGGGGCTAGGAGTTGGGCTTGGAGGCAATCCATTACTACACACAAACATTTGCAGGGAGGGAGAGAAGCATTGCTAGGAAAGACAAGCACAGCATTGAAAAGCACCTGAAATGATGTTTCTGTCGTTAGAAATAAGAAGTTTTATCAACATATCAACACCAGCGAAATTAACTGAAATGCATAAAACAAGGAATCGTTGTTGGAAACGTAAAGAAAAGGAAGGTACTTTTAAACTGTATGTGGTGGGTCTGTAAGGAGGTGAAAGCTTTCTGGGAAATGATTTATAATGAACTTTTAAAAAAATGTTAAAATATATATTTATTTTAAAAAACAAACCAAGAAGCCTTCTTACTAGGCATTGTAGGTAATGAAATACATAAGCAAGATAAAAGACTGTTTTTAATCTGCAAGAACTGCAGCAAGAATATTATTAGCCCAACGTTGGAAGCATGCAAGAGATCCCAACGAAAGAAGAGGGGCAGACGAAATTAATGGACTATGGCAAGCTGGCGAAACTTGCAGGGAAAATTCGGAACCAGCAAGACCAGACTTTCCTGAAATATTGGAATAAATTTACAGAATACTTGAAAGACAATTGTAAAAAACTAACTTCGCTAGGAGGGTTGCCAGAAGTTTTGTAAGGTGGACTTTATCCATTATTGCAAAGTGTAAAATGGTTGATTTATAATTAGGATTTAATAGTACCGTATTTTTCCGTCTATAGGACTAGGTTTCCCCCCTAAAAAATAGTGTCCAAAATTGAGGGGCATCTTATACATGGGGGCCATCTCCCGCCATTTTCTTAAATCTGAGTCCCTAAAAATAGGGGGCATCTTATACATGGGGGCGCCTTATAGACAGAAAAATACGGTAATTTAAAAATGGTCAATTTACAATTTGGATTTAATAGTACTGTATTTTTCTGCCTAGGGACGCGGGGTGGCGCTGTGGGTAAAACCTCAGTGCCTAGGACTTGCCGATCGTATGGTCGGCGGTTCGAATCCCCGTGGCGGGGTGAGCTCCCGTCGTTCGGTCCCAGCTCCTGCCCACCTAGCAGTTCGAAAGCACTCTTAAGTGCAAGTAGATAAATAGGGACCGCTTTATAGCGGGAAGGTAAACGGCGTTTCCGTGTGCTGCGCTGGTGCTGGCTCGCCAGCTGCAGCTTCGTCACGCTGGCCACGTGACCTGGAAGTGTCTTCGGACGGCGCCGGCTCACAGCCTCTAGAGCAAGATGAGCACGCAACCCTAGAGTCGGACACGACTGGCCCGTACGGGCAGGGGTACCTTTACCTTTATTTTTCTGCTTATAAGATGCCCCCATGTAGGAAATACCCCCTATTTTGGGGAAATCTGATTTAAGAAAATGGGGGGAAGACGTATCTGTGTATAAGACGCCCCCAAATTTTTGACATTGTTTTTTTTTGGGGGGGGGGGGCTAGTCTTATACACAGAAAACCATTAGTCAAGGAGGAGGGAAGTCAAGTTTTATAAACATATTGCAAAATATTTATCCCTCCAATTCTGGACAGAAGCAACCAGAAGGGTTGGTGTCCACAGCCCTCTCTGAAGATTATGAATGAGCTTATCGGTCCAAAAGATCTGAGGACTCCCGAAGACCACTAAATATCATTTAGTTCCCGTATAACAGGCACGTCCAACAGGTAGATCATGATCTACTAGTAGATCGTGGGGTGTTCCTGGTCGATCTCTGGTCCCTCAGGGATTCATATATTCCATTCCCTTCATTGATATATTCTGTTTCCTTCATTCATATATTCCGTCTCCTTCATTCATTTGCTTCCAGGGGGAAAAAGCTCCACAAATTTGATCCACCCAACAACAATGGGCCAGTTTTTTTTTTTAATACTGTGAGTAGATCGCAGTCTATCGGGAGTTGGATGTCCCTGCACTATCGGACTGCGGATTCAGGACCCTCAACTGTGTATTATATATAAGTGACCTTTGATTATGTTCTGTGTGAATCGCAACGCTCGTTCTGTTCTGTTCATTCATATATTCTGTTCCATTCATTCATATATTCCGTTCCATTCATTCATATATTTCGTCTCCTTCATTCATTTGCTTCCAGGGGAAAAGGTCAACCACTTTGGCTTCCCAAAAAAAAGCTCCACAACTTTGATCCATCCAACAACAATGGGTAGATCCCGGCCAGTTTTTTTTATACTGCGAGAGTAGATCGCAGTCTATCGGGAGTTGGGCGTCCCTGCTGTATAGAAAAGTCTTCCCACACTGCCACCTCCCTTGCGACTCCTAAACTGAGGAAGCTCTCTGGCGTACCTTTCCAATCCCCCTCGTGGGCGAAGGTGCCGGAGAGATGGGAATGAAGTCTATCCTCTTTGGAGACGAGGATTTTTCCGATTTGTCCAAGTCGTTGTCACTCTGAGAACACAAAAGGGTCATGTTGACAGCCTCATGGGGCTGCGCTGCAAAAATCTCAGTGAAAAAGAGCACAGCCAATCACTTCATTCCCCACTCTAAGCTCACTGGTTAAATTAAATTAAATTAAATTAAATTAAAATATTAAACATCTGTAAAAAGATTACCAGGCTCAAGCTTTCTTCCCATGATTGGCTTATCTGCATTGCTGTTTGGACTTCCCTAAAACACAAAAAGGCTCATCAGTGGTGACAAGAGAACACAGTCACTTCTTCTTTTTTTTTACAGCAACTGCATACAACAACTATACTTTGCAAAGGCATATGTGGAACATTACAAAGAACAAGTTCATTTTCTGCAAGTACTGCTTCTTAAAGTTGTCGCGTCTGACACTTGTATTTGTAAAGACATACATGGAACACAAAAAGCTTTTATTTGGACATTACCTTTAAAAAAACTGATTCATTTGTACATACGCAGAACACAAAAGCTTCTATTTGGACATTACGTATATAAGAACTGATCTATTTGTATTTCCCGTTCTAAATGTTGGCCCTTAATTGCTTCTACTCAATTAGATAATGTGTAAAGAGTTATATTTATATGATGTATAAATAATTTATATAGTTAAACACAGCCGGTTACGTTGTGGGTATATTTGCTCCTTTTTTTTAAGACAGCAGTTCAGTTGCGCCTACCTTTCATGTGCCGCTTCTCTGTTCATCAAATCCACTCCTTCCTCCTGGAGTACAAGAATTCACAGCTTAGTTCTTAATGACTTCCTGCTCCGCAAAATATCACTTCCTATATCAACCATATATCCTATATCAGGCATCGGCCAACTCGGCCCTCCAGATGTTTTGGACTTCAATTCCCATCATCCCTGTCCACTGGTCCTGTTAGCTAGGGATCATGGGAGTTGTAGGCCAAAACATCTGGAGGGCCGCAGGTTGGGGATGCCTGTTTTGGGACTACAACTCCCATCATCCCTAGCTAACAGGACCAGAGGTCAGGGATGATGGGAGTTGTAGTCCCAAAACATCTGGAGGGCCAAGTTTGGCCACCACTGCTACATCCTATACAGCCTTGTGCAAATGAATTGAAACAAAGAATATTTTCTATCTCACTCGCTATCTGGAGGGCCGAGTTGGCCGATGCCTGTCCTATATCAGCATAATCTGATATATCTTATATCATAGGTAGGCAAACTAAGGCTCAGCGGGCGGATCCGGCCCAATCGCCTTCTCAATCCAGCCCGCGGACGGTCCGGGAATCAGCGTGTTTTTACATGAGTAGAATGTGCCTTTTTATTTAAAATGCATCACTGGGTATTTGTGGGGCATAGGAATTTGTTCATTTTTTAAAAAAATTATAGTCCAGCCCCCCACAAGGTCTGAGGGACAGTGGACCGGCCCCCTGCTGAAAAAGTTTGCTGACCCCTGTAATATCCTATATATCCTATATCAACAGAATCTGATAAATCCTATATCCCAGTGATGGCCAAACTTGGCCATCCAGCTGTTTTGGGACTACAACTCCCATCATCCCAAGCTAACAGGACCAGTGGTCAGGGATGATGGGAATTGTAGTCCCAAAACAGCTGGAGGGCCAAGTTTGGCCACCACTGCTACATCCTATACAGCCTTGTGCAAATGAATTGAAACAAAGAATATTTTCTATCTCACTCGCTATCCTGTACTCAAAACAAACTTGAAAAGCCAGTTGGTCATTGTGGTGTCGGAAGCCTGCAGCCAATAGGAGGAACGATGAGCTCGCCACAATCTATTGAGGTTCTACGAAAGAGTTATTCCAGAGCTGAGAAAGAGGTATTCTGACGGTACTGAGATATTGCAGCAGGACCTAGCTCCCTGTCACATATCGAAAGCGCGAAGAAATTCACGACAGAGCAGCAAAGACAGATACTTGATTAGCCAGGAAATTCCCCCGACAATCCCATGGAGAATTGGTGGGCTATATGCAGAAAGTCGCCTCTGCGCTGTAAGACTGCGCAGCTATGCAGAAGCTCGAGTGTGGTGCGGGGATCTGAAAATCAACAGCATGGGTAGGCAAACTATGGCCCGGGGGCCGGATCCGGCCCAATCACCTTTTCAATCTGGCCTGCAGACGGTCCAGGAATCAGCATGTTCTGTAACCTGAAGCGTATGTAACCTGAGGTCCCACTGTATAAGACTATTTTGGGGGAATCAGATTTAAGAAAATGGGTGGAAGATATATCCGCGTATAAGACGCCCCCCTAATTTTTTTCTGGGGGGGGGGGGGAAACCTAGTCTTATACACGGAAAAAAGACATAAATTTGCACCAGGGTATATCAGCAGAATTGCATGGTGCAGCCAAACTGTACCATCACAGAGGATAGGGTAATACAGTGGTACCTTGGGTCACAGACGCTTCAGGTTACATACGCTTCAGGTTACAGACTCTGCTAACCCAGAAATAGTGCTTCAGGTTAAGAACTTTGCTTCAGGATGAGAACAGAAATTGTGCTCCGGCAGCGCGGCAGCAGCAGGAGGCCCCATTAGCTAAAGTGGTGCTTCAGGTTAAGAACAGTTTCGGGTTAAGAACGGACCTCCGGAACGAATTAAGTACTTAACCCGAGGTACCACTGTATGCGTTTGAATATAAATAACCGCGTAGATGCACACAAAACATAAATGTATCAGGAAGATACATTTTCCCCCAACATGCTCGTTTTCTGTCTGCAGGAAGCTTTCAAACCTGGAAGCTCGCATCTCGACCCTCTGCAGCAGCAGAAACCAGCACCGACCCTCCCTGCCAGCCGTCTCACCAGAGTGGTGCATGCTCTGGTTATCTCCCGCTTGGACTACTGCAGTGATGGCCAAACTTGGCCCTCCAGCTGTTTGGGGACTACAACTCCCATCATGCCCGACCACTGGTTCTGTGAGCTAGGGGTGATGGGAGTTGTAGTCCCAAAACAGCTGGAGGGGGCCAAATTTGGCCATCACTGGACTACTGCAACATGCTCTACGTGGGGCTACCTTTGATGGTGACCTGGAAACTGCAATTAATTCAGAATGCGGCAGCTAGACTGAGGACTGGGAGCAGCCGCCGAGACCACATAACACTTGTCCTGAAAGACCTGCATAGGCTCCCGGGGCATTTTTGGGCACAATTCCAAGTGTCGGTGCAGACCTTGAAAGCCCTCAATGGCGCAGTACAGGAAACTTTCCTCTAGTTGTCAATATTAAGAGGATGCCAGCAAGGAAGCCTGCCCGCCCCACCCCGAACTCCCCTGCCCCTTCTTCCAGGCATAGGCAAACTCGGCCTCCAGAGGTTTTCGGACTACAACTCCCATCATCCCTGACCACTGGTCCTGTTAGCTAGGGATGATGGGAGTTGTCATCCCAAAACAGCTGGAGGGCCAAGTTTGCCTATGCCTGTTTTATTATGTTTTTAGTGTTCTGTTGGAAGCCGCCCAGGGTGGCTGGGGAAACCCAGCCAGATGGGCACAGTAGAAATACATTATTATTCTTTAAATTTTATTTTATATACAAACCAACAGGAAAACAGAAATATTTCACATACGTTACTGACACCAATTACAAACATTAAAACACCCTTGTGACTTCCCTCCACCAACATTCACTTTCTTTTGTACAGTATTACTGTATTTCACATTGCAATTTATATCTTTGTTTCTTAACTCTCTTAACTTATTATTATTTATTCTTACTCAACTTTACAAGCATTAATCCAAACATATCAACATATTATTTTTTGAGCAGTGTCTGGACATATAATCTTCAAACAATTTCCATTATAGTCTTAATTTCTGCAAAACTATTGTTTTCTTCGAATAACCGAGATATTATTGAGACCAATTCCAAAGAACCTTTATATATGTTTGTACTTCGATGACAGCGCCTGTAGAAGTGAAATGTTGCTTACCCTCCTGATCTGATGGAGTCGGCTGCTGGGAATACAAATTGTAGAGGAAGAGATCAGCTGTGGGAGAGAAGGAAGACACAGACCTTTCAGAAGTTACCTTGCTTTGGTTGGGCTGAAAGCCAACACTCACTCAAGAACCTGGCATGCCACTTTGTAAAGAAGGAAAGATGAGCCGCTAATAAAAACTGCCCACAGAATTGTATAGTAAGAATGCCAGGGTGGATTAAAATCAATGATTTTTTTTAAATAAAAAAAATCAATTTTTACAAATTTAAATAGGATTTTAAAAATATTTAAATCAGATTTTTTGGATTTACCATATTTTTCCATGTATAAGACTAGGGATTTTCACAAAAAAGATAGGTTTAAAATTGGGGCTCGTCTTCTACACGGGTAGTGCTGAGGGGTGTTTGCTTAATTTGGATTTACATGGTATACGGTAAATCGGATTTTAAAAATAAAACGCTTTCGGAGGAAAAATCTTTGTCAAGATTTTCTATTTAAGTGACATTATAGTCCAAAGGCTATTCATCAGGAAATAAGGATTTGTTTAAAGTTTTTGTGTGCCCAGTCTCAAATCTTCCATTCTTGGGCAAGGTGATTGAGCGAGTGGTTGCTGAACAACTCCAGGCACGCCTGGAAGAAGCGGACCATTTGGATCCCTTCCAGACGGGATTCAGGCCTCATCATGGGGCTGAAACTGCCTTGGTCGCACTGGTTGATGATCTCCGGCGGGCTAGGGACAAAGGTAGATAATACTTTATTCGGCTATAAGCCCACAAGGTAAAACACATCAATAGATAAAATAGGATTTTACAATCTAAAATATCAACTAAAATATTTCAACGCATAATCTCCTTCACATTACTTACAATCTCTAGATGTACCGTGTTATGTACCGTGTTTACTGGATTTTTAATAATCATGCAGCATTCCATGAAGTCTTTTATATGAAAGAACTGAAATCAGGAATCTAGCAACCTGTAATGTTCTATAAGAGTCAACGTCCTGGAGTAGATAAGCTAGATGTAATTCAGGTGGTTTAGCAGCAATTTCCAGAATGATTGAACTCAGTATCCTTGATCGGGGAACAATGTATAAGGGGCAATTAAACAAGATATGACAAAGGGATTCTATTGATTTGTTGTCACATGCGCATAAAACAGAGGTTTTACCGTTAGAGAATCTATTGCTCAGCACATTTGAGGGGAACACATTAAATCTGGCTCTAACAAATGTGAATCTATGCGACGCAGCCGATAAAGTAGACAGATATTGAGGAATCTGGGACATAGATGTAATGCCCAGATTTATCGGGGAACATGTACCTCCACCTGTAGTAAGATTTTGTTGCAAATCTACCTCCTCCAGTCTTTGTTTGATGACCTTTTTAGCTGTAATTAGATCTAAATTAAGAATATCGGAAGGAGAGATTCCATAAGACAACAGTTTGGAATGGATTTTTGTTGCCCATGGGCTGGTGAATTCATCTCTCCAAAGGCATTGAATAAGATAGTAGTTTGGCAATTTATGCCAGAGGGACAGCCAATAATTAAAGGCATGTCTCCACATCAGAATCTCTAGGGAGGGGGTCTTAAGTTCTAAGCGAATGGCAGAGTTGCTTACACAAGAGGGTAGTTTCAGAAGGCATCTTAGAAAAAGATTTTGCAATGTCACCAGAGGCAAGAGGTTTACAAAGGCGCCCCATAAAGGGACCGCATAGGCCATAGTTGCAACCACTTTTGCACTATAAACTTTTAAGGCGGATGGGACATGCATAGCCCCCTCAGTAAAGAAGAAGCGTGATAGAGCATAGATAAGGGCTTTGACCTTATTTTGTAAATATGTGATATGCGCTTTCCATCCCATATTATACTGGAAGTAAATTCCTAGATATTGAAATTTGTAAACTTGTTCAATTGGCTTCCCCTCGAGTTCCCATCTATACAGTTTACAACTCCTGGAAAAAAATAGGACTTTAGATTTGGAATGGTTAATAGTAAGTAAATTTGTTTGACAATATAATGCAAAAATCTTAAGGGCCCTCCTCAAACCGATTCGAGAATAAGAGAGGATCACTGCATCGTCAGCGTACAATAATAAGGGGCAGCGATAGTCTGCAAGCCTGGGTGCATGAATGGAGGTTTGGGCCTCAGCTAGGGGCGTTCTCATATCACTAATATAGAGGTTAAAGAGATAGGGGGCAAGGATGCACCCTTGTCGTACCCCCTTATTTATTGGTACAGAGTTTGTGAGATCGCCCTCGGGTGTTAACCTCACCCTAGCGGCCGTCCCTTCATGTAATTTAATCATAAGCCACAACAGCCTTTTTTCTATGCCCCACTTTGCCAATTTTTCCCATAACAGCTCTCTTGAGATACTGTCAAAAGCCTCCTTCAGGTCTATAAAAGCGGCACATAGAAGACCATGAGTAGGGGAAGAATACTTCCGCGCCAAATGATATAGAATTATAGCATGGTCAATAGAAGCGCGATTTGGTCTAAACCCGACCTGTTCATGGCCTATCAGATTGGAATCTTCGGCCCATTGGGTTAGTCTGGTTAGCAGGAAGCGAGTATAGATTTTTCCGATGATTGATAATAAACTGATATTACGATAGTTTCCTGGGTCCTCTGGTGGTCCTTTTTTATATATAGGAATTATGATGGACTCCTTCCATGATCTAGGTATCTGGCCTGTGGCATTGATTGCATCAAAGATTTTTGCAAGAATTTTAGCCCACCATGTTGGGTGTTGTTTAATAGCTTCCGCCGGGATCAGATCGGGCCCTGGGGCTTTATCAGTTTTCAGTTTAGCAATTAAATCTACTATTTCCTCCGGGTCAGTATCTGGCCAAATGGGCAAGTGACTTGAAAGAGTATCAGATTGAATGTTAGAGATGTCTGTCTGGGAGAAATATTTTCTTAGAAATTGTTCCCATGTCGGGGCTGGGATAACCGTCAATGGGTATTTCCTCGATCTTTTGTTGATTAAATTCCAAAAACCGTGAGAGCTGCGAAGCTTAGAGGCAGCAATCAGCGCTTGCCAACGTCTTCGCTGCCACTCGTGCTTGGCTGACTTCTGTGCCTGTTTGTAAGCAATTTTGGCCTGCAAGTACTCTGGGGGGAGAGTTTCAGCTCCAGAAGATTTATATCTGCTGTAGATACAACAGAGAGAGAGTCCAGCTTGCTTACATTTGGCATCAAACCAAGGTGCACCGAACCTGGGTTGATCTCGGTTAACCAGGTGAGCCGGCATCGTAAAGAAGCTAGTTAAATCTGCAGAGAAGTGGGAGAACCACTCCAGTATCCTATTTGGTTCAGACAGCTCCGCCAATGAAACAATAAGGGATTCGGAGATATTCCTCTGGAAGAATTCTGCATATTTTGGGGCCTGTTTCATAGACCATTTAATGCCTCTTACTTGAGCTGTGGCATTTAAACCTACATGAATTGGGTGTGTACCGCTAACCGGGTGCCAGTCAAGCGTTAGCTTGGCCACTAGAGGTAGGTGGTCACTGGATTGTACATTATCTACTTTGAGATAAAAGAAGTTTGAAAATAGGTCATCTGAAACTAGAAGATAGTCTAGGACACTATTTGATGTTGTGCCCAAGTGAGTAAATTCACCTGGCACGTCCGGAGGGCAGTTGCCATTTAAAATGTTCAAATTCATACGAATGGCCAATTGATAAAGAAGGACTCCCGCCTCATTCACTCTGTTGTCCTTAGATCTTCTTGATGTAAAAGAGATTAAATCAGATTTTGGGTAGGGGGGAGATACCCACCACTTGGCCTTAATTATCCCATTCCAGTTGGCGGCTGTACGTGCATTAAAGTCACCACCCATTATCGATGGAATATTAGGGTACATAACATAGCATGCCAATAAATGATCTTCCAGAGAATCCCATCTATAATGAAGGTCTGATATAAGACCACCTGGAGGAAGATAAACATTGGTGATTAATAGTGAGAATTTTTCACTTGAAATCAGACCAGTAAAAGCAAAAGGAGGAAAGGACTGAACTAGCGAGAGTTTAGCACTCATTTTAAGCGATATGGCGATTGCAAGACCGCCTCTGGATCGGCCACCTTTCTGGGAGGGGATAGCTGGAAGTGATATCAGTCCAAAGCCATTTATATCTATTTTATCTTCTTCCCATGTTTCTTGCAAAAGGATTATCTGAAAAGAGTTTATATAGGACAAAAATTCGGGATCTAATATTTTCCTTTTCCAGCCACCAATGTTCCAACTTAGGACTGCTAGCTGGGGACTTCTGTGTTGTTCTTTTAACAGTCAAAACGGAGGGGGGGGGCAGACTCTCTGTTAAAAACAGAAGATGTAACAAAAAAGTCAGTTATTTTACTTTGGGAAGATGGTAACTGTGAGGAGCCCTCCAAATTAAAGTTTTTAACAATTTGGTTCGACTGTTGGCACACCGTGGATGATCCACTGAAAGTAGATCCCTGAACAGGAAGTCTCTTCATTTCGAAATTCTTGGTACAACTTGACAGAGAGATACCCAGGGAGGGAGAAGTTGAGTCCGTCGGAGTAAACCCTCTCGCAGATTTATCATCCGACATTCGGATGATTTTATTGATGCGTCCCATCGGGTCTTCAATCGTTTCCGACGGCGGGTCCCGAGGTGTAACATTCGCAGTTTCCTTTGAAGGAGGTGATTGAGGGGGCATCACGGGGGTGGGAATTGCGGAAGACTCTCTCAGGGGCATCACTTGTGGACTACTTCTATATCTGGTCGAAACTGGAGAAGATTCTAGCTCTGGCATAGATGAGTGAGTTAAAGAGGGATTTGAGTCAAGCAGGGAAATCAGAATTTCGTCCTTAGGTATGTTGGTCGATGAATATAGATGAAGGTTCGGTGAGGATGACAGAGCCTGGTCGTCTCGTGATGTAGTGCACGGGGCAGAAACAACTTGAAGATTTGAGTCTTGTCGGATGGTTTTTGATTTCAGAGAGGGGCTGAGCTGAAGGAGGTCAACCACTTCTGTCCGGTGAGCCCAAGTGGGATTATTTGAGACATCGTTAGTATCTTCCCCTCTATGTTGGACTTGCAAAAGCTGAGATTTAAGCGTGTCAAATCTTTGCATCATCACCGACTGTTCTTTCGGGGGGAGGGCTCTGAACGCATCTATAAGTTCCCTTTCGTCAAGGGCAGACTGCAGATTATCGTCCTCATATATGGCTGTTTGAGAGGATATCGAGTTTGTTCGAGGATGGCACGCTGCAGAGTCATCGCGGTTGGGCCTGACAGTATTTTGAAGTAAGGCAGAGTCTCTTGTCCTAATGTCCTCACCACCAGGGCACCTATTTAGAAGGGGTTTGATCTTACTGTCTGTAAAAACCCTCGTTGCTACGATGTCGGCCATGGACAAAAGCGTTTTCCTCCTAACAATAATAGATGGTATGCCGGCTAAGAGGCCAAAAGTGACGAGATAGGTCGAAAATGGCGTCCGGCACACTTCCATTGCGCAGCTCTGCTATCTCTCCGTGCCGCTCCAAAAGTCCTCTGCCTCTTCAGCCGGTAGCAGAGAAAACACAGCAGTTAGAAGCAAAATTGCAGCGTGTGGTAATAACTCAACGCAGACACAAGGCTTTCCTTATCTTCTTAGCCTTTAATCAAGTAGAATAACAGCATAAATCAAATCCTGGCGAAACCTCGCCCATCCTCCTCCTCTCGCATAGCGTACCAGAGGCAGACTGACTTACTCAGAGCAAACCACTCCCGTAAGCGTCTGTGCGTAACCACGCCTCATGATGCAAGACGTCACACACAGAACCTCTTAACCCTGTAGGTTCTGATTCTCCCACACCCCCTCTCGTTTTGCATCCTGAGGGGACTCAAAGAGGTCTTTACGGACCTCTTTGAGTTCAACACCTTCCCCATTGCCTTTTGCCCCTTCCTGGCATCTTTCCCAGGCACCTGTTGAACCCCTTCAACACTCCCAGAATCACACTGTGCGAAACCAACCCACGCACTGGTGACCTGAAACCTCTCAGGTGGAACACCCTTTGTTGTCCGAGATGAACGTCTGGGCACAAACTGGGGTGCTTCATCTGAACTTCCCTCTGACCCACTGGGGCCAGCAAGTGTGTCTTCTCCGTCAGACTCCTCCCCCTCTGACTTGACGACCCGTCTGTGAGCTTTCTCCATTATGCTAACAGGAGATGAAGGCTAGCTCTTGGACAATCCTTTAACAACTTTTGGAGATGCCCAAACCTGCCCTGAACCCTGATCCTGGACCTGGTCCTCATTTTCAGCATCCTCAGGTTCAGCCTCTGGCTCTCCTTCCTCCTCAGAATCAGACAGACATTCTGAGAGAAAATCAGGACCATCCCTAGGCCGTGACCAACCACCCTGCTCACAGAACTCAGCATGCTTGCTGACCAGCAGCTTGGTCTGATCACCCTCTGGGTATGCAAACTTCCACCCATTTGTTGCAGGATCATACCCACAGAAGATCATGTCCTGGTACCTTGGACCACCCTCCTTCCGTTGTGCTTTTGGTATTGGTACTGAAGCCCTTGAACCAAACGAACGGAAGAAATGCACCTGTGGCTTTTGCTTGTGCAATAGAAAAAACGGTGTGTTCCCTACAGCGTGATTGTAGGACCTGTTAAAAACAAAGCTGGCAAATTTCCAAGCTTCACTCCAAAAGCTCTGAGGCAGCCCAGAGTCACACAGCAAAACCCTGACAGCTTCAGCCAGTGTTTCACTCCTGTGCTCTGCCACGCCTCTCTCTTGAGGAGACTTTGCACCCATCACCTGGTGACGTATTCCCTTTTCCTTGAAAAACTCCTTCAGAGCAGACCCAGTAAACTGTGACCCTCGGTCGCTCCTGAACCCTTGCACCTTGGTGGAGAACCTTAGTTCCACCTCCGCAACCCAATCCTGGATCAGTTGCGCCGCCTCCCTCTGTGATTTGAGAGAGAAACACCATGAATTCTGAGAAAAATCATCTGTCACCGTCAACAGAAACCTGGCCCCACCCAGACTCTCACACTTCATGGGCCCTGCAAGGTCTGTGTGAACCAGCTCAAAAGGTTTTGTGGTTACCCTCTTTATCCCGGGAAAACTGCACCTTTGAACCTTTTTGCATGCCCTGCACTCTAGGGATCCCTCACATGGTGTGATTTTACAACCTTTGGTGCAGCTGGGCAACCTCTTAACATCCTCCAAACAAGCATGAGACATTCTCCTGTGCCATACATGAACACATGAATCATGACTGGGAACACTAGCACACTGCGCCTGTGCTTTTCCGGCATTCCCACCACCCTCCAGAGGTGATTCCAGAACAAAGAGATTGTTCTTGCTTTCCATGTTGACAAGTTGTCTCCCCCCTCTGAAAATGGAACAGGCATCATTTTCAAAGCAAACTTTGTATCCCTGCTTCACAAGAGCAGGTACAGACAACAGGCAACAATGCATTTCCGGCACAACGTAGACCTCTAGCTCCTCCTGTAAAAAGGACAGATATATGTTAGCAACAGCAGAAACTGATTTTCGTGTCCCATCTGCGAATGTAACAGTCATTCCAGCTGAAACAGCCCTGCAATTCCGCAGCCCCCCAGTAGGTGGCGCCAGGTGATGACTGGCTCCTGAATCCACGACCCACTGCCCAGCTGTGTCCCTGCTGGAGTTGTTTTCCAAAGCCGCCAGAGAAGCCGTGAGATGATAACAGTCTCCCTTCTCTGAGTCACGTCCTTCCTTCGCGTTCCCACGCTGGCCTCCTCTCCGAGACTGGTTCCCATGGGAAGCGACCTTGGGACCTTCCTGCCCAGCTGTCTTCGCTCTCTGTGGGCAGTCTCTTTTGAAATGATTGTTGGACCCACAAACATAACACTGACGAGTGGAAAAAGCCTGAACAGAGCTCTCCGCTGGCGTTCTGCCCCCCCTGCAACCGGGTAGGGTCCCTGTGCCAGCCCTGCTCTCCCTGAGGCGTCGCTCCTGTTCGTCAGTCAAACGTCCCGTGACGTACTGCAGAGTCAAATCCTGGGGACTCATCGACTCCAAAGTTAGACACAAATTGTCATAACTTTTGTCCAGAGAGCTGAGCAAAATATAAACCTTCAGCTCCTCTGAGAAGTTGACTTGCAACAGCCTCAACTCATTAAACACAGAGAGCATATCAGTA
The DNA here is from genome assembly GCF_964188315.1 of Podarcis muralis. Taxonomy (NCBI): domain Eukaryota; kingdom Metazoa; phylum Chordata; class Lepidosauria; order Squamata; family Lacertidae; genus Podarcis; species Podarcis muralis. The sequence continues at coordinate 11,668,048 of NC_135674.1, forward strand.
GCATGCTGTCTGATGTTGCCACCTGGACGCAGCTTCATCTCAAACAAGCGTCTAGTGGTATGGATCTTTGCACCAGCCGTGGTCCTGTGGTGCACTCTTTCAAGAGCAGCATAAGCTTCGTGCGCAGTGTCCAACCCCTCCACAAGGGGCAGCTGTGAACCCTCCAAACTGAGCACTATAGCTCCCAGGGCTTTCTGATTCTTTCTCTGCGAAGCATGTGCGTTTGCAATGTCTGCTGCCGCAGCTCCGGCACCTGGTTGGGGCAGTGGAGGCCCTGTAACCGCCTCCCACAAACCCTTGGCTATCAGCCAGGCCTTCAGCTTTCGACTCCATTCCGCCCAATTCTGTCCGTTTAATTTTTCAAAAGGTACGGAATATGATTCATGGCTGTCTGCCATCTTCCCCCGGGGCCCCAGCTACTCACATAGATAGCGTCCAGCTCCCGGTACAACAGACCAGCCTCCTAGCCTCCTCCGGCTCCGGCTCCGGCAGACCGATCCTTCCCAGCTTGCTCCTTCCAGCTGGTCCCAGCAACCTTTCAGCCGGTTTGCTGGCTTCCCCCACACGTGGGACGTTGCTGCAAAGCTTCAAAGCGTTGGCAAACACCCATGACCTATGCCGGCTAAGAGGCCAAAAGTGACGAGATAGGTCGAAAATGGCGTCCGGCACACTTCCATTGCGCAGCTCTGCTATCTCTCCGTGCCGCTCCAAAAGTCCTCTGCCTCTTCAGCCGGTAGCAGAGAAAACACAGCAGTTAGAAGCAAAATTGCAGCGTGTGGTAATAACTCAACGCAGACACAAGGCTTTCCTTATCTTCTTAGCCTTTAATCAAGTAGAATAACAGCATAAATCAAATCCTGGCGAAACCTCGCCCATCCTCCTCCTCTCGCATAGCGTACCAGAGGCAGACTGACTTACTCAGAGCAAACCACTCCCGTAAGCGTCTGTGCGTAACCACGCCTCATGATGCAAGACGTCACACACAGAACCTCTTAACCCTGTAGGTTCTGATTCTCCCACAGATGGTATCTTTTCAGAGTGGAACGCAAGTATCACCTTCAAGAAGTTGATCTGCCGGAGAAGGGGCATCACAGCATATAGGTCAATCTGATGTTTCTTAATTTTTAAAAGTTTGCTTAAACAGTCTTTAGCCCCTTCTAGCATTGACCATCTTCCTATTTCCGACCTGACAGAAAGGCAACTTTTCTTGGGTTGCAGAGTTAGTATCTGATTGTTCAATTGGGAATTTATGATATATTTAATTTTAGTCTCCTTTATTTTATCTGAATTGGGGTGAGGCAATAAGTTTTTGACCTCACAAACTGAAGATTGTGTTGTTGATTCAAGTTTTTCGATTTTCAGCAGGATATTGGATAATTGTGAAGATACCTCGTCCAGCCTTTTAAAAATACAGTGAAGGGTCTTAATTACTAAGTGTAACTGCTCACAACCGGGGAACTCCCCCATATCAGATGCCAAACCATCTTCCTGTGATGAGAGTTTTTCTTTCGTATTCTCCTTTATAGGCTTTACTTTTGAAACATTTTGAGTCATCGGAATTGGAGTAGCTTCTAAATCAATTAGAGGTAGGAAGCGATTTTGGGTTTCCACTGCAAAGCACTGCTCGGCATGGTCACTCCCTCCTCTATTCCGGTGTGGCACCAACCTTGATAGTTTTGGTTTAGGGGATGATAGGGGCTCGTCAAAGTCTCTCAAGCGTTTTTTCTGACCCATGCTTTCCTCAGGCCAGGGATTATACGCTTCTTAAAATAACATAACACTTGGCACGCAATTAAGATAATGGCGTTCTCAACTCTTTTAGCAGCTAAGGCCGGCCCGCTGATAAGAGAGAAACAAAGAGCAGCCTGCAACAGTCTGGAGCAGGGCCAAATCTCTCAGAGAGTTTCCAAAGCATGCGGCTGCAGCAATTATAAAATACTTCAAAAACTGGCTGGGTCAGTTAAGATACAAATATAAAAGATTAAAAGAAGATTAAAAGAAGTCCGAAGAGCACCGGTAAGCGCGTCTTACCTCGGCGCCATGTTGGCTCCTCCTCCGGCTAGGGACAAAGGTGAGAGCTGTTTCCTAGTTCTGCTGGATCTCTCAGCGGCGTTTGATACCATCGACCATAACATCCTTCTGGACCATCTAGAGGGGCTGGGAGCTGGGGGCACTGTCATACAGTGGTTCCGCTCCTTCCTCCGTGGCCGTGTTCCGAAAGTGGTGGTGGGGGATGAGTGTTCAGACCCCTGGGCTCTCACTTGTGGGGTGCCTCAGGGTTCTGTCCTCTCCCCCATGCTTTTCAACATCTACATGAAGGCGCTGGGAGAGATCATCAGGTGGTTTGGGCTGGGTGTTCATCAGTATGCGGATGATACCCAGCTCTACCTCTCTTTCAAATTGGAACCAGTGAAGGCGGTGAAGGTCCTGTGTGAGTGCCTGGAGGCGGTTGGAGGATGGATGGTGGCTAACAGATTGAGGTTGAATCCTGACAAGACAGAAGTACTGTTTTGGGGGGACAGGGCGGGTGTGGAGGACTCCATGGTCCTGAATGGGGTAACTGTGCCCCTGAAGGACCAGGTACGCAGCCTGGTAGTCATTCTGGACTCACAGCTGTCCATGGAGGTGCAAATCAATTCTGTGTCCAGGGCAGCTGTTTATCAGCTCCATCTGGTACACAGGCTGAGACCCTACCTGCCCGCAGACTGTCTCGCCAGAGTGGTGCATGCTCTGGTTATCTCCCGCTTGGACTACTGCAATGTGCTCTACGTGGAGCTACCTTTGAAGGTGACCCGGAAACTACAACTAATCCAAAATGCGGCAGCTAGAATGGTGACTGGGAGCGGCCGCCAATACCATATAACACCGGTCTTGAAAGACCTACACTGGCTCCCAGTACGTTTCCGAGCACAATTCAAAGTGTTGGTGCTGACCTTTAAAGCCCTAAACGGCCTCGGTCCAGTATACCTGAAGGAGCGTCTCCACCTCCATCGTTCTGCCCGGACACTGCAAGAAGCCAAGCATTCTGCACCCGCTGTTCTGGGTCAGTCTCAAGGGCAGCCCCATGTAGAGTGAGTTACAATAATCAAGCCTGGAGGTGACCGTTGCATGGATCACAGTGGCGAGGTCAGGGCGAGAGAGGTAAGGAGCCAACTGCTTAGCTTGGCGGAGATGAAAAAATGCCACCTTTGTTATAGCTGCAACCTGCGCCTTCATAGATGTCGAAGATTACACCCAAACTCTTAACGGATGACGCTGGCACTAATTGCGCCCCCGCAAGAGATGGGAGTTGGCCCCCCAATCCCATATTGTCCCGACCCAGCCAAAGGACCTCTGGCTTCGAAGGCTTTAACTTCAACCGGCTCCCACGTAACCATCCAGCCACAGCTTCCAAACATCTGATCAGTGTGTCTGGGGCCGAGTCAGGACGGCTGTCCATTAACAGATGGACCGTCCAATCAAGTACAGCAGAAAAGTTGTCCAAATATAAACGGTTAACTTATTAAATAATAATAATAATTTATTATTTATACCCCACCCATCTGGCTGGGTCCCCCCAGCCACTCTGGGCGGCTTCCAACAAAACACTAAAATACAATAACCTATTAAACATTAAAAGCTTCCCTAAACAGGGCTGCCTTCAGATGTCTTCTAAAGGTTTGGTAGTTATTTTTCTCTTTGACATCTGGTGGGAGGGCGTTCCATGGGGCGGGAGCCACTACCGAGAAGGCCCTCCGCCTGGTTCCCTGTAACTTGGCTTCTCACAGTGAGGGAACCACCAGAAGGCCCTCGGCACTGGACCTCAGTGTCCGGGCAGAACGATGGAGGTGGAGACGCTCCTTCAGGTATACTGGACCGAGGCCGTTTAGGGCTTTAAAGGTCAGCACCAACACTTTGAAATGTGCTCGGAAACGTACTGGGAGCCAGCTTAAGTCTTTCAAGACCGGTGTTATGTGGTCTCGGCGGCCGCTCCCAGTCACCAGTCTAGCTAGCACATTCTGGATTAATTGTATTTTCCGGGTCACCTTCAAAGGTAGCCCCACATAGAGCGCATTGCAGTAGTCCAAGCGAGAGATAACCAGAGCATGCACCACTCTGGCGAGACAGTCCGCGGACAGGTAGGGTCTCAGCCTGCGTACCAGATGGAGCTGATAAACAGCTGCCCTGGACACAGAAGAAACCTCACAATAATTTCAGCATTATCTTTCAATGCATTTCTAATAGTTTAACCACATCAGTTAACAAACATGGATCCATATGCTACCATGTTATTGTTTTAGAGAAATAAATGTTTTAAATTGTGGTGAAGGAAATGATGATTTTTCTCCTTCCAATCAAGTACTGCAGAAAAGTTGTCCAAATAGGAACAATAATTTCATAATGATCTATGTGTTTCTGATAGTAGAATCAAATCAATCATTTTTGATGTGATGGTAAAAGCTACTTTGAAAATTTATTCTTCCAAAAGTGAAACCTTCCTCTGGTTTTCAATATGAAGAGGATGCCAGCAAGGTTGAACCTTTCTGTAAATAAATGATTTAAATCAAGTCTTACTGACTAGTGATTTAAATCGTGATTTAAATTGATTTGATTTAAATCAAATCCACCCTGTTAAAGTGTACCTTCAGTGTTCTGTTTTTATGAAGAGGATGCCAGCAAGGCTGAACCTTTCTGTAAAAAAGGATTTAAATCAAGCGTTATGGGCTAGTGCTTTAAATCGTGATTTAAATCGATTTGATTTAAATCAAATCCACCCTGAAGAACAGTAATATTTCCCAGCTGTAACCTCCCCAGGACTATAGATTATAGTAGATATGCATTCCACCCATTTTAATGTAGGAAAAATACACTACCACTCAGCCTCTGCTCCAAGGCATGTGGCCCTGAAAACTCCTTATTTTTATAGCATTGAAAGAATATTCATTCTTCTTATTTTTTTTTTATAAAATTTTTTATTGCGTTTCTTTCCATAATTTTGTACATTCCAGACAAATACAGTAGATACAAGAAACAATTTTTTCTTTTTTAACAAAAAAAAAAAAACAACAACAACACAAAAAGAAAATAAATCCCTATTTGGACTTCCCCACCCCTTCCGGATCTGCGTTCTTTAAATTGACAATGTCAGCAATTTGTTACCTTATTTCATACCTCACTGTAACTTTCAATTGTTATGTATCCAAATTCAATGTATTGTATCTCAGTTTTAATGCCTTTAAAATAAACATAACATATTCGATTCAATTTGTCTCCTTTTCTCTTTTATCACTTGTTTTACCATTTACTTAATCATAGTTGCTAAAGCATAACATTTCCTGATCGTGCACTATCTTAAGATTCATACAGTTTGTAATATTTTTGCAAATAGTCTTTAAATTTTTTCCAGTCCCCCTCAATTGTTTCTTCATCCAAATCTCGGATTCTGCCGGTCAGTTCAGCTATCTCCATGTAGTCCATCAACTGCGTCTGCCATTCCTCCAGCGTGGGCAAATCTTGTGTCTTCCAACTCTTTGCGATGAGTATTCTTGCTGCTGTGCTAGCATACATAAACAAAGTTCTGTCCTTCTTTGACATTTTCTGGTCCACCATACCCAGCAGGAAGGCCTCTGGTTTCTTGGGAAAGGTATACCTAAATACCTTTTTCAATTCATTATAAATCATTTCCCAGAAGGCCCTCACTTTTGGGCAGGTCCACCAGAGATGGAAGAAGGTCCCCTCTGCCTCCTTACACTTCCAACATTTGTTGTCAGACAGGTGATGTATCTTAGCTAACTTGACTGGGGTCATGTACCACCGGTATATCATTTTCATAATGTTTTCCTTCAGGGCACTACATGCCGTGAATTTCATTCCGGTGTTCCATAACCTTTCCCAGTCTTCAAACATAATGTTGTGTCCAACATCCTGTGCCCATTTTATCATGGCAGATTTAACTGTCTCATCCTGTGTATTCCATTTAAGCAGCAAGTTATACATTTTCGAAAGTGTCTTAGTTTTTGATTCTAACAATTCCGTCTCTAATTTCGATTTTTCCACCTGGAAACCAACTTTTTTGTCCATTTTAAAAACCTCTTGAATTTGAGCATAGTGTAACCAATCTCGCACCTTATTTTTTAGTTTATCCTGGCTCTGCAACTTCCAGTTATCTCCAATTTTTTCAATTAATTCCCAATATTTCGGCCAATAGGCCTCCATATTGGGTCTTTTTCGAGCCTTGGCCTCCACCGGTGATAACCACCTCGGTGTTTTGCTCTCTAATAAGTCTTTGTATTTCAACCAGACTGCAAAAATTGCTTTTCTGACAATATGGTTTCTAAACAATTTATGAACTTTAACCTTGTCATACCATAGGTATGCATGCCAACCAAAAGCATTGTCAAAACCTTCCAGATCTAGAACATCAGTGTTTTCCAACAATAACCAATCTTTCAGCCAGCAGAAGGCTGCAGCTTCATAGTACAACCTCAAGTCCGGCAGGGCAAACCCCCCTCTTTCTTTCGAGTCAGTTAATATTTTAAACTTTATTCGGGGCTTTTTGCCCTGCCAAACAAACCTGGATATATCCTTCTGCCATTTTCCAAAACATTCCATTCTGTCCACGATCTGTAAGGTTTGAAACAAAAACAACATTTTCGGCAATACATTCATTTTTATGGCTGCGATTCTTCCCAACAAGGAAAGTTTCAACCTTGACCAAATTTCTAAATCCTTTTTAACTTCCAACCAACATTTCTCATAATTGTCTTTAAATAAATTCAAATTTTTGGAAGACAAATAGATCCCTAAGTATTTCACTTTTTTGACCACACTTAATTCTGTTTCTCTCTGGAACCCCTCTGTTTCTGTAAGTGTCAAATTCTTGGTCAGAACCTTAGTTTTTTGTTTGTTCAACTTAAATCCCGCCACCCGACCAAACTCAGATATAAGTTCAAGAACTCTTTTTGTACTGGATTCTGGCTCCTGGAGTGTCAAAACTAGATCATCTGCAAAAGCTTTCAGTTTATATTGTTTCACTCCGACCTCTATCCCTTGTACCGACCGGTCCTCCCTTATCATGTTCAGTAGCACCTCCAGGACTGAAATGAATAAAAGAGGGGATAGAGGGCACCCTTGTCATGTCCCTTTTTCAATTTTAAATTCCTCCGTCACCACATTGTTCACTATTAGTTTAGCTTTCTGTTCTGAATAAATTGCTTGTATTCCATTTTCAAACCCCCGTCCCACTCCCATCCCTTCCAAATTTTTCTTCATAAACATCCAAGATATGTTGTCAAATGCTTTCTCCGCATCAATAAAAATTAACACCGCCCTTGTGTTCCTATTGGTTTGCAAAAGTTCCAAAATGTCAATGATGTTTCTGGTATTCTCATATAAATGTCTACCAGGGAGAAAGCCTGCTTGGTCTTTGTGGATTACTTCATTTAAGACCTTTTTAAGTCTACTTGCCAAAATGTCTGCAAATATTTTGTAATCCACATTCAGGAGTGAGATGGGACGGTAGTTCTTAAGCTGAGTCTTTTCAGATTCTGTCTTAGGTATCAATGTGATGAAAGCTTCTTTCCACGTTTCTGGTGCCCTCTTCCCATCCATAATCTGGTTGCATACCTCCAACAAAGGTTGTGTCAGATAATCCTTCAAAGTCTTGTAGTATTTGGAGGTAAGCCCATCCGGGCCTGGAGATTTGCCTAGTTGCATATTCTGAATGGCACCTTCGATTTCCTGTGAAGTTATTGTAGAGTTCAAGATTGATCTTTTATCTTGAGTTATTTTTGATAGTCCATTTGTCTTTAGAAATTGATCTATCTCTGATTCTTTCTGAGGCCCCTGTGCATAAAGTTCTTTAAAATATCTGTGGAAGCACTTCCTAATTTCTTCTGGTTTCTGCACCGTTCTTCCTTCAATCTCTAGATTTGTAACTGTGTTTAACTTTTGTCTTTTTTTCAGCTGCCAAGCTAGCAGCTTTCCACATTTATTTGCTGATTCAAACGATCTTTGCTTCATCTGTTTAATTTTCCATTCAATCTCCTGATTTATCAACTTAGAATATTCTGCTTGATGGAATTTGATTTCTCTCAGCACCTCCTTTGACTTTGGTTTAGTTCTCAATTTTTTCTCTCCTTGATGTATTTTCTCCAGTATTTTATCCTTCTTTCCATTCCAGAGCTTTTTCTTAATTGTGTTCTGTTGTATCAGAAACCCTCTCATAACGGCTTTGCTTGCGTCCCAGATCGTTCTTTTTTCTACTGTAGTATTCAAATTTATCTCAAAATAGTCCTTTAGCGTTTTTTGGGCCTTTTTCACAATCTCTTGATCTCTTAATAGTGTGTCATTCATTCTCCATCTGAAGGAACCGGATTGAGTTAGTCTGAATTCTAATTTCAGAGCGTTGTGGTCGGAGCATGTTTTTGGGCAGATTTCCACCTTTCTGGTCTTAGGTGCCAGCCCTCTAGACGTCCAGATTTGGTCGATCCTTGTCCAGGACAGGTGGGCCTCAGAGAAAAAAGTTCCTTCTTTACCTAGGGGGTTCTTTGTCCTCCATATGTCAATCAAATCCAAATTGTCAGTCAATTCGAAAAAGGTTTTAGGCAGTCTACCGTCTGATGTTAAATTTTGACTTTGAGACTTATCCATATGTGTAGACACCACTCCATTCATATCTTGGACTACTGCAACGCGCTCTACGTGGGGCTACCTTTGAAGGTGACCCGGAAACTGCAATTAATCCAGAATGCGGCCGCTAGACTGGTGACTGGGAGTGGCCGCCGGGACCACATAACACCAGTTCTGAGAGATCTGCATTGGCTCCCAGTACGTTTCCGAGCACAATTCAAAGTGTTGGTGCTGACCTTTAAAGCCCTAAACGGCCTCGGTCCAGTATACCTGAAGGAGCGTCTCCACCCCCATCGTTCAGCCCGGACACTGAGATCCAGCGCCGAGGGCCTTCTGGCGGTTCCCTCATTGCGAGAAGTAAGGTTACAGGGAACCAGGCAGAGGGCCTTCTCGGTAGTGGCTCCTGCCCTGTGGAACGCCCTCCCAGCAGATGTCAAAGCAATAAACAACTATTTTACTTTTAAAAGTCATCTGAAGGCAGCCCTCTTTAGGGAAGTTTTTAATGTTTGATGCTGTACTGTTTTTAATATTCAGTTGGAAGCCGCCCAGAGTGGCTGGGGAAACCCAGCCAGATGGGCGGGGTATAAATAATAAATTATTATTATTATTATTATTATCTCCCATCATTATAATGTTAGTATAGTCCATATAATCCAGCAAAATCTCATGCAGCTTCTTGAAAAATTCTGATTTCCCGTCGTTTGGAGCATATATTCCTAATATCAAGATTTTTTCTCCTTGTGTCTGGATTTCAATCGCCAAGATTCTTCCTTGTTCATCCTTAAATAAGAATTTGGGCATCAGGCTCTCCTTAGCATAAATCACCACTCCTCTTTTCTTAACCTTATCTGATGAGATAAATTCTTGGCCTAGTCTTTTGTTAACCAAAACTTTTCTGTGGAGCCTGGTCACATGAGTTTCTTGTAGGCAAATAATGTCCAATTGTTCTTTCTTCAATATATGAAATATCTTCCTTCTTTTCTCCGGGGAATTTCCGCCATTTATATTCCAACTAAATAGCTGCAGAGACATCCTGTATTATTTTGTTACACCTAGAGTGGTGTATCTTCTTTATCCTCTGGTCCCGAAGGTATAGGCGTTCCTCCGCCACCAGGCGGTATAGGCCCAGATTGAGGTAGGGGCCAATGAGTTGCTGCTTCTTTTTGGAGATCTTCTCCGTGGTCGTGCAGGAAGTTTTGTAGGTCCTCTGGTGTTCTTATTTTAACCTTCTTCTGTTTGTAGGAAAATGATAATCCTTGTGGAAACTCCCACCTATAAAGAATTGAGTTGAGTCTCAGCAACTTTGCTAATTCTGAGTAGGTGGCTCTCAAGTCCAATAACTGTTTAGGTATATCTCTATAAATTTCCACCCTTTTGTCTTGTATCTCAAGTGAGTTTTTAAAGTGAAGGCCTAGTATCTTGTCTCTCTCTTCCCTTGTTCTCAAAGCTATCAAACAGTCTCTAGATCTGTCCTTTCTTACCAATCTTCCCAGTCGAAAAGCCGATACTATTTTAAAGTCAGTTTCTTCTTTTATGGCCCAGAACTTTGAAAATTCTGTTGTCAAAAATCCGATCAGATCTTCTTGTTCAATTTCTGGGATAGCCCTCAATCTGAGGTTGGTCTCCCGATTTTTCAATTCCACCAAAGAAAGATAGGTTTGCTGGTCCCCAATCTGTTTATGCAGAGGCTTGACTTCTGCTTTAACTTCCTCGACCTCTTTCTTAGCTGACGTTGCTATTTGAATGGCTTCCCCTGCTAGTTTACGATTCTCTTCTGTTGCTCCTTGCAATTTTTCAATTGCTTGTGTATGTTGGGAAACCTGATCCGTCAATTTCTGAATCGAGGATGTAGCTTGGTCAATTTTGATTGATTGATTATCTACTTTTTGATTTAAAGTTGACAGTTGTTCCAAAATTTGCTTCAAAACAGCCTCTGATCCTCCTGCTGCCATATCCTCCTCTTCAGATTCTTTAGGCTTTTCAACTTCTAACTTTTGCGTTGCAAGCACAGCTGGAACCGATAATCTGCGTCCCTGAGTCAAAGTTGTTTGTACAAGCTGTGCCTGCTTTTTCGCTTTTTCTTTTTCCTTAGCTTCCTTAGCTTTGGCTGCTCTTGTCTTTCCTGTACCACTCATCAGTCAATGTTCAAGGTCAAATATTGTAATCCCATGGGAAAGACAAGTCCACTTTAAAAACAATCCAATGAGAGAAAGTAAACAAATAGAGCTGTTCCCAGGCCTTTATATTCCCAAAATCCTCTAGGGAGAGTGCCACCAAAGTTCAGTAAGAAGAAGGCAACTTTTCCGCCATTAAAGTCCCTATTGTTCCAATTTTAAAAGCACAATTGTCCCAAAACACTAAAAAAGCAGATTCTGCAGAGCACTTCCAAACTTTAACAAAGTTCCAACAAGGTGCCTGCAACAATATCCAGTCTAGCTAGTTGAGCTCAAAAGTGCCACTTTAGTATCCAAAAGTATCTAGGAGTTTTGTAACAGTTCCGCAGTTAAGGCAACTTCCCCCCGGCAGCCCGATGATTTGGAGATCAAAACCTCTGTTGCCCCCAGGCAAGGGGACCGCTCCAAATTAATTTTTAAAGGTTTACTCACTGGTAATTCTGTGTTTCTTCTTTAAAAGTAAGTTTAAAAATGCACGAACGTCCCTCTTTAACGCTTCCCCACACAGCGCATTCAGCTCCTCCTGTCCTTTGCTTTGATCTTAAAAGCAGTGCCGGAAGACGGACTTCCTTTTTCTCGTCTCCCGGTTTCAGCCAAATTCTTTAAATTTATTCCACCGAATTTCAGGTCCTTACTCACGGGATTGTTGTTTCAGCCTGATGTTTCCAGGAAGAAAGGTCGGCGCTCATCCGTGACAGCCGCGCGGCTTCGCCTCCGCAGAAAGAGCGATGAACTCACAGCACCGCTCCCCCTCCTTCACTCCGGAGCCCCTTACGGGGTTCCTTCCGCGAATTCGGGTTCGCTCCAGGTGCCCGCCGAGTCCCACGGCCACGAGCTCACTCTACTCGTGGTTTGTCTTAATGGGTTGCCGCTGCGCCGTAGCGAACAACCCTTTTCTGCGGTGCCCCTCTTCACAGCTCGAAGAGGTCCGCCATCACGGTTTCGCGCCGCCTCCGGAAGTCAGAATATTCATTCTTCTTAAAAGGAAAGAGGAATGACAGTTTCTCTCATGCAGATGCGATCAAACTCCATCATATAAATCTGTTGCAAAGGAAGGTAATATTGCCATATTTTTCGCTCTATAACACGCACCTGACCATAACATGCACATAGTTTTTAGAGGAGGAAAACAAGAAAAAAAATATTCTGAATGAAACAGTGGATGTATGACTTTTGTGCTTCATGCTGTGGCCACAGACATGTGATTTGACGGTGAGTTTGGGGTAGCCCAATGCAAAAATCCTGAGAATCCATGTGGATCTGTGCTTTGTAACCACATTTTTGTGCCACTGCGGCCCCAGGCAACAGTGGGTGCGTGATTTTTTTGGTACAGGCTGTACCCATGGACATGCTATGTGATCTGATGGTGAATTTGGGGTGACCCAATGCAAAGATCCTGAGGATCCATGTGGATCCGTGCTTTGTAACCACGTTTTAAGTGGGGAGGGAAGGAAAAACACAGAAGGGACAAGGAGCACGAGAGGGGTGTGTGGAGAAGGAGCTGGCTAACAATGCAGCAGAGGGGTTTAACGGGAGGGGAGAAAGGAAAGCAAAAGTCCCCCCCCCCAGCCAGCCCCCTCTCTCTATCTCCCACCTGCATGTTTTCTGGCTGCCTGCGCTTCCCTAGAATGCTTCCCTGGATGCAGCAGCAGAAGCACTGGAGCACGGAGAGGAGGCGGCGGCGGCGGCAGCTGTCGGTTGCGCTTCTAGCTGACGGAACCTGAGCCGGGTGGGCTGGAGCCTGCGCGCAGGGTGACTAGGAAGGAATTAGCAGGAAGGACGCAATCCTTTCCCCTCTGCTTGCCAGGAGGGCAGGGGACTTCCCTGCTCTTTGTTGCATTTGTCTGCTACCAGTCTCCTTGCTTAGCGTGCCTGCTTGCTGTGAGGTGACACTGCCGCAGCCTGTGCTGAGCAACGGAAGGGGAAAGGATCGTGTCTGCCTGCTAATTCCTTCCTAGCTGCGTCACCTCACAGCAAGCAGACACGCTGAGCAAGGGGAATGGGCCATTGCTGGCCCAATCCGAGCAAACACATCAACCAAAAACAAAAGAGGGTGGGCAGTAAGACCCTGAGGCAGAGGGCAGGAAAGGAGTTCACTGCGGCTGTGCGCTCCCTGCCAGAAAGGGACAAGAACAAAAAGAGGAGAGCAGCGGCTGACTTTAATCGCCCAGTTAAAACCATACGCAGCGGGGAGCGCAAAACAAAATAGGAGTCGCAATTGAATCCTTAGGAAGGCGCTACAATAATTAGGCAAGGGGAACAGGGCTGATGAACAGACGGTAGCCTTGGGATGCCGTACAGATTGAGAGGCTCCACACACAAGGACACTCAAGTGCCCCCTTTAACAATGCGCTCTCCCGTGCAGCAACACGACTCACACGCCTCCACACACACACCAAAGTATGCCCGATACAGGAACCCCAGCAGCCTCCTCTCTGCAGCCTTCCCTCCTCTGTGACACGCGATCTGATTTTCGCCCCTGCACTTGGGCCAGCCGGCTCCAGGGCCCACACATCCGCTCAATAAGATGCACAGACATTTCCCCTTACTTTTTAGGAGGAAGAAAGTGCATCTTATCTAGCGAAAAAAACAGTACTCTAAATATTTTAACAATGATAGAACCTGAAAACACCTTCATTGGTGGCTAAGAAGAGTTGAAGCATTATTTATATGTGGAAGTTCAGCTGCAAAACATATTCTTCTCACTGTTCATCTGTTTATCTGGTGGAGATGATTGACACTTTAGCCTACCATTTAGAGATTGATACTAAAGCTAATTCAATCTTGGGGCAAAATTAGCTGAATTTATTCCTGCCATTGAAAATGCTATCAGCTTGCCTCTTTGCAAGACAGAAAATTGCAAGTTCCTTATCTTGCAAAAAGTCATGGAAAGAGGAAACAAAGTTTACTGCATGCTCAACAACTTCAATCCTAAAAGAAGCTCAACAGCTTTGGGGCAAAATCGTAAAAAAAGCACAACAACTTCAATCCTAAATAAAGCTCAACAACTTTGGGTTAAAATTTTTAAAAATGCTCAGCAGCATCAATCCTAAAAAAAGCTCTACAACTTCCATCTGAAAAACAGCTCAACAGCTTTGGGGTAAAAGTGTAAAAAAAAGCTCAACAACTCCAGTCCTGAGATATGCCATGAATAGTTACGCTACAGAGCAGGGATTCTTGGCAGGCCATATTTCTATTTGCAATTTCTATTTGCGTGATTATGTAGTGCACGAGGGGAAGTCCGGCCTCGAGTTCGAGTTCTGCCCTGATGAGAAACTGAGACATGCAAATGGCAGCAATTGGAAAAATGATGTCTGGATCAGAAAAGAAGCATGCGTACTCAAGAAGTAAAGAGGATAATCAACCCGGAGGAGCTTTGGGGGGGGGGGTCCTTTTGTTCTTGGAGGAATTTAAATAATTTCCACATAATACACAGCCAGGAAGCATGCCCCACAACACAGCATTATATACAGACATACATGGACACCAGCTCATTAGGAGACACCAGAGAGAAGTTGTTGACTTGCCATTTAAAAACTCTTATTTTTGGAATGAAGCCCAGTGCCTTTAATGAGAACTTGACGAACAAAGGAGAGAGAAGAGGACTGAACACCCAAATAATTGGACAGAGAATAAGATGGGGAGGGGAAAAACATGCCTCCTGTGTGTTAACAAAATAATAATAATAATAATAATAATAATAATAATAATAATAATAATAATAATAATAATTTGTACCTCCCCGGCCGGAGCCAGGCTCAGAGCGGTTAACATCACAGAAAAAATACAATATGCATAATACATATGCATAAAAGCTTTGCTACAGAAGATGTGAGCCACAGAAACGACGACTGATCAGATTCAGAATGAGGGTGGATAATATTAGTATTGAATTTGAACAATAGCCGGAAATGCAGAGATGTGAATGAGGACGGTTCTCTCCAGACATCTGGAACACGGGAAGTCCCAATTTTTTAATTTTTTTTACAATTGGAATATATAATTGGTGCACTGCTATTACTGTAATTTGGACTGGTTTGATTTGATTTGTCATTAATTGGAAGGTTGTGATTGAAAATGAATAAAATTTGAACAAAAATAAATACAAATAAAGAGGATAATTGATGATGGTGAAATCACGAAAGAAGATGATGCCTTATGGCCTCCTTCTGATGGAGTTGGCTGGCAGGAGCTGGAAATTGCAACTGGTGATGAAGACATCACTTTTGCCACCTCAAAAAGTGGTTCTCTGATTAGGGCGGTTCATAAAAAACTTTTTTTAAAAAAATGCCTGCTCCAAAGGTCTTGTTACTACACTAGGGATTACATAGCTATCTCTGACATTTCATGCATATCAGTTAATATCTTGACCCTGCTCCACTGAATTGAAATTTCAGCCTTCATGACATAGGAAAACGGCCAAGTAAACAGCTATTTTCATGGAGGAGGGTCAAGATATCAACTGATATGCATGAAATAATATTAGAGTCAAGGGCTGACAGCACAACCACCAATTCAGCTTTGATGGAAATGCAACGGGGCCTTCGCCGCCTGTCTGTCAGGCTCCCACACAGCCTCCCTCTTCCACAAACCCCTGGGGTTCGAATGCGCTTTGTACCTCACCAGTGCTTACCATGCTGTGCCGGTTCACGACCGTTGTGCTGTTCCAGCGGGTGCGCAAGACGTGAGGCTGAAAGACCTGGGAATTGTCACTGAAAGAAGCGAAAGCATCTATTACGTTATGCAGCTGTCTTACACACAATTCTAAATTCCTGATTGACTACTCTTCCCTTCCCACCCTCTTCTCTCCCATCCGAATGTCGACTATCAACTTTGGAAGAGGCTGCTTGGTTTGTTCTGAAATGTGCCACGCATATTGCTAGCTCTATACAAATATGTAGCTCCCATGCACAGCTAGTACAATACCACCTGTAGCACTTTGGATCCTGGCCACACTGCTGCCATGCGCTCTATGTGGGGATGCCTTTGAAGGTGACCCGGAAACTGTAATTAATCCAGAATGCAGCAGCTAGATTGGGGACTGGGAGCGGCCACCAAGACCAT
Organism: Podarcis muralis; assembly: GCF_964188315.1. NCBI lineage: Eukaryota > Metazoa > Chordata > Lepidosauria > Squamata > Lacertidae > Podarcis > Podarcis muralis. The sequence goes on from NC_135674.1 coordinate 11,683,896, forward strand.
ACAACACCGGTCCTGAGAAACCTGCATTGGCTCCCAGGACGTTTCCAGGCACAATTCAAAGTGTGTTAAAGTGCGAGGCTGAACCTTTGTGTAAACAAAGGATTTCATTGTTCCCAAAAGGAAACCTTCTTCTGTGTGTCAGTATGATTAGGATGCTAGTGAGGTTGAACCTTTCTGTAAAATAAAACCTTACCAAGACCATATAACAATGGTCCTGAGAGATATGCATTGGCTCCCAGGACATTTCCAGGCACAATCCAAAGTGTCGGTGCTGACCTTGAAAGCCCTAAACAGCCTCGATCCTGTATACCCAAAGGAGCGTCTCCAGCCCACCGTTCCACTGAGGTCCAGCGCCGAGGGCCTTCTGGCGGATCCCTCCCTGCGAGAAATGAGGTTACAGGGAACGAGGCAGAGGGCCTTCTCGCTAGTGGCTCCCGTCCTGTGGAACGCCCTCCCTCAAAGAAATAAACAACTATCTGACTTTTAAAAGTCATCTGAAGGCAGCCCTGTTTAGGGAAGTTTTTTAATGCTTGATGCTGTCTTGTGTTTTTAATATTTGGTTGGAAGACACCCAGAGTGGCTGGGGAAGCCCAGCCAGATGGGCGGGGTATAAATAATAAATTATTAGCATTATTAATTACTAGTGGAATAGCAGTATGTTGGCTAAGAGTATGAGCTGTGAAACAAGAAGCCCTCCGTTTGAAATTATTACGAATGAGGCCATTCAACAGGCCCAGTCCTCTATTGTCTCCCAAGACAGACAGATGCCAACAAAACAGGAGCCCCACTGATATCAACAGGTTAATTGCCCATTGTAACAGACGTCTATAGCAGTGGTGGCCAAACTCGGCCCTCCAGCTGTTTTAGGACTACAACTCTCGTCATCCCTGACCACTGGTCCTGTTAGCTAGGGATGATGGGAGTTGTTATAATAATAATTATTATTATTATTATAGTTGTAGTCCCAAAACAGCTGGAGGGCCGAGTTTGGCCATCACTGGTCTATAGGATACCAGTTCCCTGTGACCTTAAGTAGCGTAAAGTAGAACAACATTCCAATGTGCTCTCCAGATCCTTTATTTGTGTTTTAACTGTATGCTTTAAACCAGGCATGGCCCATCATGTTTATCATGTTATTGTTTTAGTGAAATAAATTGTTTAAATTGTTATGAAGGAAATGATTATTTTTCTCCTTCCAATCAAGTACAGTGTCCAAATAGAAACAATAATTTCACAATTATCTGTATGTATTTCTAATAGTATAACCAAATCAGTCATTTTTGATGTAACTGTAAAAACTATTCTGAAAATTTATTCTTCCAAAAACGAAACCTTCCTCTGGTTGTCAATATGAAGAAGATTTCAGCAAGGTAGAACATTTCTGTAAAAAAAAAAAAAAAGAGGATTTAAATCAAGCCTTACTGACCAGTGATTTTAATCGTGATTTAAATTGATTTGATTTTAATCGTGATTTAAATTGTTTTGATTTAAATCAAATCCACCCTGCTTTTCCTCCAGGGGAACCCCCAGCTCAGCTGGCGCAAAAACCACTTTTAAGCCTTCCATCGCATATATACCGTATTTTTCGCTCCATAAGGCGCACCGGACCATAGGGGGCACCTAGTTTTTAGAGGGGGAAATCAAGGGGGGAAATCGTATTTTCCCCCCCCAGCCCCAAAGCGCAGTGTACAGGCTGCGCGCAACCTCTCCCTGCCAGAGGGGTTGCATGCGGCTATGGCACAAGCCAAGACAGCGGTGTCTTGGCTTCCTCTTTAGCTGCGTGCAACCTCTCCAGCCAGGAGAGGCTGCACGGGGCTAAAGAAGCCATAGCCCTGAGCAGCCTCTCCCTGCCAGAGGGGTTGCGCGCAGCTATGGCATAAGCCAAGACAGCGAACGGAATGGATCCTGCACGCTGATTTGGCTTCCTCTTTAGCCCAGCGCAACCTCTCCCTGCCGGAGGGGTTGCACGCGGCTATGGCACAAGCCAAGACAGCGAGCGGAATAGATCCTGCTCGGTTTTGGCTTCCTCTTTAGCCTCGTGCAGCCTCTCCCTGCCAAAGGGGCTGCGCACGGCTATCCCTGAAGCCTTCGAGGATTACGATTCCCATCATCCCTGACCACCGGTCCCGTGCGGTAGGAATGATGGGAGTTGTAATCCCCGAGCAGCGGGAGGGCCCGTGCCTCACCTGAGCCCGTGGATGAGTGGGGCACTATTGAAGCGCCTCAGGCCGCCCCCCTCACTCCCGGCCGGCGGCAGCTCCAGGTCCAACTCCATCTTCTTGACCTGGGCCATGGCGGCGGCGGGCCTGCTCACTGAGGGCGGCCTCGGCTGCTGCTCCTCAGGACCGGCCTCCCAGCTGTGACAGGAGAAGCATGGCAGTGCCCGCGAAGAACTTGCCCGGCGGAGGAGGCTCCTCCTCCAGCCCGTCGTCGCCGCCGCCTCAGCTTCGCCTTAGGAGCGGCGTCGGAGCGTCTCCTCAGGCGGAGGCTGGCCAGCCGGTAGGCGTTGCGCATGCGCAGACAGCTGGCTCGCCTGGCTGCTGTGCGAAAGGAAGGGAAACGGTGGGCAGGCCCTTCACGCATGCGCACGTCGGCCTCTGCGCGTGCGTGCGTCTCGCCGAAGCACGGCATTGGAGGCTGGCTGCTGGGAGAGAAGCAGGCCGCCCCTTCACGCATGCGTCCCGCTGCTCCTGCGCATGTCGGCCTCTACGCGTGCGTGCATGTGGCCGGAGCTGCTCCCGACGACGATTGCGCATGCTCAACCGAATAGAGGGCGGGGGAAAAGGGAAAAAGCCCGGGCGGGGGGAAGGCGAGCCTCATGATTTCGTCACCGCGGCTCTCCCTTGCCCATTGAGGGCGGGGCAAGCGCTTTACCGCAGAGTGATTTGCTGCTCTATTTTGACATCCAGACAACGGGCCAATCCAGAAAGTGGCTTCTACAGTGGGAGGCCGAGGCCGCTGGAAGAAGCGTCATGATTCCTTTTCAGGGCTGCGAGTTCGAGTCCTCGTTCGCTCTATTGCACGTGCCTTTGATTTTTCAAGGTATTAGTCGCTTGTCACCTGAAGGTCTCCAAGTGACTTGCAGCAAATAAAAATGTATAATCAGGGTGGATAAACATTAATGATCATTTAAAAAAAATAATCAAAAAAATCGGGTTTATTTTATTTAAATCGGATTTTATTTTATTTTTTTAATCGGATTTTTAAAAAAAATAAATCGGATTTTTAAAATAAATTGCTTTGGGGGAAAAATCTTTCTTAGATTTATATTCTTTTTTTAAAAAAAACATTTGCTTAATTGAAATAAAGAAAATATTCTTCATCACACATTAATACAAAATTAGAAAGCAAATCAACTAAAAGAAAAAAAATCTAATATAATAAAATAAAGAATATCTTCTTACTTTACATATAACTTCCCATCCACTCTATATTTCACATGTTCATTATTAGTTTGAGTGCCAAAACTTGTCAGATTGTTATCCAAGCCAAAAGTATAAATAAATATTCAATTATCTGTGTCCTCGAGTGTTACTACCAACTTTTATAGATATAATAAATAACAAGATGAAAAATGAAAAAATATTTTAAAATAATTTCAGTGGCACCTTAAAGATCAACTAAATATAAGCTTTCAAGGTATGAGCTTTCGTGTGCAATACACACTTTGTCAGTGGGGATCATTTGTCAGATACTCTGCAGCAGAGGTCACTATTATTATCTTATAGTTATTATAATTATATTATTATTATTATTATTATTATTATTATTATCTGTAATAACTATTACAGATGTGATTCGAATGTTACAACAGAGTTTAGACTGCAACAATTATTTTTCAGAAATATTTTAACTACTTCCCAGTTAGAAATGAACACACGTTTTGGGGCCACCAGGTGGCGCGTTGGAAGATGGCCGACAATAACATCTCTCTGACCCATACGAGGTAAATACGGGGCTGCTATGGGAAGTATGCAGTCTTCCTACCCCCCCAGGAGACGGGGGGGAGCTGCCTTGCCAGCGGTGTTCACAATGCACCCCCTGATCCGAGAGATGGGGGTGCCGAACACTTGGCACGAGCCCTCGGTGAAGTCAGATCTTCCTGACGCCGATTCCAATTAGCGCATGCTGGTTAGCTTCAGCTCGGAATTATAATTGGAAACATATGATTGGATTGAAGCTGAAGCACATACATCAAGTAATGTTCGAGAGATAAGACTGCTGATTTATGGATCTCTGTGACCGGGAGTGACGGATGGACAAGTAAATCTTCTGATGAATCACCACTAGGAGACTGTATGTTTGGAATGAAGGGGGGGTGGAGGAAAAAACTTTTTTTTTCTTTGCACAATGTGATATTAATAATCCTTCACCCTGTTACGATATGGATGCAATGCTGCTGCAAAGTGCTAGCTTGAAAATAAAACATGATGGGAATGTTGGGACTGTCCGTGGGAAACAGAGGGACAGTCAATTCACAGGGCATTGCACCGGAATTAGCTCAGAGTGTAATATGAGCTTTTCCTCTTGTTCCTGTACAGGAAGTGCAGGAAGTGTTTCTCGACTGCTGGAGTTTGATGAGAGCAGTCATGTTTTTTGTAACGCTGCAAAGACAGAAATAAAGGCATGTAAATACGTGTAATGGTTGTGAGGGGTTACTTGTGCGTAAATGGCCTTAGATGTAGTTAGCTTGCTTGCCCAACCATGCTTAGGGTCAGAGCTCGCCCTCCGTGACCTGTTAGTCACTTGCAGAATCCGTCAGTGGGCGTTTCTTGAACCTCTTCCAGCATAAAAGCTGTTTGACCCCGAGTCTCCTCCTATGTTTCCTGTGCGGAACGCGTCTGCGCAAGTAAGGGGAAGGCTGGGGCGTGCCAGCGCTCTCTCCACTAGTTTCGGGTGAAGGGTCTTGGAGCCCTGTCTCCAATTCCTCCATCTCCCTCTCTTCTCTATTGGTGTTACCCTGAATTCCTTCCCCCCTGCTGGTCCCCTCTCCGGCATCGCTCGGGAGCCCTGCCTCCGCTTCTTGCTCTGATGTCAGTTCCCTGACATCCACCTCCCTCCCAGGACCCCCTCCACCCCCGGCCTGACCCTGTGATGGGACCTTGTCCCCTTCTTCAGCCGACGAGGCAGGGAACCCCCTAAAGGAGCTGCCGTCATCGTCCGAGGACTCAAACCCCGCTTCCCACCCGCTCCGATTTCTCGCGGGAGGAGCTTCCCAATCTGATTCCTCCTCTCCTGACGATTCTCCTCCTTCCTCCTGGGAAGCCGGAAAACCCACGAAATCCTCTTCCTCCTCATCGGTGGTGGCCAATTGCTCCTCCCAGAATCTCTCAAGGGGTTTGGGCTTCCTCGGATACCTGTTGTGGAACACGTCCACCAGATATTCATCATCTATTTCCCCCGCGGGAACCCACGTGTTTTCTGACTCAGGTTCCCCCTCCCAAGCCAGTAGGTACTCCACCTGCCGCCCTCGCCAGCGCGAATCCAGGATCTCCATTATCTCGTGGTGGCGTTCCCTCTCTTCCAATAGCGGGTGTGTGAGCACTTCCCCTCCTACCTCCCGGACCCTCCGCTCCCCTCTGTACGGTGAGAGCAGTGACCTATGAAATACCGGGTGGATTTTCATGCTGTCTGGCAACTTGAGCCGGAACGCCACCGGGTTCACTTGGTGTGTCACCTCAAATGGTCCCAGCCGTTTTGGCCTCAGTTTCTTACACCCGCCCTTGAAGGGTAAGCCTTGTGTGGATAACCACACCCGGTCCCCCACCCGAATGGTCTCCCCTTCCCGCCGACGTTTGTCTGCGTGTCTCTTGTACACCTCCTTGGCCCTGTCCAGATTCATCTTAAGCTGCTGGTGCAGGGCTTCCATTTCTTCCACGAACTGCTCTGCGGCGGGCACGCTCCACCTTTCCTCCCCCCTCCCGGGAAAGGCCCTTGGATGACACCCATAATTGGCCAAGAACGGGCTCATCCCCGTGGACACATGCTCCGCATTGTTATACGCAAACTCTGCCAGTGCTAGCCTTTCTACCCAATCGTTCTGTCTCTCGTTGACGTAACAGCGTAGATATTGCTGTAAAATGCTGTTCGCCCTCTCTGCTTGCCCGTTGGTCTCCGGGTGCCTCGCCATCGAGAAACCCACCTCCACCTGCAATAAGTTCATAAGCCTCCTCCAGAACCTCGAGGTAAATTGTTTCCCTCGATCAGAGATAACCCTCGAAGGTGCCCCATGCAACCTAAAGATGTGATTCACGAACAACTGGGCGGTTTCCTCTGCTGTCACTGCATGAGAGCACGCGATAAAATGGCACATTTTGGTTAGCAGATCTACTACTACCATGACTGCTGTCTTACCTCTGGATTTGGGTAAATCAGTCATGAAGTCGATTGACACCACCTCCCAGGGTCTTCCCGGCGTGGGTAAGGGTTCTAGTAGCCCTGCCGGGGCTGCCCGTTCCCCCTTGGCCCTTTGGCAGCGGTCACACCCCCGTACATACTCTCGTACATCTTCCCTCACCCTTGGCCACCAAAACTCCCTAGTGACCAGTAACATAGTTTTGTGTTGCCCAAAGTGCCCCGCTGTTGGGCTGTCGTGAAGCTGTTTGAGCACCCTTTCCTGCAAAGCCTCCCCGGGCACATACATTGTGTTAGGATATTTCCGTTCCACCTTAAGAGGGAGCAGGCTTTGAGAGTCACAGAGTCTGCGCATGTCCTAGTCACAGGATGTTTATGCTTGCTGTTTCCTTTCGATTTCAGTCGGTCGGAGACACTGACACAGAACGGTCATGTTTTCCTTTGTTCTGTTCAACGCTAAATAAAGTCTGTAAATTATGCTCTCTTCTACGGTGCAAGCTTTCTGGCTGTGGTTCTGCTGATAAAGAACAGTGTGCACAAGCCTGGAATGTGGCAATCTATTTCTGAGGCTTCGTGTCGCTAACTGCTGGATCTGCCTGGCTACGGGAGATCGATGGAAGTCCGGCAGCCGGCTTGGGGCCATGATGGACTATATCTCCCTGGCAGTTTCCCAACAACAAGGTTTCGGGCCCAGATTCACAGCACCTACAGGAGAGTAAAGCTGCAACAGACTGCGTTTGAGAGGTATGTGAAAAGCGAAAGCAGCGAGAGCGGAGGCTTTTCTGTTTACCTCAACAAGGAGCCTTTGAACTCCGGCAAGGCTTAATTGGCCTGGGAGCCAAGCCAGGGAGTTCGTGATTAATGGGCTGCCGAGATAATAAGTCTTTGAAGGCATAAAGACTTGGGCTCACGTAAAGACCTGAGATGGATCTTTTACAATCCTCAGAAGTAGCTCCGTGTCCACCGAAGCTACATGGGCAGAATTATGAAACCTGGGCAAAATGGTGTGAGAGTTTGCTGCGTCAGTTTAGGGTGTGGCATACCGTGAGTGAGGCCCCCCCAGTTCCTCTGACAGAGAGATGGAAAGCCGATGATTCGAAGGCGATTGACGTAATAGTCTTATCCGTATCTCTTGAGGAAATTAAGACGCTGGCTGGCAACACCACTGCACGTGGAATGTGGTATGCTTTGATGAAAGCTCACAACTCAGTTGTCCCAGCCCAGAGTTTGACTGCATCGGAGGTCCAAGCTGTTTCCCAGAATGCGAGTGTATGCAGGGATGCTGAGGGCACCGGTTGCAAGCTGCAGGGGGAGCAGACCGTGATGTCATCCCAGGCAGCATTCCAGCCTCCAGGGGGAGCCAAGGAGTCGGCAGCTGAGAGCTCTGGTTCTCGTGAGAACCAAGGTCATCGCCTTTGCAGAGGCCGGAAAGGCAAAGGTAAACAGGCGTCTGTAGATGGCCAGGAGCGAAGGGAGGGTGAAGAGCCCGCGCCAGGGAAAAACAAAGCTTTGTTAGCTGGCACTGCTTCACCAAAGGCTAAAGGCACGTCTGCTGACCAGAAGCAGGGGGGCAAGCTGCAAAAGCCCACGCCAGTGGAAGACAAGGCTATGTCTGCTGGCACAGCTTCACCAAAGGCTAAAGGCACGTCTGCTGGCCAGGAGCAGCAGGGGGGCAAGCTGCAAAAGCCCAAGTCAGTGGAAAACAAGGGTTTGCTTGCTGTAAAGACTGCTCCAACAGCCAAAGGCAGGTTTATTATCGATTCAGGTGCCAGCCGCCATATTTCGAAGGATCGCCACCTCTTTATCTCCTTCAAGCCTCAGGAAGGTGAGATCCACCTGGCTGATGGAAGGACGTTGCAAATTGCAGGAGAAGGGACTGTGAAACTTGCAAGTTTGCATACAACCATCAGTAATGTACTGTATGTTCCTGGAGCTGCAAGCAATTTGTTGAGCGTCCCGCAGCTTACTGGACGTGGTTTTCAGATTTCCTTCAAGAGGAGCGTCTGTGTCATCAGTAAAGGCAAAGAGGACTATTTGCATGCAAAGTTTATGGATGGTTTGTTCCATATAACTTATGAGGACACTGCTGTTGTATCTAATGCTGATTCTTGTTGTGTTGCACAAACTAACAAAGTTCTTCATGCAGGTTGCATTCATGAAGCGCATCGAAGGTTTGGTCACCTCTCTTGGAAGGCACTGGCCAAGATGCCAGAGGTGGTTGAAGGTTTGAACATCAAACCCTGTAAATTTCACATGAAATGTGTATCTTGTGCAGAGAACAAGGTGAAGGTTGCTCCAAAAGGCAAGGAGTCTAGCAGGCAGGCTTCCAAACCCTACCAGCTAGTGCACGCAGACCTGGTTGGGCCACTTACGCCCTCTTTAGGAGGAGCAAGGTTCTTCATGGTTCTAATTGATTCTTTTTCTAGGTACATTCATGTGTTTTTGCTCGAACAGAAATCGCAAGCGTTTCCGAAGTTTAAGGCATTCTGTGCTTGGTTGGAGAATGTGCACGGTAAACGTATTTCCTGTCTGTTTTCCGATCGAGGCGGGGAATTCACTTCTCAGCAGTTTGAAGCTTTCCTGACTGAGAAGGGAATCCAGCATGACATGTCAACCCCCAGATCGCCATGGATGAATGGGCTTGCGGAGAGAGCAAATCAGACATTGCTGCAAGGAATGAAAACCTTGTTGCATGATGCCAATCTTCCTGATAAGTTTTGGGGGGAGGCTTTGGGGAATCTGGTTTACTCCGTTAATCGCAGATTGTCATCACCCATTGGTTGTACCCCCTATGAGAAGATGTTTGGCAAGAAACCCAACACCAAACACATGAGAATATTTGGTTCTGACATGTGGGTACGCACCCCACAAACCAACAAGCTTGGGAAGCGTGGGGCACATGGTTTGTTCATGGGGTACGAAAAAGGTGCATACAGGGTATGGATGACTGACTCTAAGTCCATAAAGTTCACAAGGAGTGTTGAGTACAATCCTAAGTGGGGGGAAAATGTGGGAATTTTCCAGAGTTACCCAGAGGAGGATGAAGGTGATGTGAAGAAAGCAGATCATGCTGAGAAAGCTGAGGAAATTGAGGATGAGGATGATGATGATGATGATGATGATGATGATCAGAGTTCGGATTCCAGTTCAGTGGGCGGCGCGGCTGCTGGTGTCAGTGACAGTGATGACACAGCAGACTACCAGAGTGCAAAGGCCTCAGTCAGACCATCTGATGCATCTGACAATGAACTGGAAGAACCACTGTTCACCATTGGTCATTTTTCTCCTAAGAAAGAGGAGATGAGTCCAGAAGACTTGCGTCTAGTACGTAGGTCTGAAAGGGCGACCAAAGGCAGACCTCCTAAGAGATTTGCTGATGAGTTTGCTAAGACTGCAACTGCTGTTCTTAGTAGCTCAGAGAAGGTGTGGGAACCTTCAAGCTTCAAAGAGGTTCAGGAGTTAACCTCTAAAGATGCTGAGCCTTGGCTTAATGCCATGAAGGCTGAAGTTGATTCCTTGAACAGGAACCAAACTTGGGAACTGGTACCGGTAGTCCCAGGTATGAGACTGGTTGGCAGCAAATGGGTCTTCAAGGCCAAGACAGACCAAAATGGCAAGGTTGTCAGACACAAAGCCAGATTGGTTGCCAGAGGTTTTTCACAGGTACCAGGACAGGATTACCACGAGACCTACTCACCCACAGTCAAATATGAGAGCATTCGGCTGATGCTCAAGATAGCTGCGGAGGAGAAACTGCATGTTTCCCACCATGACATTAATACAGCTTTTTTGTACGGGATTTTGAATGAAGAGCTGTTCATGCTTCCACCAGATGGGATGGAGATACAGAAGGGAATGGTCTGTAAATTGCGGAAATCCTTGTATGGTCTCAAGCAGAGTGCTAGGTGTTGGAACACAAAACTCACTGAGACATTGCTTTCTCTAGGTTTTCACCAGGGCAAAGCTGATCCATGTGTGTTTGTCAAGGAGGAGGGGCAAAACAAACTGTATTGTTTATGTTTTGTTGATGATCTTCTGATGTTTTGGAAGAATCAGGCTTTTTACCAAAGCACCCTAGCTCAGCTGAAGGAGCACTTTGACATGAAGGATCTTGGTGAGGTATCCAACTATCTTTCTCTGCAGGTGGAGAAGGACCAAGCAGGTAATTTTTTGGTACACCAAACACAGAAAATTGCTGATGTATTAACCAGGTTGAATTTGGTTGATGCAAACCCAGCAGACACACCGATGGTGACAGGTTACCAGGTAGATAGTACTGCTGAAGCGTTTTCTGATACAACGCTGTACAGATGCATTCTAGGCAAGCTAAATTTCATTGCCAGATGTTCAAGACCTGACATAGCTGTAAGCTGTAATCTGCTTAGCAGACATGCCAACAATCCTACGGTTCAGGATTGGAAAGCTCTGAAGCGCATAGCCCGCTATTTGAAAGGGACTATGCACTACAGGCTGAGGTTCACCAGTCAGAAGACTGGAGGTCTTGAAATCTTTGCAGATGCAAGTTTTGGAAGTGACACCACAGATGGTACAAGCACTTCTGGAGTATGCTACATGTACAACCACTGCCTGTTTGACTGGTTGTGCAAGAAGCAAACAACAGTGAGCCTAAGTTCCTGTGAAGCAGAACTCAATGCTCTGTCATTTTCACTCATGGATTGTGAATGGTTGATGCAACTGTTTAAGGACATCGGGGTTTCTGTGAAATGTCCTATACAAGTGTATCAAGACAATAGATCGTGTTTGGCTTTGCTGAACTCTGAGAGTTGCAAGCAAAGAACCAAGTACTTGCAGATTAAGCTACATCGTGCAAGAGAGTGTATTCAGAAAGGACTGATTCGGGTGTCCTACATGGCAGGAAATGAAATTCCTGCTGATCTGTTGTCTAAGGTTGTTAACAAAGAACAACTTAAGGTTTATGTACAAAGGTTGCAATTGAGTGAACCACAGGTACTGCAGGTTACACGGAAAGGGGGAGGATGTTAGGATATTTCCGTTCCACCTTAAGAGGGAGCAGGCTTTGAGAGTCACAGAGTCTGCGCATGTCCTAGTCACAGGATGTTTATGCTTGCTGTTTCCTTTCGATTTCAGTCGGTCGGAGACACTGACACAGAACGGTCATGTTTTCCTTTGTTCTGTTCAACGCTAAATAAAGTCTGTAAATTATGCTCTCTTCTACGGTGCAAGCTTTCTGGCTGTGGTTCTGCTGATAAAGAACAGTGTGCACAAGCCTGGAATGTGGCAATCTATTTCTGAGGCTTCGTGTCGCTAACTGCTGGATCTGCCTGGCTACGGGAGATCGATGGAAGTCCGGCAGCCGGCTTGGGGCCATGATGGACTATATCTCCCTGGCAGTTTCCCAACACATTGCTCCCTTGTAATATAGTAGTCCTTCCCTTTCCTCAAAGCCTCCCCGGTCTCCCCCAGTTTCCCTGAGTTCCCTGATGCGGGTTTGGGCGAATTCGTCCTGGCGAATCAGCTCGGTTAGTTCTCGTTTCTCAACTAACGCTCCCCCACAAACCCATCATTCCTCTGGGAACACGTGTCGAGCTTCCGGCGGCCCTTCTCCTTCCGTGTACTCCGGCTTCCGGGAAAGCGCGTCTGCCCTCACGTTCTCTTCTCCCGGCACGTACTTGATCTCAAAGAAGAACTTGGAGAACTCTTGCGCCCATCGAATCTGTCTCTGGTTGAGGACTCGAGCTGTTCTCCAATATTCCAAGTTCTTGTGATCAGTGCAAACCTGAATCTTGTGCTGCGCCCCTATTAGGAGATGTCTCCACTGCCGAAATGCTGCATAAATAGCTAACAGTTCGCGATCATACACCGTGTAGTTCTGTTCCGATTTGTTCAGTTTCCGTGAGAAGAAGGCGCACGGCCTCCAGGTGTGTTGGCTCCGTCCCGGCTGCAGCAACACCGCTCCTATCGCTCTGTCTGATGCGTCGGTCTCCAGCCTCATCGGCTTCTGCAGATCCACGTGCAGGAGCTGTTCCTCCGAGGCAAACGCCTTCTTTAGCCTTTTGAAGAATTGTGGTTTTTTTAAAAAAATATTTTATTAAATTTTATTTCAGATAGTCAGAGATTTACAGAATAAAAAGTAAAAAGTGAAGATAAGAAAAAGAAAGAATACATAAACACCAACTTTCCAAAATACTTTAACCGTTCCAATCGGACTTCCCCACATCTTCCGAATCCTGCGTTCTTTGCAATTAAAACATCAGCAATTTGTTACCTTATTTCATGTCTTACTGTATCTTTCAAATACTATGTTTCTAAATTTAAAATACTGTATCTCAGTTATTTGTACCTTAAAAATAAACATAGTATGGTTACTTCATGTTGTCCACCTCATCTTTCTTATAACTTAGTTTCCAATTCACCTATTCAAGTTGCTGAAGCAAAAGTTTCCTAATCGTACACATTCTTAACATTCATACAACTTATAATGTTTTTGCAAATAGTCCTTAAATTTTTTCCAGTCCTCCTCCATTATCTCCTCCCCCAAATCTCGGATTCTGCCAGTCATTTCAGCCAGTTCCATGTAGTCCATCAACTGCGTCTGCCATTCTTCCAGCGTGGGTAAATCTGGTGTCTTCCAGTGCTTTGCGATGAGAATTCTTGCTGCTGTAGTAGCATACATAAACAAAGTTCTATCCTTCTTTAACACTTTCTGGTCCACCATGCCCAGGAGGAAGGCCTCTGGTTTCTTGGGAAAGGTATACCTAAATACCTTTTTTAGCTCATTGTATATCATTTCCCAGAAGGCCTTCACTTTTGGGCAGGTCCACCAGAGGTGAAAGAATGTCCCTTCAGCCTCCTTACATTTCCAGCATTTATTGTCAGACAAGTGGTATATCTTAGCAAGCTTGACTGGGGTCATGTACCACCGGTATATCATTTTCATAATGTTTTCCTTCAAGGCATTACATGCCGTGAACTTCATTCCAGTGTTCCATAACCTTTCCCAGTCCTCAAACATAATGTTATGCCCAATGTCCTGTGCCCACTTTATCATGGCAGATTTTACTGTCTCATCCTGTGTATTCCATTTAAGCAGCAAGTTGTACATTCTAGAGAGTATCTTAGTTTTTGGTTCTAACAGTTCCGTCTCTAATTTCAATTTTTCCACCTGGAAACCAACTTTTTTATCTATTTTAAACACCTCTTGAATTTGAGCATAGTGTAGCCAGTCTCGCACCTTATTTTTTAATTTCTCCTGGCTCTGCAACCTCCAATTGTCTCCAGTTTTTTCAATTATTTCCCAATATTTCGGCCAGTAGGCCTCCATGTTGGGTCTTTTTCGAGCCTTGGCCTCCACCGGTGATAGCCACCTCGGGGTCTTGCCCTCTAGTAAGTCTTTGTATTTCATCCAGACCATGAATATTGCTTTTCTGACAATATGGTTTTTAAACAATTTATGAGCTTTAACCTTGTCGTACCACAAATATGCATGCCAACCAAAAGCATTGTCAAACCCTTCCAGATCTAGGACATCAGTGTTCTCCAACAAAAACCAGTCCTTCAACCAACAGAAGGCTGCAGATTCATAATACAACCTCAAGTCTGGCAGGGCAAACCCCCCTCTTTCTTTCGAGTCAGTTAGTATTTTAAACTTTATTCGGGGCTTTTTGCCCTGCCAGACAAATTTGGAGATGTCCTTCTGCCACTTTCCAAAACATTCCACTCTGTCCACAATCTGTAGGGCTTGAAACAAAAATAACATTTTCGGCAATACATTCATTTTTATAGCTGCAATTCGACCCAACAAGGAAAGTTTCAGTCTTGACCAAATTTCCAAATCTTTTTTGATTTCTACCCAACATTTTTCATAATTATCTTTAAATAAATTCAAATTTTTGGAAGACAAATGAACCCCCAGGTATTTCACTTTTTTAACAACACTTAATCCTGTCTCTCTCTGAAACCCATCCGTTTCTGTAGATGTCAAATTTTTAGCCAAAACCTTAGTTTTTTTGCTTGTTCAACTTAAATCCCGCCACCCGACCAAATTCCTGAATCAGTTCTAACACTCTTTTTGTACTAGATTCTGGCTCCTGTAATGTTAAAACCAGGTCATCTGCAAATGCTTTCAGTTTATATTGTTTCACTCCGACCTGTATTCCTTGTACCATCCGGTCCTCCCTAATCATGTTCAAAAGCACCTCCAGGACTGAAATAAATAAAAGAGGGGATAAGGGGCACCCCTGTCGTGTCCCTTTTTCAATTTTAAACTCCTCTGTCACCACATTGTTCACTATCAGTTTAGCTTTCTGCTCTGAATAGATTGCTTCTATTTCATTTTCAAACCCCCGTCCCACTCCCATCCCTTCCAAATTTTTCTTCATGAACATCCAAGAAATGTTGTCAAAGGCTTTCTCCGCATCAATAAAAATTAACACTGCTCTTGTATTGATTTTAGTTTGCAAAAGTTCCAAAATGTCAATAATATTCCTGGTATTATCAAACAAATGTCTTCCTGGGAGGAAGCCTGCCTGATCTTTATGGATTACTTCATTCAGTACTTTTTTAAGTCTACTTGCCAGGATATCTGCAAAGATTTTGTAATCCACATTTAGGAGTGAGATGGGACGGTAGTTTTTAAGTTGAGTCTTTTCAGTTTCCACTTTAGGAATCAATGTGATGAAAGCTTCTTTCCACGACTCCGGGGCCTTCTTCCCCTCCATAATCTGGTTACAAACCTCCATCAAAGGTTGTATCAGATAGTCTTTCAAAGTCTTATAATATTTGGAGGTAAGCCCATCAGGGCCTGGAGACTTGCCTAGTTGCATATTCTGAATGGCACCTTCAATTTCCTGTTGCGTTATTTTGCAATTCAGGCTTGTTCTCTTTTCCTGAGTTATTTTTGATAATCCATTGGTTTTTAAGAATTGATCTATTTCAAACTCTCTCTGTGGCCCCTGTGCATAGAGTTCTTTAAAATATCTCTGGAAACACTTTCTGATTTCTTCTGGTTTCTGGACAATTCTCCCTTCAATCTCTAGATTTGTAACTGTATTCAATTTTTGTCTCTTTTTCAACTGCCATGCTAGCAGTTTTCCACATTTATTTGCTGATTCGAATGATCTTTGCTTCATTTGTTTTATTTTCCATTCCACCTCTTGATTTATCAATTTCGAATATTGTGCTTGATGGAATTTAATTTCTCTCAGCACCTCCTTCGACTTTGGTTTGGTTCTCAGTTTTTTCTCTCCTTCTCTTATTTTCTCCAAGATCTTCTCCTTTTTTTCATTCCAGAGTCTTTTCTTAATCGTATTTTGTTGTATCAGAAACCCTCTCATAACTGCTTTGCTTGCGTCCCAGATTGTTCTTTTTTCTACCGTGGTATTCAAATTTATTTCAAAATAGTCTCTTAAAGTTTTTTGGGCCTTCTTCACAATCTCCTGATCTCTTAGTAAGGTGTTATTCATTTTCCATCTGAAGGAGCCGGTTGGAGTAAGTCTCAATTCCACTTTCAAGGCGTTATGGTCGGAGCAGGTTTTTGGGCAGATTTCCACTTTTCTAGTTTTAGGTGCCAGCCCTCTAGTTGTCCATATTTGGTCGATTCGTGACCATGACAAATGAGCCTCAGAAAAGAAAGTTCCTTCTTTACCTAGGGGTTTTTTTGTCCTCCATATGTCAATCAAATCCATATTGTCAGTTAGTTCGAAGAAAGTTTTAGGCAGTCTTCCATCAGTCGTTAAGTTTTGATTTTGTGACTTATCCATGTTTGTTGATACCACCCCATTCATGTCTCCCATCATAATGATGTTGGGATAGTCCAAATAGTCCAGCATAATCTCATGCAGCTTCTTAAAAAATTCTGATTTCCCATCATTAGGTGCGTATATTCCTAATATCAGGAATTTTTCTCCCTGTGTCTGAATTTCAATCGCCAAAATTCTTCCTTGATCATCTTTAAATAAGAATTTCGGTGACAGGCTCTCCTTTGCATAAATCACCACTCCTCTTTTCTTGACTTTGTCCGATGAAATAAATTCTTGGCCTAATCTTTTGTTGATTAACACCTTCCTGTGGAGCCTAGTCACATGGGTTTCTTGTAAGCAAATAATGTCCAAATGTTCTTTTTTCAAAATGTGAAATATTTTCCTTCTTTTTTCCGGGGAATTTCCGCCATTTATATTCCAACTAAGTAGCTGCAGAGACATCCTGGACTAATTTGTTGATCTTATAGTGGGGTCTCTTCCTTTTCTTCTGATCCCGAGGGTGCAGGCGTTGGTCCAGCTCCAGACGGTGTTGATCCGGGTAATGGTGGTGGCCAAGATGCTGCTGCTCCTTTTTGGAGGTCTTCACCGTATTCGTGCAGGAACTTTTGCTGGTCTTCTGTTGATTTGATTTTAACCTTCTTTCCTTTATGGGTAAAGGATAATCCTTGTGGGGACTCCCACCTATAGGGAATTTCGTTGTGTCTCAACAATTTTGCTAGTTCTGTATAAGTGGCTCTTAGGTCCAATAACTGTTTCGGTATGTCTCTGTAGATTTCAGCCTTTTTATCTTGTATTTCAAGTGATTTTTTAAAGTGTAGGCCTAGTATCTTGTCTCTCTCTTCCCTTGATCTCAAGATTATCAGGCAGTCTCTGGATCTGTCTTTCCGTACCACTCTTCCCAGTCTGAATGCCGATACAATTTTAAAATCCGTGTCTTCTTTTATACCCCAGAACTTGGAAAATTCTGTTGTCAGGTAGCCAATCAAATCTCCTTGTTCAAGTTCTGGAATGGCTCTCAGTCTGAGATTGTTTCCCCGATTTTTCAATTCCACCATTGACAGGTAGGCTTGTTGTTCACTAACCTGTTTATGCAGGGGTTTAACTTCGCCCTTAATCTCCTCGACCTTCTCATTTGCTTGGTCGGCTTTTTGAATAGCTTCCACAGCTAATTTATGGTTTTCAGTCGTTGCTCCTTGCAAATTTTCAATTGCTTGTGTGTGCTGGGAAACCTGGTCAGTCAATTTGCTAATCGAGGATATAGATTGGTCAATTTTTGTTGATTGATCATCCACCTTTTGGTTTAAGATTGACAATTGCTCTAAAATTTGTTTCAAGACTGCTTCAGATCCTCCTACTGCCATATCCTCTGCTGCAGATTGTTCAACTTCCACCTCCTGTGCTACCAGCACAGCTGGGACAGATGATCTACGTGCTTGAGTCAACGTTGTTTGGACAAGTTGTGCAGTTTGTTTTGCTTTAGCTGCTTTAGCTGCTTTAGCTGCTCTTGTTTTCCCTGTGTCACTCATTCCACACCAGCCTCTGTTCAAGGTCAAATTGTCTATTGTTCCATGGGAAAGACAAGTCCAAAATATAAACAATCCAATACCGAGAAGTCAAAATAAAGTGTAGTTCCCAAGCCTTTGTAAGTCCAAGCTCCTCTAGGGGGAGTGCCACAAAAGTTTAGCAGAAAGAAGGAACCTTTTCCGCCATTAAAGTTCCTGCAATTTCAAACAAAGCCCCTGTAATTCCAATACAAAAGGAAGGTCCTCCAGAGCTCTTCTTTAAATTAAACAAAGTCTCAAGAAAGGTGCCTGCAACAGTATCTAATCAGTAGTGCTCAAAAGTAGCAGTTTAAGTTCATGTATCAGTTCCCGCAGTTTGACAAGTCTCTTACGTCTGGCAGCTCACCGATTTGGTTTCTTTGATCCTTAAAATCCACTGTCAGGGGGATAGCTCCAACTTAGAAATCCCACAAGTTTGAAAGAAATTTCCTCTTTTTCTTTTAAGAGCCGGTTTGGTAAATGCACGATAGTTCAAACTTTTTACAATCTCTTTTAAAGCGCTTCCCGCTTCTCAGAGTCTTTGCTTTGATCTTATAAACAAAACCGGAAGACGGACTTCCTGTTTCTCGTCTCCCGTTTTCTGCCGAATTTAGCAATTTAGTCCCAAATCTTAATGCCCCTTACTCACGGGTATGTTGCTTGTAGCCAGATGTTTCAGAAAGAAAGGTCGGCGCTCATCAGTAACAGCCGCGCGGCTTCGCTTCCGCGGAAAGAGCGATGAACTCACAGCACCGCTCCCCCTTCTACGTTCCGGAGCCCCTTACGGGGTTCCTTCTTCGTTTCTGGGGGGGCTTTAGGTGCCCGCCGAGTTCCACGGCCACGGGCTCACTCTGCCCGTGGTTTTTCTTGATGGGTCGTCACTATGCCGCAGCGCACGACCCTTTTCCGCAGAGCCCCTCTTCAGAGTCTGAAGAGGACCGCCATTACCGTTTCGCGCCACCTCCAGAAGCCCGCCTTTTGAAGAATTGTTGGGCACTTTCCGTCCAGACGAACTTCTTCTTGCTACTGAGGCAATCCGTGATGGGTGCGGTCAAGTCGGCGAAGTTCCTGATGAACTTCCGGTAGAAGTTGCTGAACCCGAGGAACCTCTGCACATCTTTCCGGGTTTTGGGGGCCTTCCATTCCAGCACCGCCTGCACCTTGCCGGGGTCCATGGCTAGGCCTCTGTCCGACAACCTGTATCCCAGAAATTCCACTTCTCTGGCGTGAAACTGGCACTTTTCCAGCTTGACCCACAACTGGTGCTCTTGTAGTCGCTTCAGCACTTCCCTGACGTCCTGGACATGCTGTTTTTCATTGTCTGAATAGATCAGGACGTCGTCCAGAAATGCTACGCAGTTTTTGTACAGCAGGGGACCCAGCACATGGTGCATGAAGCTTTGAAAACAGGCCGAGCCCGACTGTAATCCAAATGGCATGACTAAGTACTCAAAGGCCCCTAGGGGGGGTGAACATGGTGGTTTTCCATTCGTCCCCCTCCCTCATTCTAATCAGATTGTATGCTCCCCGGAGGTCCAGCTTGGTAAAGATCTTACCCTTCCTTACCCTGGTTAGAATATCATCAATTCTGGGCATTGGGAAGGTCACGGGTTCCGATACGAGGTTCAATTTTCTAAAGTCTACGACCAGCCTCATCTGGTCCGTGTTTTCCTTTTCCACAAAAAACACAGGGCTGCCCCCCACTGCCTTCGATTCCCTTATAAAACCCCTCTTTAGGTTTTTGTCAATAAAGTCTCGCAACTCCTGCATCTCTCGGTCCGACATGGCATACAGCTTACCCACTGGCAGCTGCGCCCCCGGGAGTAGGTTGATTTGGCAGTCGAAGGGCCTATGAGGAGGCAGCCTGTCCGCTTCCTTCTCGCTGAAGACCTCCTGTAAGTCCGCGTACTGTGGCGGCACCTCTGCTCTCTGCTTCAGTGTAGTTGCTGCTACTCTGGCCAACTTCACCCTGGGCTTCTCCCCCCCTAGACAGTGTTCCAAACAGTGTGCTGACCCGAAGGTGACTGTCCGTTGATGCCAAGCCACCACTGGATCATGTAGCACTAGCCAGCTCATGCCCAGTATTATCGGTGGTCCCGCCAGTGTGGCCACATGAAAGGCAATGGTTTCAGTGTGCCTGGACACCCGCATTCTCATTGGTGGGGTTTGATGTGTCACCTCCCCCCCCAGCAGCTCCCTGCCATCTATCGTGGTCACTTGGAGTGGGAAATCAAGTGGCACCAGGTGTAGTTGGTGCTCCAGTGCAAACTCCTTACTAAAAAAATTACAGGAGCTGCCTGAGTCCAGCATTGCCTTCACCTTGACTGGGTGTCCATTTGGGAGTTCTAGCACCACCTCTATCGCTATAGAAGCCTTGGGTGGGTCTGGTTGGGGCACTTCCGTTAGTTGTTCGCTTGGCTGCTGCACCCCCCTGTGGGCAGTCAAGCGCTGGCGTTTCCCTGCACCTTTTCCTCTGCGCCCTCCTCCTCGCTTCCAGCGGCTCCCACCATCCCTTGCCAAGCCTTCCTTTGTGGACAGACCCTAGCAAAGTGTCCTGGCCGTTGGCAGAGGAAACACTTCTTGGTGCTTTTCCCAGCCTTTCCCTCCCTTTTGACTCCTTGGTTGGCGCTCGAAACCTCGCGCGCCCGCGCTCCATCGATTTCCATTGGCACCATGTCATCGGGAGGCTGCTTTGGCATCTCAGGAATGCGGTAGTCAGGGTGGCGCTCTCCTCTCCCTTCCCGCCTTTCCAAAGCGCGCGCTTCCTGCCGAGCGCCTATCGCAAGCACAGCTTTAGTCAGTTCATCCATAGACTGCGCGCGGGGCGCGCGGGAGAGCTCATCTTTAACGGTTGGGGACAACCCCTCCTCAAACAGCATCCGTATGGGCGGGCTATCCAGATCCCATTCGAGCCGGTGTATTAGCATCGCAAAGCAGGACCAATAGTCTCTAATGGAAAGATCCCCCTGCTTGCATCTCATCAGCTCCCTCTGGGTTACACTCTCCCCCAATTGGCTTGCATACATTGCGTCCATAGCCTGAAAAAACTTCCAGACATCCCTCATGGCGGGGTTCTGCATGGCCATAAGGGGTCGAACCCATTCCCTCGCGCTGCCCTCAAGGTGCCCCACGATATACGCCACCCTCGCTGCCTCGTCAGCAAAGTCATCATGCTGCAGCTCCAAAGCGTACTCAATTTCTGTTCGGAATCCATTATATTCCTGGGGCTTCCCCCCAAATTTGTGTACCAGTCCGGGCACCTTCTTTCCCACTGGGGTGGGTCTAACCTGCGCGTCCTGGGTGCGCCTCTCATCCAGCCGCGCCGTCAGCAGGGCTACATGCCGTTCCAGCTCCTGGTTCCTCTTCACCAGGTCCTGCACCCCCACAGCTTGCTCCGCTGCCCCGGTGCCTCCAGTCTGGCTCATGTTTCTCCTGCTTGCGCACAAATAACGTCAATGACTGACGGATTGCTGTAATGGTTGTGAGGGGTTACTTGTGCGTAAATGGCCTTAGATGTAGTTAGCTTGCTTGCCCAACCATGCTTAGGGTCAGAGCTCGCCCTCCGTGACCTGTTAGTCCCTTGCAGAATCCGTCAGTGGGCGTTTCTTGAACCTCTTCCAGCATAAAAGCTGTTTGACCCCAAGTCTCCTCCTATGTTCCCTGCGCGGAACGCGTCTGCGCAAGTAAGGGGAAGGCTGGGGCGTGCCAGCGCTCTCTCCACTAGTTTCGGGTGAAGGGTCTTGGAGCCCTGTCTCCAATTCCTCCATCTCCCTCTCTTCTCTATTGGTGTTACCCTGAATTCCTTCCCCCCTGCTGGTCCCCTCTCCGGCATCGCTCGGGAGCCCTGCCTCCGCTTCTCGCTCTGATGTCAGTTCCCTGACAATACGTTTTTGTCTATCTCTTTCCCCTGCCGGGGGGGGGGGGCAGGAAAGAGGGGGGGTGTTCTTCTCACGCTGAGAAGGATCGCCTATTGCGACCTAGCCTGGATCTTGCCGGGAAAGCAGACAGGGAGGTCAACAGGAGACCAAGCCGGGTGCCTGGGAGAGTTGCCAGTTTCTCCTGATAAAGGCTTGATTTCCGACATCTAGTAGCATGGGGCCGATGGTTTCGATCCATGAAAGCAGCAGAAGAGGTTGATGGATCGTACTTCATCCTCTGCAAGGAGATAAAGGAAGATATGGTAGCGTGAGGATGGAAGCTACAAAAGACGGCTGAGCACCAAAGCAGACGTTTTTGCTGATAAGCCAGGAGCAACGGAACCCCTAAGGTATGCTGAATTATGGGCTAAAAGAGTGAACGCAGATTGATTCTTCTCTGGTTCACAAAAGCTGCTTTTTGGATAAAAAAACACCACTGAGAGAGAGCCACATTCTTCGCATTCCTAGGACTGATAAGGTTTGTTGCTCAAGCCTGCAATGTCCAGTTGCTAAGCAACGAGACATCAGTTTTTTCAGCTACTTCGGAGATAGTTAGCTTGAAAAGGAAGTGGAAATTTACTAGCCAACGGAAGAGAGGCTGGGACTGTAAGAGGCTGGAAAAACACTGGTAAATTTGTTTACGACTGATTACACTACTTTCAGATTAATGAAATGTTCAAAAAAGATTGTAAAATGTGTGGGTATGAAGGTAAAGAATCAAAATTCCAAGTGGAGGTATTGACTAATAAGTATAAAAACCTGTCTAAAATGTATAAAGTGTTGCTGGAGTGGCATACGAAAGATGAAGAGGTAAAAGTAGTAATGATACAGTGGGCAAGAGACTTTGGTTACAATATACAGTATGATGATTGGATGAAATTATGGAATGAAAGGCTAAAATTTACGGCATGTACTGCGTTGAAAGAAAATGTAATGAAAATGTTTTACAGATGGTATATAACGCCAGTTAAACTGGCCAAAATGTATAAAACATGCAATAAGTGTTGGAAATGTAAAGAAAAAGAAGGTACTTTCTATCATATGTGGTGGGAGTGTAAAAAGGTGAAAGACTTCTGGGAAATGATATACAATGAATTGAAAAAGATGTTGAAATATACGTTCGTTAAAAAACCAGAAGCCTTTCTATTAGGAATGGTAGGAAACGAAATCAATAAGAGAGACTGTAAACTGTTTCAATATACAGTGACTGCCGCAAGGATACTTCTGGCCCAAAGATGGAAACAGGAAGAAATTCCAACAGTGGAAGAATGGAGAAGGAAATTGACCGAATATGCAGAATTGGACAAATTGACTGTGAAGATTCGATACCAGAAAGACCAAAAGTTTATCGAGGACTGGGGGAAATTTACAGAATATCTGAAAAATATATGTGATACACAGACAATGCTTGTTGGTTTTGAAGAGACTCTGTGAAATAGTAAGAAATACTGCAAAAAAGAGAGTAAGAGGAAAAGGAGTGGGGAAAGGCAATATCATGTTTAGAAATGCGTCAATAAATAGAAATTTTTCGAAAGATTGACAGAGAAACTGAGGGAAGTCAAAAATTGAAGCATAAGTGTAAAATAATTTGTTGACTGTATAAAACTTGTTTGGAAAATGAATAAAAAATATTTATTTTAAAAAAAGGAAAAACACTGGTAAAAATTCCAGCGTTTGTTTTGAAGGACAGGGGGAGGAGAATCAGGATCATTTGAAAGAGAAGGAATGTCGGAACGCAAGCTTGACCTGACAGAGCCTCCTGACTCATTTGATTTATTTGGCAAGCCTGAGAAAAGTAAAGGACAGACCGAAGATTATTATTATTTTTTTAATGGAAGCGTTGAACAGAGGCTGTCCCTGTGCGATATGATCTTTGAAGAGTACAAAACCCACACAGAGGGTGCCTGCTAATCTGCTTGTGAAAATTATCAGAGATCGCAAAGAAAGGAATATACGATAACAACAAGAAGAAAAAGAAAGTAGTAAAGGACTATCTGGATTGAACTGGATAGAACTGTCTAATTAAAGCAGTAATATAAGTGATGTTTGGACTCGTTCGGAGTTTTGGACTCGTGCGGAGCTTGATGTATGGGTACCCCCAACAAAATTTAAAATTTGGCTGTATAATTTGGAACTAATGTGATTTGGATAATGTGATGTGATTGGCCTGTTAATAAAAATTATTATTTTTTTTTTTAAAGAAATGAACACACGTTTTGGTTTATTTTTCATTTTTCCCTGACAAATTGTCCAATAACTCCGCATATTCAACTGGTTTTGGAATCCATCTTGTCCTAGAAGGAGCATGGTCACTTTTCCAATGTGGAAACATTCTTTTGTTGGATTCTTATTTTCGACAAGTTTGATTGACGGGCAATAATGAAGATATATCTTTGATGTACCGATGCAATTATGGACAATAAGGCATGGGAAGGGGGGGGGAGGAAAGAAGATCTACAGTTAGGTATTTTAGGACAGGATCTGCCGAAGGAAAAAAAAAAAGACATTATTCATGTACACTACGACAGCTGCAAGAATTTTAATAGCTCAAAATTGGAAGACTGGAGAAGTTGGCGAACTATGCAGAGTTAGCAAAGTTAATGGACAAGTTGCGTGAAAGGGGCAATAGTGACTTTGAAAAAGAATGGGAACCTTTTACGATATATTTGCAGAAACAGCAAAAAGAAATGGTCTCGCTGGCAGGATTTAAATGAGCATTTACAAGTTTAGTTACAGAGAACAAGAAGTACTGTCAGGGAACTGCCATCGGAGCCTAGAGTGGAGGTAAGGCTCCCCAACGATGCAGGAGAAGGGACCAGCAGGGGGAGAGAGAACACTTCCTTTGAGGAAGGAAACAGGAGTGACACCAGGAAGCAAGGGGGAACTGCGGAGAGAGGGCTCCAAGACTCTTCCACAGAGACCAGCGAGGAGAGCACAGGACCTCCGTTGGGCACGCCCACTCTGCGCAGGAGACTTCCACGCAGGGAGGCTAGGAGGAGACTTGGGGTCAAAGAGTTTCTATGCTGGAAGAAATTCAGGAAACGCCCACTAACTGATTCTGCCAGCGACTGACACAGCCATAGAGAAAGGGCTGTCCAGCCAGGGAAAGGTTTAGCCAGGCTACGTTGCCTAGAATAGTAGCACCCTTTACGCACAAGCAACCCCCAACAACCTTTACAAGTACATTGCATTCAAACAGCAGAATGTATCATTGGATGTAATATACCAGAAATGGTAGTTGAGGGAAGTCAACAGAGCGGGGGGTGGGGGGTGGAAAAGGTATGTTTAGTAATGATATTTGATACTTGTTTTGAGAAAAGAAAACTAATAAAAATCATTGAGGGGGGGAAAGAACATATGAATTTGCTTTTTGTTAAAGTATATAAAATAATAAATAAATTGTCCAGTAGCACCTTAGAGACCAACTAAGTTTGTTAAGTGTGCATGCACACGAAAGCTTATACCAAGAACAAACTTAGTTGGTCTTTAAGGTGCTGCTGGACAACAACAACAACCTTTTTTATTCAACCGTCAGTCAGAAGAAAAAAAAAACATTTGTCAATACACAGTTAAAACATCCAGGAAGATTTTAGAACTTAGCCAACACTAAAATGGGCTAAACAGATAGCCCCATATCAATACAGTCAATTATAGTCTTGCGACGCTTAAAAGCTAAAAAAAGAAATTTGGCCACCAAGGAAGGTATAGCTCTAGTGACATTATTCAGCAAGTGTAAAACCTGGTTTTCTCCGGGTAGGAAGCTAAATTGACATAGGAGTGGGTCTATAAAATTTTGTCTAAGCTCTGCATAAGAAGGGCAAGTCAAGAGAATGTGTTCGGTGGACTCAACCACACCCATGGCACAATGACAGGTTCTCTGGGAGTATGGTACCTTCCCCACAATATCGCAGAGTCAAGGACATTTAATCTAGCCGCTGTAAGAAGTCTGCGGTATTCCACATAGTGGATTTCTGCAAGGTAGGGGGCTGGTATGGTCCGATAAATCTGGTCCCCTAGGAACATCCCTGGTTTTACCTGGGCTATGTCCTCTTGTCTGGCAATGTCACTCAGTCTCCGGGAGATCACAGCTCTAGCTTGATTGTACGTCATAGACTCAAAGTAAAGGTGAGACAATCCGCAGGATTGAACCTCGTTAATGACCTCCCTTTCCCACGATGATTGGAAGTCGTCCCTCAATATCAAGGGGGCAATACCCACTGGTTTAAAACAAAGCTTGAGCCATAACCAGAGCTTCGTCTTCAAGGCCACATACCATAGAGCTTGCCAGCCGACCTCTAATCTCATAACCGCACCCGCTACCGAGGGGGAATCCTAAGAATGGCTCTAAGGAATCGCGTTTGGATAGAATCCAGTTTCAAAAAATCCCTGCGGGAGCCTAAAGAGATGCCCACCAAAAGAAGGGGGAGGACTTTCATTTGAAAGAGTCTCAAAGCTATCTTCACTGATTAAGCCTGATTCTTAGCATATAGAGATCTAATCTGGATGGCTGCTTTAGATGCATTAGTTGTTATATAGTCTCTATGGGCAGAAAAGACCTATTTGACCGTATTACTTGTCCCAGATATTTAAAGCAGTTAACCTGCTCTAGGGGGATCCCGTTCATCGACCATCGATGGAGTCTCGGTAGGGCAGAGAAGACCATGATCTTGGTCTTAGCATAGTTGGGTTGGAGCTCATGCTGATCACAGTATTCATATAGAGCTTGCAACATTCTCCTCAGTCCAATAGGGGATCTGGCAAGAAGTGCGGCGTCATCCGCATACAGAAGAACATTCAGAGATCGGCCTGCTAATTTGGGGGGGTGGAAAGCATCATTGGCCATGTGAGTCACCAGTGAGTTAATGTAAAAGCTAAACAATGCTGGGGCCAATAGACAACCCTGTCTTACCCCTCTAGTGGTGGTAACAGGGTTGGAGACTAGGCCTTTATTGTCTAGCCTGATTCTCAGAAAGGTGTTGTATGGAGGCTGATAATCAGATGAAGGAGACGACGATCGATCTTTGTAGCAGCCAGTTTTGTCCATAGCTGCTTTCTAGAGATTCGATCAAATGCCTGCTTAAGGTCAATAAAAGCCACATGAAGAACCTTTGGGGCTTTGCCGGCATACTTTTCCGCCAGGTGATTCAAGGTTAATATTTGGTCTGTGATAGATCTTCCAGGGTGAAAGCCCGCCTGTTCATCGGCAATGATATTGTCGTCCTCCATCCATTTCGATAGTTTGTTTAGCAGGTACCCCGAGTAAATCTTCCCAATGACATTTAGCAAGCTGATTGGCCTAAAGTTGCTCGGCTCTGTACGTGGGCCTTTCTTATGTATTAATACAATCAACGCAGAGCTCCAGCTTGAGGGAAATTTTGCTGTTTTGTTTATATGCATGTAAAGTGCTGCTAAAAGTGGGATCCACCAATCTTTATTTGCTTTGATGGCATCAATGGATATAAGGTCATCACCGGGGGCCTTGCCTGCTTTAAATCGATCTATGAGAGTTTCAACTTCAGGGCATGTAACTGGGTCCCAATCGGGCAGTGCTTCCGGCTCCACCGTATCTCCGCAGGCATCATGGGCTGCATACAGATCGGCGAAGTATCTTTCCCAAGTGTCCGCTGAGATGTGGGGTTCTATTCTTGCAAGCGGCCTACCCAGGTATCTGGAAATTAACTGCCAAAAAGAGGCTGGATTTCTATTCTCTGCAGCTATCAAAAGGTTGTTCCAATTGTTTCTTTCTGCCTCGAGCTTCTTTTCCTTTAGTAGGGCTTTGTAACTTCTCCTGAGGGTGATAAGGCGGTTATTTGGCATGGGGTCATTTGCTGCTCTATATGCCAACCATTCATTATACAGATGATTCTTGAAGTTTTTGCATTCCTCATCGAACCATTTTTTGTGGAAAAACTGTTTACCATGCTTTGTGGGGGACCGAGCTAGTGTTGGTTTTAGAAGTTCTACTAAATCGTCATATATTGGTAGAGGCTCATCCGCCTGCATAAGGGAAGCCCTTTTTATTTGGAGCTGATCAGACCAGAGAAGTTCGTTCAACTGCTGGGCCGAGTTGGAGGTCCATTTAAGGGCTGTAGGTCTTATCTCCAGATGATCATTTGATAGGTGCACAAAGGAGTGCCTATCAAGTTCGTCAGCCAGAGTCAAGGAAATTTCTAGAGGGAAGTGATCACTCTCCAATCTTGTAGCCACCTTAAAGCTGGATATTTTGGGGGTAAGGTCGGGAGATATCCATACAAAATCAATAGTGGATGCACGTGAACCTGACCAATAGGTGAATTCGGCAGGGTAGTCCGAGCTGACTGCCCCATTTAGCAGAAGGAAATTGAGGGCCAGCAAGGTTTGCCTGCATTTGAAACCTGCGTAAGTGGCTATGTTATCTTTGAATTTCCTTGGTAAAAGATCTGTAGTCATAAGAGGTGAAGAAGGGTACTTGTTAAATTTAGAGAATAAGATTTGGTCAGTATGTGACAGGCGTCCATTAAAATCTCCCGCCAACAGAAAAGTGGCTTCGGGGTATTTATCGAAAAGCGTTTCCAATGTCACTTGGATTTCCTGCCATCTCAGATCAACCAAATTTCTCTTATAAATTGGACATAAGTAGATATTGATCACTACTATTGTTTCCTCTGCTGTTTATAATCAACTTTATAATCAGCATGAGTGACGACTGGATGTCGATTTTTTCGGCCTGAAGATTTATGGCTAAGGAAACAAAAGTAGCCAAGCCTCCTTGCGGTCTACCATGTGATAACGAGTTCTGTGTGGCATTCAGGTAGAAGCCCATGTATCCTGTTAGATAGAAGTCCTCACAGGCCCATGACTCTTGGAATAGAAGGATGTGGCTGCCATTTATATAGGCGACAAATGATGGATCTGTCAGTTTGGATTTAATACCAGCCACATTCCATGATAGTAGTGTAAGAGGCCGCTTTGTGTTTCCCTCAAGTCATGATTTCTCTTGCGTGGTTAATCCTGGAAAATCCAAATGGGGGTGCACGCTGCGTGAAGGGGCAGTAGGGTGAAAAAAGGCAGTGATTTTTGATTGTTTGCATTTCAGGTTCAAGTTGTCACATGTCACAGGAGCAGCCAGTGGCTGGGGCGGATTTATAGATCGCTGTAAGAGAGAATCTTGATACGAGGGGGTGTTACTAGCCGACAAGTCCATAGACTCGTCGTTTGCCGTATGCTCTGTAGTTGCAGGAGTCGTGCCTTGAGGATCGAGGCTTGTTGATGGGAAAGCACTATGTAAGACAGAAGAAAGACATCCTTTTCGGTTAGCTTCCAGTAGCTTGTTTAGCCTTGCCACTGCCTCAGTGTTTGTCCAGAGGGCTGCTGGATCTCCCAGTGTCTCTTGCATCGTCATGGTATCAGCACAAGGAGTGCAGCCATTTTGAGGATTGGAGATCGTTATCGCTGCACATGGGCTTGTGTCTGCCAATCTTTAGGAGCATCTATAATGGCCAAGGCTGGACCCGTCAAAGCTCTACCCCTTAAGGCAGTCCCTTCTTGCCGGTGGGATGGTCGGCTAGTAAATCATAGGGAGGGGTTCATAGGAAGGGTCCGTTGCTGCGAATTCCGGTCATAATCCTCAATCCTCCTTGTAGGCTGGCTAACCAAATTTGCTGAGTTTGGGATTTTCCCAATAATGCCCCTACAGTTGTTAAAGAAGCATCTTTGTGGGAAGATTCCATACCAGTTGAGGCGATTTTGAAGTTTGCTCAAAAGTGCAGGAAGCCTGGGAGAGTCGAACTTGAGCAACAAGCGCTTAAATTTTGGAGTCTCTGGCAGCCATTCTAATGATAGGAGATCACCCTGGGCCAAGTAGGACCTGGTCAACATTCGCAATGAGATCACAGCAGCTTTACAATTTCTCCAGGCATAGTAGGGGAAGCAGGAGTGAGCGATGTTCAAGCATATATTGTTAGGGGTGAGTTGGAGGCTTACTAGCTGCTGCCCCCTACTTAGGCTCTGTGCCTCATGATTATCAGGTCCCTGATGATTTAATGGCGGATTCAAAATCGAGGCAGAAGTTTTGGTGAAGGCATTTAGTTTTCCCTCTAACATATTGATGGAAGCTGATAGCACCTTTATTTCGTCAGCCAAGTGCAGGCAATAATTCTGCAAAGTCCTCAGCTCCACTGATTGTACTATATCACATAAAGATTTACAATGAGGGTCGGGGTGGGGAGAGAGGCCATCTGGGCTGGAGGTTATATCCAGCAGCGATTTGTCTCCTGGCAAGGGAGTATTTGAAGTCGTTGCGGGGTCATATGGACAGTCTACCTGCTTGGAGGTGTTTTAAAGGTTGTTTGGAGTCATTGCAGGATCATGTAGGCAATCTAACTGCTTGGAGGTAACAGGCGAGGGAGGCACAAGATTGCAGAAAAACTCCTCCAATGATGAGATAGAAGGCTCTGAGGTCTTAGGTGGTGAATCCAGCCCAGTAGGCTTCAAAACCTTAGACATAGGTTCTGAGGCATTAAAGGAAAGGTCTTCCACAGAAGAGGTACGACCACGTTTTAGGTTCGTCATGCTAAACCCCTTGAGCGGCTCGGTTATCTAAGAGTCCTTCAAAGGCCAAGCAAGAGCTGGTGGAAGGCCAGGGAAGCGCGGCCGGTGGCTGCCCAAGTTACAGCTAATCAGGCTGTTAGTGAAGCTCGTTAAGGAGATTTATGGCGCTGACTTGCAAACTTCCACAGGGTGAGTTCCTGGCGTTATCATCAAAACATTATTGTGCCAACTTCCAGAGAAAAATAGGAGCGGAGTAACTTACAGCATGAACTGGAAAGGGGAGCTCCGGCAAGCGCGTCTTACTTCGTCGCCATCTTGGCCCCTCCCGACAGAGGGAAATTAATCTGAGGTTGAGAGCCGTCCCGGAGATACAGAATGAAAACATCAAAGAAAGATTGACATCGGAATTAGCCCAATGGATGGAGTTACCAATAGAAGAGGTAGCTAAAACAGTACAAAATGCTTTTAGAATGAGAGTAAGAACATCTAAAACAAGAAAATTTCCAGGAGATTGCTTAATCACTTTTAAGGATAGAGAAATGAGAAATTTGATATTACAGAAGAATAGAGAGAAAAGACTATATATAGATGGAAGTTACATAATCATTTTTAAAGACATACCAATAAGACTATTGAAACGAAGAGACCCATATAAACCATTGGTGCAGGTACTTAAGAAGAACAACATTGAATTCAGGTGGGAATTTCCGGAGGGAATTTCATTTTTCTCCAAAACTAAAAAGCGCAGATTGACAAGTCCAGAAGAAACAGGAAAATTTCTGAGAAGGTATAAGGAACTAAAAGCAGAAGAAGAGGAAGTTGAAGAAGTTAAAGGAGAAGAAAATCAATATGGCACTAAAACTATGGAATTGGAATATTAATGGGATGAATGAGGGGAAAAAACGGAATAAAATCGAACAATTCTTAAAAAAGAAAAAACTGGACATTATATGTTTACAAGAGACACATGTCGCAAAGAAACACAGGAAAATCTTGATTAACAAAAGATTAGGAAACGAATTTATATCTTCAGATAAAAAGAAAAAAAGAGGGGTGGTTTTATACATCCAAAGTAAAATTGAAGCACAACAAATCTTCAAAGATGAAGAAGGAAGAATTATAGCAATACGGATCAAATGGCAGGGCGAAACTTTGATAATTGTCGGGATCTATGCACCTAATGGAAATAAGACTGATTTTTACAAAATGCTAGAAGAAAAACTATTTGAATATATGGATCAGAAAATTATAGTAATGGGAGATATGAATGCTGTGGTTTCATTGGAGATGGATAGACTAAGAGACGGAACAAGCAAAGAAGGAAAACTACCTAAGTCCTTTTTTTCAATGGTTAAAAACCATAATTTGATAGATATTTGGAGACTCAGACACCCATTGGACAAACAGTTCACTTATTTCTCTGAACCAAATCAGTCAATGTCAAGAATAGATCAAATATGGGTTTCGAACGAATTGACTCCAAGAATTCTACAAATTGAGATTCAACCAAGAACAATCTCGGATCACAATCCAATAAAAATGGAACTGAAAGGATTTGAGGAAAGAACTTTTAGATGGAGAATTAATGATTGCCTCTTAGATGATCAAAAAAATATAGAAAAAGCACGAAGGAAATTAACTGAGTACTTTGTGTATAACAGTAACAAAGGTATGAAGATGAGTGTAGTATGGGATGCAAGCAAGGCAGTGTTGAGAGGTTTTTTTATTCAACAGAATTCACTGAAGAATAAGAACAGAGAAAAAGGCGGAAAAGAAATTTTAAAGCAGATAATGGACAATGAACAAAAACTTATTAAAAAACCAAATAATTCAAAAATAAAACAGGAGATGAAGACTTTGCAAACACAATTTGCAATGATTATAAATAAAGAAATAGAAATGAACATCAAAAGCCTAAGACAAAAAAAATTTGAATTTGCGAACAAATCTGGCAAATGGCTTGCGTGGCAAATTAAAAAGAGAAAGGAGCAAAATACGATCAATAAAATCACTGTAAATGGAGAAGAGATTGATAATCCGAAGGGAATCAGAAAAGGATTTGTGGACTTTTATAGACAATTATATAGAAACAGAGAAAGAAATAATATGAGGAAAATAGAACGATTTTTGAAAGAAAAAAAGGTGCAAAAGATCCCAACAGAAAGGAAAGACCAACTGAATGCCCCAATAGGAAATGAGGAGATAAAAGAAGCCATAAAGGAACTGAAAAGAGGGAAAGCCCCAGGACCAGATGGATTTACAGCAGGCTACTATAAAGAAATGAGAGAGGTTTTAATGCCACCACTAAAAGAAGTTATGAACAATATTTTAAAGGAAAGAGACATCCCAGAAACTTGGAAAGAAGCATTCATTACACTTATCCCTAAACAAGACTCAGATTTAACACAAGTTAAAAACTATAGGCCTATTTCACTGCTCAATACAGACTATAAAATATTTGCAGGGATTTTAGCGAATAGACTGAAAAAAATACTGCAAGAAATCATTCATAAAGATCAAGCAGGTTTCCTTCCAGGCAGGCAGATGAAAGACAATATAAGAAATGTAATTAATATTTTGGAATATCTGACTGCTAGGAATGAGAAACAAGCTATATTAATGTTTGTTGATGCAGAAAAGGCCTTCAATAATATTGCTTGGGATTTTATGTTGAAGAATTTAGAGTTTATGGATGTGGGGACTGAGTTCTTTAATGGGATAAAGGCAATTTATACAGAGCAAAAAGCAAAGTTAATTGTAAACAATGTGACTACAGAAGATATAAAAATAACAAAAGGAACTAGACAGGGATGTCCACTTTCACCATTACTATTTATAATGGTCCTGGAGGTTTTCTTGAGGTCAATGAGACAAAATGAATTAATAAAAGGGGTAACAGTTGGTCAGAATGAATATAAAGTAAAAGCCTTTGCAGATGATCTGGTAATTACGATTGAAGAACCATTAGAAAGTGTAAAAGAAGTCTTGGATGAGATTGAGAAATTTGGAAGTGTGGCAGGGTTCAGACTAAATAAGAAGAAAACCAAAATAATTACAAAAAATATGGATCAAAGTATAATAGAAATAATGCAACAAAGAACAGAGATAGAGGTGGTGAAAAAGGTTAAATATTTAGGAATTTGGATAACTCCCAAAAAATATTGACTTGCTTCAGAACAACTATATACCGGTCTGGAATGGAATAAGGAAAGATCTAGAGGTGTGGGGAAGAATGAAGTTATCTTTCTGGGGTAGAATATCTACGATAAAAATGAGTGTCCTTCCAAAGATGTTATTTTTGTTTCAAACTATCCCCATATTAAAGGGGGTAGCAATTTTTAAAGAGTGGCAAAGAGTGCTTTCAAGGTACATCTGGCAGGGCAATAAGCCGAGAATTAAATTTAAGTTATTAACGGATGTAAAGGAAAGAGGAGGCTTCGCCCTGCCGGACTTGAAACTGTACTACGAAGCAGCATGTCTTTGCTGGTTGAGAGAATGGATAAAATTAGAGAACAAAGAGTTATTAGATTTAGAAGGATTTGATAACAGATTTGGATGGCACGCGTATCTATGGTGTGAAAAGAAGAAAATTCATAAAGGTTTGGGGAACCACATATTCCGGAGCTCATTAATTGAAATATGGGATAGGTATAAAAACCTATTAGAACCAAAAGTTCCACACTGGTTGTCTCCACTAGAGGTTATGAGTGTAAAGAAAATAAATATGAGAGGTAATTGGATTACATATGGTGAATTGATAACCAAAGAAGGAGGAAAATGGAAATTAAAGCCATATGAACAAGTCAAAGAACATGTATATGATTGGTTGCATTATTTTCAGGTTAATGAAATGTTTAAAAAGGACATTAAAGAAAGTGGTTATGCAGAAAAAGATTCAAAGTTCCAGACAGATGTGATAAATAATAATTGTAAAATTTTGTCAAAAATGTATAAAATATTGTTGGAATGGAATACAAAAGATGAAGAAGTCAAATCGGTAATGATACAATGGGCCAGAGATTTTGGTTACAATATACAGTTTGAGGATTGGGAAAAACTGGAAAGAGAATTTAAGATTTACTGCTTGTACGGTATTAAAAGAAAATGTTATGAAAATGTTTTACAGATGGTATATTACACCGGTAAAATTAGCAAAAATGTATAAGACGTGCAATAAGTGTTGGAAATGCAAAGAAAAAGAAGGTACGTTTTATCACATGTGGTGGGAGTGTAAGAAAGTGAAGGGTTTCTGGGAGATGATCTACAATGAAATGAAAAAGATGTTAAAATATACATTTGTAAAGAAACCAGAGACCTTTCTTTTAGGAATTACAGGGAATGAAATAAGGAAAAAGGACTGTAAACTTTTTCAATATGCAGTTACAGCAGCAAGAATTCTACTGGCCCAGAAATGGAAACAAGAGGAAATACCAACGATAGAAGAATGGAGACTGAAGCTGACAGACTATTCAGAACTGGACAGACTAACCGGGAAAATTAGGTATCTTCGAGACCAAAAGTTCATCGAGGACTGGGGGAAATTTGTTGAATATCTGAAAAGAATATGTGATGTGCAAACAATGCGGGCGGGGTTCCAAGAAGCACTGTGAAAGTTGAGATATATATTTTTTTAAAAAAATAATATTTATTACTTTTACAACAATTTAAACACTACCAAAAAAAACAAAGAAAAAAAAGTACATTACAATACAAAAACACTACATAACACTAAAACATTAAACTAACAAGACAAAACAAAAACAATTTAAAAACACATCAAAAAAAATTCAATATCTTATCTTTCTTTCACATATTTCCACGACCTCCTCACACCTTCCTTTTTGTATTCCACTTCTATTAATTATTTCAGCAATTCCTTTCCATCTTCCCCTGTTTTCTATCCTATAATTATCTTAACACATTTTAACCTTATTTTTCCTTTAATACTCTATTAATCTATTTATACTTAATTCCTTATAACATTTCTACTAAAGCCATATCACTTCATTCCAACATTCTTCTAGCATTCATTAATTTTACAATGTTTCTGTAAATAGTCTTTAAACTTTTTCCAGTCTTCTTCCACCGACTCCTCTCCCTGGTCTCGGATTCTGCCAGTCATTTCCACCAGTTCCATATAGTCCATCAACTTCATCTGCCATTCTTCCCTGGTGGGTAAATCTTGTGTCTTCCTGAAAGTTGAGATATATTGTTAAAAAGAAATAGAAGGGGGAGGGAAGTTTAATGGCAATATAATCAGAGAAATGCGTAACTGAGAGGTAAATATGGATGATTGCCAGAGAAGCTGAAGGAAGTCCAAAAAGAACTAAATTTGTGGAAATTTCGATAAAATTGTATATTTGTGTCGGAAAATTAATAAAAATTATTTATAAAAAAAAGAACATTTAAGTACCGACATGAAAGATGAGATAAACTCACATGATGCAAGGTTGACACAGCTGGAGAATGTTAGAGTGCAGTATTTGGAACGCTTGCAGTACGAAAACGCAAATTCAATTGCTTTTCTCCAATTGACTGTGAAAGAATCACATCTGAGATTGAGAGAGGTCCCTTTTCTGGAAGAAGATAAACTCAGAATCTTTGATAGGATTTTTTGTGGATTTCTAGGATCCGAAAAAAGAGAAAGTGGAAGATTGGGTAGAGAAAGCTTACAGATTTGGCCCTAAAAAAGAGACCAAAATAACTTACGATTGTATTGTGGTCTTTAAGACCAAGGAACAAAGAGATATCATTTTGGGACATCATTATAAAAAAGGCCTTAAAATTCTTGACAAATCGGTGGTGCTCTTTAAAGAAATTCCACGGCAATTTTTGAACCTGAGAACACAGTACAGGGACCTGACTGACATCCTGAGGAGAAAGAACATATTTTTTAGGTGGGAATTTCCAGAGGGCCTATCTTTCAAATTTGAAGGAAGAAAGCAGAAGATAAAGACTCTTGAGGAGAAGGACAGATTTATGCAAAAGCACTCGGTAGAACTTGGATTACAAACCTCACAGCCGCTGGGAGGCAGTGTCCCTGTAAGTAGACAATATGGCATTGAGAATCTATTCATGGAACGTAAATGGCTTGAACTTACCCCGAAAAGGGGGGGGGGAATTACCATATTTTGGAAAAAACAAAATTTGGATATAATTTGCTTACAGGAAACCCAAGACTACACAGAAAATTTTTAATAAATAAAAGATTGGGCCAAGAATTTATTTCTTCTGACAAAGTAAAAAAAAGAGGAGTGGTTCTCTGCATTAAGGAAAAATGGAATCCAAAATTTGCTTTCAAAGATGAGGAAGGAAGACACATAGCAGTCGAAATTACAGCACAAGGCGAAAAATACCTGTTATTAGGAATCTATGCACCTAATGATGGCAAAGCGGATTTTTTTAAGAACTTGGAAACAAGTCTTTTGGAATATATGGATTATAAAATTATATTGATGGGGGACTTGAATGGAGTCGCATCTACTTTGATGGATAGAACTCAGAGATCAAAGGTTACGAATTCTGGCAGACTACCCAAGACTTTTTTTGACCTAACTGAAAAATTTGATTTGTCAGATATATGGAGAATCAGAAATCCAACGGAAAGAGACTTCACTTTTTTTCAGATGCAAACCAAGTATTTGAGAATAGACTATTTATAGATATCCAGAGACTTGGTTCCTAAAGTAATAAAAACAGAAATTTGCCCTAAAACTTGCTCGGATCATAATGCAGTTTTTATGGATTTGAAAATGTTTGTTCAGGGTTCCTTCAGATGGCAAATGAATGATGATTTGTTGAGAAGTACAGCAATTGTTAATAAGGCCCAAAAAACCCTAAAGGATTATTTTGAACTTAATATGAATCAAGGAATGGAAATAAGGGTTTTTTGGGAGGCCAGCAAAGCTGTAATGAGAGGGTTTCTGATACAACAAAACTCAATTAGGAGAAAGTCACAGAATGAGAGAAAAGATAAAATTATGGAACAACTAAAAGACAAAGAAGAAGCTTAGAGGAAACCCAAAGAATTTGCAGATACAAAAAGAAATTAAAGCTTTACAGGTTCAATATTCACAGTTAGTAAATCAAGAAATTGAATGGAAGATAAGGAAAAAAAATTAATCTGCAAATAAATGTGGGAAATTATTAGCCTGGCAATTAAAGAAGAGACAAAAACAAAGTACTATTACAAACATTGTAACAGAAGGAAAATCTGTAGAGAACTCGGCAGACATTAGAAAATGCTTTTATAAATATTATAAACAACTGTATAAAAAAGATAAAGAGGACATGGGAAAAATCGAGCAATTTATAAGGATTAATGGTTTGCAGTAGATTCCGGAGGATAAAAAGAACCTACTAAAAGGTTTAATTACAAACCAGGAAGTGAAACAGGCAATAAATTCAATGCAACTTGGGAAGACACCAGGACCTGATGGTCTATCAGTGAAATATTATAAGACACTGAAAGACTGGCTCATCCAACCTCTGGTAGAAGTATCTAATTTGATTCTGCGAGGGGGCAAAGCACCTGAAACCTGGAAGGAAGTTTATATTACTCTGATTCCTAAACAGGGTCAAGATAAATCCAATGTTAAAAATTACAGACCAATCTCTTTACTCAATGTGGATTACAAAATTTTTGCAACTATATTGGCCAACAGGCTAAAGAAGGTTTTATCTAAGTACATTCACAAAGACCAGGCAGGAATTCTGTCTGAAAGACATATGAAAGATAACATGTTGTGGATATTTTCTAAGTCTAACAAATCTGTATCTTCTAATACCATCCATTCCTTTAACCAACAGAGACAAGATGCTTCATAATACAATTTCAAATCTGGCAGGGCGAAGCCTCCTCTTTCTTTAGCATCTGTTAATAATTTATACTGTATTCTCAGCTTCTTCCCCTGCCAGATATATCTTGAAATTGTTTTTTTGCCATTCTTTAAAAATTGTTGCCCCTTTGATTATTGGAATTGATTGAAACAAAAATAACATCTTTGGTAGTACATTCATTTTGACAGCAGAGATCCTTCCCCAAAATGACAGTTTCATCCTTCCCCATATTTCCAAGTCTCTTTTAATTCCATTCCACACCGGTGTATAATTATTTTGAAAAAGATAAATGTTTTCAGTAGTTAACCAAATTCCTAAATATTTAACTTTTTTAACCACGTCAATGCCAATTTGTTGCTGCAACACTTCCACCAGGTCCCGTTTCATATTTTTAACAATAATTTTGGTTTTCTTTTTGTTCAATTTAAAACCTGCCACTTGCCCAAACTGTTCTCTCTCTTCTAATACTTCTTTAGCACTTGTGGCTGGATTTTCTATTGTTAGTACCAAGTCATCTGCAAAGGCTTTCACTTTATACTCTTTCTGACCGACTGAAATTCCCTTTATTGTCTCATTTTTCCTTATTGTCCTTAGAAGAACTTCCAGTACCAATATGAATAACAGTGGTGATAATGGACACCCTTGTCTTGTACCTTTCATAATCTCAATACTCTGTTACTATATTATTCACAATCAATTTTGCTCTTTGTTCTGAATATATAGCTTTAATTCCTTTTAAGAAGGATTGTCCAGTATTCATTAATTCTTAATTTTTCAACATAAATTCCCAAGATATATTATCAAAAGCCTTTTCCGCATCAACAAAAATTAACATCGCTTGTTTTTCATTTCTGGCAGTCAGATAGTCTATTACGTTAATTAGATTTCTCATGTTATCTTTCATCTGTCTGCCAGGTAAAAAACCTGCCTGGTCTTTATGAATTATCTCATTCAAAATCTTTTTCAGTCTATTTGCCAGTATACTTGCGAATAACTTATAGTCATTATTTAACAGCGAAATCGGTCTATAATTCTTTACTTGCGTTAAGTCCGAATCTTGTTTTGGTATTAATGTAATATATGCCTCTTTCCATGTTTCTAGTAATTCTCCTTTTCTTAATATATTATTCATAACTTCTTTCAACGGTATAAGTAGGGTTTGTTTCATTTCTTTATAGTATTTTGCTGTAAATCCATCTGGTCCCGGTGTTTTCCCGCTTTTCAATTCTTTTATAGCAGCTTTAATTTCCTCTATTTCAATTGGAT
This sequence comes from Podarcis muralis, assembly GCF_964188315.1. Taxonomy (NCBI): domain Eukaryota; kingdom Metazoa; phylum Chordata; class Lepidosauria; order Squamata; family Lacertidae; genus Podarcis; species Podarcis muralis. Next base: position 11,723,082 of record NC_135674.1, read on the forward strand.
CATTCAGTTGGTCTTTCTTTTCTGTCGGAATTTGTTGCACCCCTTTCTGTCTCAAGAAGTCCTCTATCTTCTTTCCATCATTTTCCCCTGCTGTTTTATATAATTGCCTATAAAATTTTACAAATTCTTTCCTAATTTCTTTCGGTTTATCTATTTCTTTTCCTTCCACTGTGATCTTATTAATTACACTCTGTTCTTTCCTTTTTTTAATTTGCCATGCCAACCATTTTCCAGATTTATTGGCATATTCAAAAAATTTCTGTCTCAGTCTTTTAATATTCCATTCAACTTCTTGATTTATATAATCATTGCAAATTGACTCTGTAAAATTTTAATGTTCTGATATATTTTCACATTGTTTGGGTTTTTAACTAGCTTCTTCTCATTTTCCATGATTTGTTTTAATATTTCTTTCCTTTTTCTCGAAATTTCTAATACTATTTTGCTGTATGAAGAAGCCTCACATAACTGCTTTACTAGCATCCCAGACTACATTCATTTTTGTTTGTTTATTACTATTAATCACAAAGTACTCCAACATCTTCTGCACTTTCTCCTTTATTTTTTGGTCCTCTAATAAATTTTCATTTAATCTCCATCAGAAAGTTTTTTCCTCTATTTCTTTTATCTCACACTTGATTGCATTATGATCCGAAAGTATTTTTGGTTGTATTTCTATTTTTGTAACTCTTGGTGTTAATTCGCTGGTTACCCAAACATGATCTATTCTTGACATTGATTGATTTGGCTCTGAGAAATAAGTAAATTGTTTTTCTAATGGGTGTCTTAGTCTCCAGACATCCACTAGATTACAGTTCTCAATCATAGAAAAAAATGTCTTAGGTAGTTTCCCTTCTTTTGATTTTTCTCTTGTCCTCAGCCTATCCATCTCCATTCATATCCCCCATTATTATAATTTTCTGATCCACAAATTCAAATAATTTTTCTTCTAAATCCTTATAAAATTCGGCCTTACTACCATTCACTCCGACTATCAGTTTTTCACCCTGCCATGTGACTTGTTACTCTGCCTCCTTCATCCTTGAAAATTTGCCGAGCTTCAAATTTATTTTTTATATACAAAACCACTCCTCTTTTCCTGCTTGTCTGATGAAATAAATTCATTTCCTAATTTTTTATTAATCAATACTCTGTTTCCTAGCCACGTGAGTTTCTTCTAAACAAATAATGTCCAAATTCTTTTTTTTAAGGAAATGTCCAATTTTTTCTCTCTTCTTTTTGTTGTTAACGCCATTAACATTCCATGTCCATATTTTTAATGCCATTTTGTGTTCTGTTTAAAAGAAAAAAAGAAAAAAAGAAAAGTCTTAAACTTGTTCTTCTTCCTCTTCTTCTGCTTCTTCACTACCGTCCTTATCTTTTTCTTCCAATCCTGCCAGCCCTGCTGCTCCTGCTTCAACTTCTTCATCTACTTTCCCCAACTCTTTGTATCTTCTCAGAAATTTATGCGTTTCATCAACATTTATAAATTTGAACTTTTTCTCCTTATAGAAGAAGGAAATCCCTTCTGGGAATTCCCACTTAAATTCAGTTCCATTTTTTCCTTAGTATCTGTGTCAGAGATTTATATTGATCACGTTTTTTCAACAGCCGAAGTGGAACATTTAAAAATTATTGTAAACGATCCATCAATGCAAAGCCTTTTTTCTCTATTTTTCTGTAAAATCAGGTTGTGGATCGAGGGCCCGACCCCGCTATGTGAAATAAATACACATGGACACGTGGTATAAGGTTAATGGGCAAGAAAAGGCCACAACTTTATTGATTACAGCAGTGAAAGGTATTGGCTTAGGCATTGGATGACTATAGGTGGTGGGTTTATTCAACAGTAGGTGGAGCCTGTTGATGCTCATCCAACTATAGGCTCACCCCTGATGTCACCGAGGGTCGTGCCATGGCCTCCCGCCAAGCAGGCATCGGACGGAATACATGACCGCCAGATTCCTTTAACGGAATAACCCACGGTAGATAGCATAGGCGATGGCCACACCTAGCCCTTGACACATCACAACACATGAATCCAATGCCTAACCGCCACCCGAGCCGCAAAGGGGCTCGCCGCCAATACCCTCACAGCTGCAACCAATCCCTAATGCTACTAATGACACTGTCCAACCAGATATCATTCCCAATGTCCGTTAGATGAACTCCGTCATTCCGGTACATGGCTTGGTCGCCGATTCGGATACGGTCATGATAAATGACTCGGCCATTCATAAAGCGCACCCAACGGGCTACCGCCCGGTTCAGGAGTTTCCTGGTTTTTTCAGTGGCCATACAGCTCTGCGCACCGCGCCAGACAATTCTTTTCAAGAAGGAGGACCAGAACACCATTGTTCCGGGGCACAAGGCCGTGATCGCCTCCAAGTCTCTTTTTATGCACCACAACAAGTCCCCGCTTCTCCTATTGGCCAGGTCATTCTCTCCCAAGTGAATGATAAGGATGTCAGGAGGGCCAAACATGGCAACTCTGTCAATCAGCAATGGCATAAGCTCTTCCCACCGCATGCCGCGTCGCGACAACCAGGCAACTCGTATCCCAGGAGGCAAACCAAGATGATGGGTAAGGCCGCAGCTGACCGCCCGCACGCGGGCCCAATGAACTATACTGTGGCCGCAAATCCACACAGTGCCCCCGGAAACAGCTGAGAACGAAAGGAAAGGAGAAAACGGGTAAGTAGATTCAGTGTAGCGGTGCGCAAACTAACGTATATAACCCTTATAAGCGTTGGATTTCCATCGGCCCATTTCTTTAATCTTGTCCGCAGGCAAGCCCAAGCGCGCGGCAGTTGAGGCAGCACCGATCCTAAAGGAGTGGGCGGCATAATCCCGGGGAGCTAAACCGCAAGCATCAATAGCTTTGCGGAGTACCCTGGTGAATTGGTGTCTCAATAAGGGGGACCCGTCTTCGTGAATCAGAAGCGGACCCTGGCCAGGTGGTCTGAGGCAAAGATACCGCCTGGTGTCCTGCCCCCCAGACGCTGTGAGTTTTAGAAGGACACCCCTACCGGCCTGATCAGTTTTGGATTGTCATATCCGTACCACCATGCTCGCCTCGGACAGCTGTACATCTTCCATAAGGAGGCCCCGCATCACACCATTCGCGCTACCTTCGACTACGACCTCGCCCACTCTTAGGGCGGCAAAAAAGGCGATGGCATATGCCGCAGAAAAGAGGCGGGCCAACAAATTGACTGGAGTTTTTTTGCATATTTGAGAGAGCAACCCATAAGAAATTGGCTTACGGCCCTGAACCCTAGGGGGTTGTAACCTGCCCCAGCCTTTGATAGCTCTATGGACCAGGAAGTCACTGCATGGATCGGAGGAGAACGTGGCCTTAGCGAAGAAGCTAATGGCGGCTACATGTATTTTTAATGTTTTAGGCGCGCGCCCTAGGTCATCAAGGTGTGAAAGGTATTGCAAAACATCATCGGTGGTGGGAGGCGCGTTAGCCGAAACCCCCGAAGACCCAGACCTGAAGCCCAAGAAATCACACCAGGCCTTCTTGTAAGACCTGAGGGTGGAGGGTGTGACAGACGCTAATACTCCCTTAATCACTTTGCGTCTCCAACGTTCCACAGGTGCTCCGGAAAGGGTTCGGGCAACAGCTGTGCTCCAGGTGCCAGCGACCAGAAGCGAGACATCTGAAAGCGAGATAATGCATCGGCTATATCATTATTAACCCCCGGTATGAATTTGGCTGAGAAAACTATATTGTACTCAAGGCACCGGAGGACGAACGACCGCAGGAGGGAGGAGACCCTCTCTGACCGGGATGACTGCCTCGCTAGAATGTTCACCACTGCCAGGTTGTCGGTTCTGAAGCACACTCTGCGATTTCGGAACTCCTCCGTCCAGATATGCACGGCTACTACTATTGGAAAAAACTCGAGAAAAGTGAGATCCCGCGTGATGCCCTTGCCCTGCCAACCTGCTGGCCAATGTTGAGCGCACCATCGACCCTTGAAATACAAGCCAAAGCCCAGAGAGCCTGCTGCATCGGATTGGACCTGAAAATCTGAGGACAAGTTAAGGACATCCTGCCACAGGGACACTCCATTATAGTTTTCCAAAAATGTCGCCCAAACCTCCAGGTCGGCCTTAACTGTCTTTGGAAGACGGACTCTGTGGTGTGGATGCTTGAGACCCACCGAGAGCCTGGCTAGGCGGGCACAGAAAGGGCGTCCAGGGGAAACCACTCTACAAGCAAAATTGAAATGGCCTAACAGGGATTGTATCTGTCTGAGGGTGATTTTCGTAAGTGGAAGGGTAGCATGAATTAAATCCTTAAGGGTGTCAATCTTCTCCCCTGGTAAGCGGGATGATTGGGCGACTGTGTCCAACTCGATGCCCAAGTACGCGAGGCGCGTAGCCGGGCCCTCGGTTTTTTCAGCTGTGAGTGGAACGCCCAGGTCCTGGGCCAGAGCTGAGAAGGTCCCAAGCAGAGAGGCGCATTCCCCAGTGTTTGGCTTCCCCACGAAAAGAAAATCATCTAGGTAGTGTGTGATCCCTGTAACGTTAGTTCGAAACCGTATGGCCCAATCCAAGAATGTGCTAAATGATTCAAATGCCGAACAACCTACGGAGCAGCCCATCGGCATAGCCTTGTCGATATAATACTTCTCTTGAAATTTGAAACCCAGCAGCCAAAAGTCGTTGGGGTGCACTGGCAGAAGGCGAAAGGCCGATTCTATATCACACTTGGCTAAGAGTGCCCCTTGACCAAAGCGCCTAATTAATTTTACTGCCTGATCAAATGTGGCATATTTCACCAAACTTAACTCAGCTGGGATGGCATCGTTCACCAATCCGCTTCTCGGGTAAGAAAGATTGTGAATGAGCCTAAATTCCCCTGGGGTTTTTTTGGGCACTATTCCTAACGGTGATATATGTAGATTTGGTATTGGGGGACTATCGAATGGGCCAGCCACTCTGCCGGCGCTCACTTCTTTAGCTATCTTCCGTTCGGCAATTTCCGGCCTCTCCCTAACAGATTTCTGGTTGGGTGAATATTTTGTTATCAAGGGACCTGTAACCGGGATTCGAAAACCGTTGGAAAAACCCTCCCGAAGATAAGATGCCGCCTGTTTATCTGGGTAGTAGGATAGGAGATCGCAAAGTGGGGCCAGCTTAATCGGGGTAAACGCCAGTTCAGAAACTGCCTTATCTTCTGTTCCCAGACGCGGGGGCTCCCCTGGAACTGGAGTGATGGAACCCCCGGCCTCCACGAAAGGGCTGCTTTCCCCCCTTAAAGCAAGATGCTGCGGGATGAGCCCCAGCGCATCTGTCGCATTCGTGCAGATATTTACAGGCCGGCCTTTGGCATGACCCCTTATTGTACTCCCAACATACCTTACGCCTAAGTTCCCTTCTGGGTTCTGCCCTGGCCGATCTGAAAGACTCTATTGGTTTCCTTTCAACGTATGGGCCCACTGCAATTGACCAGATGCCATTCTCAATCTGGTCCCAGCACACTGATGGGATCCTGGAAGCCTTCCTACGGAACTTTTTATCGTAACTTATGGCAGCGGCCTCGCCTGACAGGGCACATGCGGTACGAATGTGCGAAAGGTAGGCGACTAGGTGGACCGCCGTCTTAGGGTAAGCCGCCACAATCGTCCCCATGAAAGCCTGGAAACCATCCAACCAATTTTCAAATGTCCTTGGCACGGGCGGGTACTTGCTCCTACGCTTCCCATGGGAAGGCCGCTTCTCACCCCGACCTAACTCTTCTGCCGGGGGAACTAACTTAAACATGTCCACAAATTCCCCATTCAAATTTTTTGTGCGCAATTTTGGGGATAAATGATCACCCGGAATCACATCTGCAGTTGAATAAGTGGACGTGACTGAATCTTTTACCAAGGCACCGTCCCTCCACTCCTGTGTCCCCCCAAACTTTTTCCGATGACTGTTCGCTCTCCTATTTAGCGCCCAGTCTGGGAGACCCGATATCTCCTCTCCTTTCCCCCAATAAGAAGCCAAGGACGCGTCACTATCATAGTCAGAAGAAGAAGAACTACCTGTCTCATCATCCGAATCCTTCCTCTTCGACTTGCTCTTCCTACAAGTGTGTTTTCTCTTCTCACGCCTCTTCCCTGAAGTCTTTTCCTCTGTCTTTGTCTCTGACTCCCGCTGATCCTCCTCAGCTTCGGATGAAGAGGCTGATTCCGGTAGCTGCACCCTGTTCCTCTTATCCTGCAATCGGCTGGAAGAACTAGAAGCGACAGGATTATTCACCCGGGTAGACTTAGCTGTCGCCTTACCCCCCCGGCCCCGCGCCGCAGGTGCGGAAGACTGTGACTTTGACCTGGTTCTAACCGGCTCCGTCCTAAAATTCGTGCCCGCCCTTGCCAATTGGGAATCATTAAAGAGGGTGGCCGAGGTGCTGGGTAGATCGTCCCATTGGGAAGATCGCGGACTCTCAGGAACCACCTGCGTGTCAGGAATCACATCGGGCGATGAGGGGGGACTGGGGTTTTCATCAGGGAAGTGATGTTCGTAATCATCTATGAATGACCAAAAAGCTTTAAGGAATTGAGAAATTGGTTTATGGTTATTGCCTCTATCCCGTTGCCCACGGGATGTGCTGGCAGCCGAGTTACGTGCTGCTTCAGAGGCGCGCTTCCTCTTGGGAGCCATAAAATACGCTTCGTACAGCTAGGCTGAAGCCCTAGCACACTGCTATTATAATCCGGGAAAGTTTTTGTTGTTGTTGTTGTTTTTTGTAATTAATTAGTTAATTATATATATATATATATATATATATATATATATATATATATATATATATATATATATATATATATAATTTTTATTTTTCAATATTATTATTAATTTTATTTATTATTATTATTATTATTATTATTATTATTATTATTATTATTATTATTATTTATTATTATTAATTTAAATTGTTATTATTTATTTATTATTATTAATTTAAATTATTAATATTATTATTTTAATTAATTATTATTTATTTAATCAGTAAATATATTGCTAATAATTGATTCACTAATTCTCAATAAATTATTACAATGTAATTAATGTTACTATAAAGCCGCTATCAATTTACACTAGCTATTGCTACTGGATAATTAGCACCCTATTGTGTCAAATAAACTGGTCAAATTCAGACTTTATTCAAACATCTCAAATCAGTTAATATAATATAAAATTAAAGTAATCTCCAGTTAGTAAAATCTCAAGCCTCTTAGATTAATCTCTAATCAATTACTGAATATGTTGCTGCAAATCAAATAGCTTGATCAAATTACCTGATTGATATTTTAAAATAAATGTAAATAATATGTTGCAGATATTAATTAGCAATTTGAAACCACCGCTGACCACTAGATATCAAATAGTAAGGAACCTGCCTCCACCAGGGGGCCTGCTTCAATTAATCTGCAATATATCTGGCAAACTGAATTTCAACAACTACTGATACTATCAACAATTATATTGAGGTGACTCAATTGCTGTGAGCAATGGGCGGAGACGACTGCAGGTAAAGCAGCCCTGACCAGAGACAAAGGGGACGCAAGGGGGTGGCACTAAAGGTGTTACTAGAACAACAAAAGAGAACTGGTTCTGCAGCTAAAGCATAAGCTGCCTTTTGTTAGACCAGGAGTCTGTTAATTGCCCAGCTATTCGGTGCTTAAGGGAAAACAAAGCAACCCTGGCTGGTGACCAAAGGACAATGAGAGGGGAAGGGGAGTGGGGGGGGGAGTGGAGGGTGAAGGATGATGGGGGTGTGACTGAGTCTCCCAAGTAAAACAAATGCTGAAAACAGCTAATATAACGATAAATGCAAGGCAAATAAAATCACGTTCAACTAAGTAGTTCTTTGGATAGCACGTTCAACTAATAAAGACTTTGGAGTAAGCTGAACAGAATTACCCTGGGGATGCAGCTGCAGTATAGCTGCCTCTACAAAGGAGAAGGCTGAAGGACAAAAGCTCTTAACTACCGATCGTTAGCTACTATGTTCCTGCCCCCAGGCAGCAACCGCTTCTATGACAACAGAATGAGTCACTTGCAATGCAATTCAGCAGACGACATAAACAGAATAAAATGAATGATTAAGTAGGAGGGAGGGAATGCCCATGAGGGGAGTAAGAATAAGAGGATTTTAAAATGAAATAAGCTCCGAGGGGCAAAACAGCCTGTTTATACGAAATCCCCACAACCACGTGCAATTTTAAACAGCCAGAGAGAGGCAGATGATTTTGAGCACCCAAAGATGGCAAACGCTGAGGTAGGGGAGGGGGGGGGGTTATAGTCAAACCAAAGTACAGTGTGCACACACACGTGGGGAGGCAGCCCCAAAGGGAATAATAGCAGCGTCTGGAAGCTGGCCACAGCAACCCTTTCCGCTGCTTTCTTGTTTACAGGCAGCGAGTGAGAGAGAGAGAGACTGGAATGCAGCAAAAACCCCTTACAAACCAGCACCCCACAGACAAACAGACACACAGAGCGACTGTCCCTGGGTAGGGAGAGCGCTGCAACGGCCCCAAAACTGTAGCGCCCAATAGACCACACACTCATGAGCAAAGCTCAAAACCCCCCACAACACAATCGGATGAGCGGATGAACGAAGGGATGGGGGGTGGGGAACGGCAGTATACTGCAGGCAGGAACACACAAGGTTCGCAGAATGCACACAGGAATAAGGAGGAGAGGCAGCCGGCAGAAACACACAGAAGGAGGAGCGACAATACCAGCGGCCAGGCTTAGAGGGTGTTTGAGAGCAAGCTCTCTTGCCGCTTTAAAGGGGAAGCTTCAGAAGCCCCTGCTGGTAAAAGCACGGAAGCAAACGTAAAACAACTAGGGGACCATATGGGTATTTCCTCTAGGATTTTTCTCTCCTTCGGGTTTTTAAAGGACAGAAAGCAAAGCCAAGCCTGTGCGCTGATAGAATGCAGACCCGGAGCGCTGACCGAGCTTCTAGAAGCGCAGGGGCGCCTTCAGAACACACACACTCTCCCAGAGAGTGTCTGACCTAATGTCGGGAGATTGCTGAGACAGTGCTTGCAAGGCAAAGCGAAGTGGAGGCTAATTAAACGGGATTAAAAAAAAAAAAAAGGGGGTGGAGACCAGAAACTCACACACACACACGGACTTCCGACAATGATAGAGGCAACCAAAAACACCATACAATAAAAAAGGCAACCAAAAACAGACTGCGATTTGGGGCAGCACCAAATGCAAATAGCAGCAAAATAAACGCGCACGAGAGAGGCCAAAAGCAAAGTAAATCAGCAACTGATGAACATGTGCTCGCAAAATACTTCCCTGGCTTCTGTGCTGGTCTTGACTCGCTGTGGGGCGACGAGGACTGAGGGGGAGGCGAAGCTGGCGCCGCAGCATTAAGCCGCTAAACACGCCCCTCGGAGGCACCTGGTTGGCTGCCTCCAGTGGGCGTGGGCGCCAGCCGGCCAGGTAAGGAGGGGCAGGGGCTAAGGCCCCTGCCAGGGCGGAGTTCGGGCTCCCGCCCACAACCACTCCCCTCTCTTGCAGGGAGGAGAGTCTTTTCTCATCTCCCTATCTTTAAAAATAATTAAACAATTGATAGGAATATTTGCCTCTACACATTTGCTTCTACACATTTGCTTCTGCACATGAGTACAAACATCTAAGCTGAAGCATTCTTTTCTCACTCATCCCAGAATGTTCTGTTCACACTGACCTGTTCTTAATGCTTGGTGGACCACATCTATGGAATACAATAGTTATGCCCTGTTAGGTTTTGCTATATCAATCATTAGTTAAGGAGGTTTTCATGCCTGTCCAATTCCGTGTTCCCTGTGTTCCCTTTCCCAGCCTTTCTTCTATTGGTGATTAATGCCTATATGTAACCTTTGCTTTGTACTTGTGTTAACCAATCAGCAACAAGCGCACCTGTGGCAATGCATGTAATATTCAATAAAAGAGAGTCCTCGAGATTTGCTCAAGAGGTGCCTCCCACATGACGCTCGCTACTCGTCTGTCGTTATTCCAACCCAACAAACAATCACCTGGAAATTTCTTTGCTTTAACAGTCCTTGTTTTAATTCTAAAGGCATTCTGTATTGTCTTTCCAACATCTTCCACTTCCATGCTTAACCATTGCGCTATCTCTGTTGTTAATTTCTCCAAGATGGTCTCTCCTTGTACTTCAGGCATAGATCTAAATCTCAGATTAAGTTCTCTTTGCCTCAGTTCATTCATGGCAATCGCATCCGACAATTCTTTCTGTGTTTTATTAATTTCTGAAACTTCTCCCTTAACTTTCTCCTCCTCTCTCCTCATCTCTCTCACTTCTTGTTTTGTCTGTTTCATTCCTTCTTCCAAATTTTGAGTTCTTTTTGTTATTTCCTTCATCTGCCCCTTTAGTTCATTGACTGTCATATCAAATTTTTTATCCATCAAATCTAATCTTGTCTCCAGATTCTTTTCACTTTGCTTAATGTCTTTTAATTTCTGTAAACATTTTTAAAATATCTCCCTTAAACTCTGATTCCTGCTTTGATCCTCTTCTTTCCACTGGTGTCCCACCTTCTCCCACTTTTTCCTGCGTTTTCTTCATTCTTTTTACTCTGTCCTTTTGTTATTTCTTGTCTCACCACTCGATGTCACCCTTATACTTCCAATCAATAAACCTTCTGCCTCTTGGGTGGCCAATCCAATATCAAATATTATATAAATTTCAAAACCCCAAAGTCCTTTAAACTAAAAATTTGTTATCCCAATTTCTGCCACTTGCTTGGCCAATCCAAGATAGCATACAAAACCAAAAAGAAACAGAGGAGAGAAAAGAAAAAACAGGTGAGACAAAAAAGAAAAAAGAAAAAAGAAAAAAGAAAAAAGAAAAAAGAAAAAAGAAAAAAGAAAAAAGAAAAAAGAAAAAAGAAAAAAGAAAAAAGAAAAAAAGAAATTAAACCAATTGAGCCAAATTTCAGAAAACAAAAATCAAAAATATATCTTCTGCCACTTGCCTGGCCAGACTTATCCAACAAATCTCAAAATTCTGACGAAACAAAAATCATTTATATCCACTGAGTGGGAAGGGGAAAAGGGGAAGGGACAAAAGAAAAAAGCAAAGGGAAAATCCAGAAAAAATAATCAAAAAATTAAAAAGGAAGGGGGAAAATTAAAATCACCCCACTTAATCCACTTCACAGGACAGAGAGCCGGCAGGCTGCAAAAGACCGGAGTGGGAGAAGACCCTCTAAATCAATTTAAATATTCGCAAAGAACACCGTCTGGCATTCAAATAGAATAACGTGGCGATCTTCCGAGTCTCATAATAATCCACTCTTCACATACCAGAGGCAGGAGGGGGGAGGAGTGGGTAAACAATCGTTCCTCTCCACTCAGCTCTTCCCAAGAAAAAAAAAGAAAATAAAGATAAAAACTTAAAATGTCTTACATCCAGCTTGGGCTTAGCAGCTCCTTAACATGCTGCTTTTTGGCATAAGAAGAACAAAAGAAAAACAAAAGATATCCACAACAAAACTTTAAAATATGGCTACGCAGTTCTTTTTAAAGCAAAAGTTTTCCCGGAAGATTCTCTTCCTGCGATCCCAGAGTTTCACATTAAAAAAAAAGGCAAAATCACCCTCAATTAAGGGTTTTTAACCCCCTCCTTAGTTTAATATACAGTTTCCAATTACGTAGTGTGTTTAAACTAAAAAAGAAAAGTTTCCACTGCAGGACAACTCACTGTTTTGTTGTTCCGTAGGTACTTCCTGCATATAACGATAGATCCCAGTCGGGGCTGACCTCCTTTTTACCGCCCCGCTGCTTCCGAATTGATAATTCTTTAATTTAAAGTTCTGTCCACCAAATAGATCCAGATTTTTTGTTGTTTTAGAATTGATCGCTATAAAGGCAAGCTCGAGGCTGCGCTTTTTGAGGATAGAAAATGGTGTCCCGTGCCTGCGTCTGTATCTCGCTGTTCTTTCTGCTCCTATAAGGAACTTTTCTGACGGCGGAGAGACCGCTTCTCAGCTGTGCTGGGAACCTGCCCCCAGGATCTTCCTCCTGGGGTTTTGGGGGGGTTGCGTCGCCCTTGCAATACCCCCCTTTTTCCTCCGAAAAGCCAGATTCTCTGCGAAGAGCTGAATCCCGCTTGCGCTCAGCTCCGCGACCAACCGGAAGTCCAGACTCCAGTTAAAGCACTGGAGCTGATACAAGAGTTTGGTCAGGTAGCAGGATTTAAACTAAACAAGAGCAAAACCAAAGTAATAGAGAAAAATCTGGATAATGAGGAAAGAAAATTATTACAAGAAAAAACGGGCCTAGATTTTGTGAAAAAAAGTTAAATATTTGGGGGTGATAATTATGAGAAATTATGGAATGAAATTAAAAGATTTAGAGATATGGTCAAATTTAAAACTGTCATTAATGGGCCGGATTTCTGTGATTAAGATGAATGTGCTGCCAAAGATGCTTTTTTTGTTCCAAGCCCTCCCAATTACAGATAATGTGAAATGTTTTAAAGAATGGCAGAAAGCATTATCTAGATTTATCTGGCAGGGGAAGAAACCCAGAATCCAATATAAATTACTTACGGACTCTAAAGAAAGAGGGGGACTTTCCCTGCCAGATTTAAAAATTTATTTTGAAGCTGCTGCACTTTGTTGGATTAAAGAATGGATGCAATTAGAAGATACAGACCTATTAGATTTGGAGGGATTCGAAAATGTGTTTGGTTGGCATGCATGTTTATGGTATGACAAGGTAAAGGCCCATAACGCATTTAAAAACCATGTAATTAGGAAATCACTGTATAACGTATGGATAAAATATAAAGATCTCTTAGAAAGAAAGACGCCCAGATGGCTTTCACCAATGGAGGCAAAGGCCCAGAAAAAACTAAATATGGATACCAAATGGTTGAGATATTATGATTTATTATTGGAAGAAGAAGAAGGTTACAAATTAAAACCATCTGATCAAGTTAAAGATAAGTTAAACTGGTTACATTACCACCAGATTAATGAATTGTATAAACTAGATAAGAAAAAAGGTTTTGCTTTTGAAAAATCTAAGTTGGAGACGGAGTTGTTGGATACTAAGGATAAAAATGTATCTAAAATGTAAAAGTTATTGAGTGGCATACAAAAGATGAACAAGTTAAATCTGTGATGATAGATTGGGCAAGAGATGTAGGACATAATATAATGTTTGAGGATTGGGAAAGATTGTGGAAGAAAGGGGTCAAGTTCACTGCATGTACTGTGTTAAAGGAAAATATAATGGAAATGATGTACAGATGGTATTTGACTCCTGTAAAATTAGCAAAGATATATCATAACTGTGATAATCTATATTGGAAATGTAAAGAAAAGGAAGGAACCTTTTATCGTATGTGGTGGATCTGTCCCAAGGTGAAAGACTTCTGGGAAGAGATTTTTAATGAATTGGAAAAAAATGTTGAAATATACATTTATAAAGAAACCAGAGGCCTTTCCTCTTGGAGTAACAGGTTTGGAATTGCCCAAGAAAGATGCTAAATTATTTTTGTATGCCACAACTGCTGCTCATATTTTGTTAGCTAAAAAGTGGAAAACCCAAGAGTTACCAACGATAGAAGAATGGCAGATGAAGATGGATTTTTCGGAGCTAGCCAACCTAACCGGAAGAGTCCGCGACCAGAAGGAGGAGTATCAGGAAGATTAGATCAAATTTAATGATTATTTAGTTAAATATGTTAAGTTAAATGAAATGAAAAAAGCTTGCAGATACTTAATTGGCTTAGGATTTTATTTAAGTTAAGTGATAAATTAATATGTTTAATTTCATAATGTGAAGATCTAAGGATGTTAATGTTTAAGTTAAATTTTATAAGAACTGAGATTTGGAAAACCGTTAAAAGGACATGCAATGAAATTCAACCAAGGGGAAGCGAGGAAGTCACTTAATGTTAATAAGTAATTTTTAATAAGGCTATTGTCAGAGACTGCCTCCCGGTCCCAGCTCACAGAGGACCAACGCTAGCCAGTAGAACTGTACAAAAGTCTTTATTGAAGTTTAGTTTCCATTTTCAAGCCCTAGCGTGCGTCTCTACGTCTAGACCCTAGACCAGCGAAGCCTCGTCTGAGTCTCCGCCCCCTGTACACCAGTTTAAGACTCTAGCCTTACTCCACCTTCTTCGTTTCTCCTTCCGCCTCTGGGTCCTACTACCCCCCGGGGTGCCTTCCTTCCTGGACGCCTCGGAGGCGGACCCTTCGGACTCTTCCCCCTCTCTTCGGCGGGCTTTGGGACCTGGCTCCCTATCCGGGCTGCTCATTGCGCCACCCTCTTGCACATTTGAACTTGGCGCGCGCACGCTGCCTCTGACCTTCCTTTTGACCGTTTCCTCGCTCTCTGATGCAGGCGTGGCTAACCCTGACTCATGTCCTTCCGCTGACGGAAAGCTGCCTGCTGCCGATGCTTGGGACTCCTCCCCCTTACTGCTCTCCGGTGGGGAAGCTGGTCCCGATTTCCAACTGCTGCTTTCTGAGTCCCCTCTGGCCCCTCCTTCCTGTGGTGTTCCCTCTGGCAACCCCCTAGCTCTGACCACGGGAGCCCCTTTCTGTGAATCCTCTGATTCGCTGGAGAGACTTAGAGACCTCGGACGGCTATCATCGCTGACCTCTCCCTCGGATTCCTCTCCCTCGGTCTCTAATTCCTCCCTTTCCTGTCCCTCTGTTCCTGAACCCCTGACAGCTATGATTTATGTTTGTCTTATGTGTTTGTTTATAATGTGTTAATTAATAAAATTTGAAATAAAAAAGTCTAACCAATCAATGTTATCAAACAGCGCCACCTAGAGTACATGTTGCTGGTACTGCAGCCCTGCATTGCACTTCTTTCCATTCAACCCGTTCTATCAGGGAAAAACTCGTATCAAGCCAGCAAGACTTCAATGTAGCAACTTTTATTAATTACCATATTTTTTGCTCCATAAGACACACTTTTTTCTTCCTAAAAAGTAAGGGGAAATGTCTGTGCGTCTTATGGAGCGAATGTGTGGTCCCTGGAGCCAAATTGCCCAGGGGCGAAAAGCAGATCATGCTTTTTTTTTTCTGAAAGAGGGAAGTGGGTGTTGAAACAAAGCCACTGATCAGCAAGCAATTGGGAGGGAGATAAGGCTGCTGGTAAAGGAGGCTGCCAGGGGAGGGGGGGAGGTAAAGACAGCGAACCTGCAAGGAGAGGAGACAGGAATACTAAAAACAAGCAATGAGGAGAGAAATTAGAAGAAAAGGAGGAGCAAAAAACTGCTCCAGCTAAGGAAAAGACACTAAGGCAAACAAGAGGGAAGGGAGTGTTGAAAGGAAGCAGCTTGTAGTAATGCTGGCCCACGCCCCCACCTTCCTCACCTGTCCTCCAGTCCAGCAGGACCAGACTGAGAGAAATTTCCCGATTCGAATCTGATCTTGTAAATTCTAAAAAAAATTAGAAAACTCTTTCCAAAACTTGGAGGAGATAACAGTGGCAATGGTGAGGTGGTCCCAGGATTTTGGCCATTCAATAACCATGGCCCAATGGGAAAATTTATGGAAGATCAATTGGAAATTCACAAATTGTTACACGATTAGAGAGAACTTTAAAAAAATGCAACATTGATGGTATCTAACACCATGGAAACTTTCAAAAATGTATAAAAATGTGTCAAGTAATTGTTGGAGATGCGGGGACTCAGGAACATTCTACCATATGTGGTGGATATGTAGGAAAATACAGGTATTCTGGGAGAGTATCCATGCAGAACTGCAAAAAATGCTAAAGATCTCTTTCAATAAAAAACCAGAGGCCTACCTCCTGGGAATAACAGATTTGGATATTCCACAAAAGAGGAAGGCTATATTTTTATATGCGACGGCGGCAGCAAGAGTTTTGATCGCAGCAAAATGGAAAAGTAATGAAATCCCCTCTATACAAGATTGGATTCAAAAGCTGACAGAATATGCTGAATTAGATGGTTTATCAGAAAAAATAAAGAATAAATCAAAACAGGAATTTGTTTCAAAATGGGAGGTTTTCAAAGAATATCTGAAAAATAAATATAGTAGTTTAAATTCTGTCGCAGCATTCGAGGAACTTCAGTAATAGTTGCAAGGTAGATATAAGAAATTAGATTTATTAAGAATAAGTTTAACTATGATAAAAGTGTGTATTGGCAATAAGTAATATGAATTTGAAATATGGAATAGACGGGAGGTTGGGTCTTTAGTGTTAAGACCAATAGGTGTTTTATTATTTGCTAAGAAAATTATGTGTTTATGGTTATTCTTGTGTGTAATTTGGTATTTGTGTTCTTTTTCTTTTTTCTTCTTGTATCAATAAACTTTATTTTAAAAAAAAAGTCTAATTAGATGGCTTCCCGCAGGGTTAGGGTTGGGAATGAGGGATCGCCAAAGAAGAAGCATGTGTAACTCAGGCAAGTGCTTCTCTTTTTTTATGCTTTATTATGCTTAAACACCAACAAAAGAAAAAACCATGCATTGACGTCATCTGTTCCACAAAAGACGAAGTTAACAAAAAGCAGGTAGGTAGCCGTGTTGGTCTGACGCAGTCGAGATATATATATATATTGTCCTTAATGAGCTTCACTTACAACCTGATTAGCTGTAACTTGGGCAGCCACCGGCCGCGCTTCCCTGGCCTTCCACCAGCTCTTGCTTGGCCTTTGAAGGACTCTTAGATAACCGAGCCGCTCAAGGGGTTTAGCATGACGAACCTAAAACGTGGTCGTACCTCTTCTGTGGAAGACCTTTCCTTTAATGCCTCAGAACCTATGTCTAAGGTTTTGAAGCCTACTGGGCTGGATTCACCACCTAAGACCTCAGAGCCTTCTATCTCATCATTGGAGGAGTTTTTCTGCAATCTTGTGCCTCCCTCGCCTGTTACCTCCAAGCAGTTAGATTGCCTACATGATCCTGCAATGACTCCAAACAACCTTTAAAACACCTCCAAGCAGGTAGACTGTCCATATGACCCCGCAACGACTTCAAATACTCCCTTGCCAGGAGACAAATCGCTGTTGGATATAACCTCCAGCCCAGATGGCCTCTCTCCCCACCCCGACCCTCATTGTAAATCTTTATGTGATATAGTACAATCAGTGGAGCTGAGGACTTTGCAGAATTATTGCCTGCACTTGGCTGACGAAATAAAGGTGCTATCAGCTTCCATCAATATGTTAGAGGGAAAACTAAATGCCTTCACCAAAACTTCTGCCTCGATTTTGAATCCGCCATTAAATCATCAGGGACCTGATAATCATGAGGCACAGAGCCTAAGTAGGGGGCAGCAGCTAGTAAGCCTCCAACTCACCCCTAACAATATATGCTTGAACATCGCTCACTCCTGCTTCCCCTACTATGCCTGGAGAAATTGTAAAGCTGCTGTGATCTCATTGCGAATGTTGACCAGGTCCTACTTGGCCCAGGGTGATCTCCTATCATTAGAATGGCTGCCAGAGACTCCAAAATTTAAGCGCTTGTTGCTCAAGTTCGACTCTCCCAGGCTTCCTGCACTTTTGAGCAAACTTCAAAATCGCCTCAACTGGTATGGAATCTTCCCACAAAGATGCTTCTTTAACAACTGTAGGGGCATTATTGGGAAAATCCCAAACTCAGCAAATTTGGTTAGCCAGCCTACAAGGAGGATTGAGGATTATGACCGGAATTCGCAGCAACGGACCCTTCCTATGAACCCCTCCCTACGATTTACTAGCCGACCATCCCACCGGCAAGAAGGGACTGCCTTAAGGGGTAGAGCTTTGACGGGTCCAGCCTTGGCCATTATAGATGCTCCTAAAGATTGGCAGACACAAGCCCATGTGGACCCCCCTGCAGCGATAACGATCTCCAATCCTCAAAATGGCTGCACTCCTTGTGCTGATACCATGACGATGCAAGAGACACTGGGAGATCCAGCAGCCCTCTGGACAAACACTGAGGCAGTGGCAAGGCTAAACAAGCTACTGGAAGCTAACCGAAAAGGATGTCTTTCTTCTGTCTTACATAGTGCTTTCCCATCAACAAGCCTCGATCCTCAAGGCACGACTCCTGCAACTACAGAGCATACGGCAAACGACGAGTCTATGGACTTGTCGGCTAGTAACACCCCCTCGTATCAAGATTCTCTCTTACAGCGATCTATAAATCCGCCCCAGCCACTGGCTGCTCCTGTGACATGTGACAACTTGAACCTGAAATGCAAACAATCAAAAATCACTGCCTTTTTTCACCCTACTGCCCCTTCACGCAGCGTGCACCCCCATTTGGATTTTCCAGGATTAACCACGCAAGAGAAATCATGACTTGAGGGAAACACAAAGCGGCCTCTTACACTACTATCATGGAATGTGGCTGGTATTAAATCCAAACTGACAGATCCATCATTTGTCGCCTATATAAATGGCAGCCACATCCTTCTATTCCAAGAGTCATGGGCCTGTGAGGACTTCTATCTAACAGGATACAAGGGCTTCTACCTGAATGCCACACAGAACTCGTTATCACATGGTAGACCGCAAGGAGGCTTGGCTACTTTTGTTTCCTTAGCCATAAATCTTCAGGCCGAAAAAATCGACATCCAGTCGTCACTCATGCTGATTATAAAGTTGATTATAAACAGCAGAGGAAACAATAGTAGTGATCAATATCTACTTATGTCCAATTTATAAGAGAAATTTGGTTGATCTGAGATGGCAGGAAATCCAAGTGACATTGGAAACGCTTTTTGATAAATACCCCGAAGCCACTTTTCTGTTGGCGGGAGATTTTAATGGACGCCTGTCACATACTGACCAAATCTTATTCTCTAAATTTAACAAGTACCCTTCTTCACCTCTTATGACTACAGATCTTTTACTAAGGAAATTCAAAGATAACATAGCCACTTACGCAGGTTTCAAATGCAGGCAAACCTTGCTGGCCCTCAATTTCCTTCTGCTAAATGGGGCAGTCAGCTCGGACTACCCTGCCGAATTCACCTATTGGTCAGGTTCACGTGCATCCACTATTGATTTTGTATGGATATCTCCCGACCTTACCCCCAAAATATCCAGCTTTAAGGTGGCTACAAGATTGGAGAGTGATCACTTCCCTCTAGAAATTTCCTTGACTCTGGCTGACGAACTTGATAGGCACTCCTTTGTGCACCTATCAAATGATCATCTGGAGATAAGACCTACAGCCCTTAAATGGACCTCCAACTCGGCCCAGCAGTTGAACGAACTTCTCTGGTCTGATCAGCTCCAAATAAAAAGGGCTTCCCTTATGCAGGCGGATGAGCCTCTACCAATATATGACGATTTAGTAGAACTTCTAAAACCAACACTAGCTCGGTCCCCCACAAAGCATGGTAAACAGTTTTTCCACAAAAAATGGTTCGATGAGGAATGCAAAAACTTCAAGAATCATCTGTATAATGAATGGTTGGCATACAGAGCATCAAATGACCCCATGCCAAATAACCGCCTTATCACCCTCAGGAGAAGTTACAAAGCCCTACTAAAGGAAAAGAAGCTCGAGGCAGAAAGAAACAATTGGAACAACCTTTTGATAGCTGCAGGTGGCGCTGTGGGTTAAAGCCTCAGCACCTAGGACTTGCCGATCGAAAGGTCGGCGGTTCGAATCCCTGCGGCGGGGTGCGCTCCTGTCGTTCGGTCCCAGCGCCTGCCAACCTAGCAGTTCGAAAGCACCTTCGGGTGCAAGTAGATAAATAGGGACCGCTTACTAGCGGGAAGGTAAACGGTGTTCCGTGTGCTGCGCTGGCTTGCCAGAGCAGCTTTGTCACGCTGGCCACGTGACCCGGACGTGTCTGCGGACAGCACTGGCTCCCGGCCTATAGAGTGAGATGAGCGCACAACCCTAGAGTCTGGCAAGACTGGCCCGTACGGGCAGGGGTACCTTTACCTTTACTTTACTTTGATAGCTGCAGAGAATAGAAATCCAGCCTCTTTTTGGCAGTTAATTTCCAGATACCTGGGTAGGCCGCTTGCAAGAATAGAACCCCACATCTCAGCGGACACTTGGGAAAGATACTTCGCCGATCTGTATGCAGCCCATGATGCCTGCGGAGATACGGTGGAGCCGGAAGCACTGCCCGATTGGGACCCAGTTACATGCCCTGAAGTTGAAACTCTCATAGATCAGGCAAGGCCCCCGGTGATGACCTTATATCCATTGATGCCATCAAAGCAAATAAAGATTGGTGGATCCCACTTTTAGCAGCACTTTACACGCATATAAACAAAACAGCAAAATTTCCCTCTTTTTTTACCTTTTAAGCGTCGCAAGACTATAATTGACTGTATTGATATGGGGCCATCTGTTTAGCCCATTTTAGTGTTGGCTAAGTTCTAAAATCTTCCTGGATGTTTTAACTGTGTATTGACAAATGTACTTTTTTCTGACTGACGGTCGAATAAAAGGTTGATGATGATGATGATTTCCCTCTGTCTCAGTTCATTCATAGCAATCAAATCTTTAATTTCTTCTTGTGATTTGTTTAATTCCATCATCTCCACTCTAATCCTCTCTTCCTCTCGCTTCACTTCCTTCAATTCTTGTTTCATCCTCTTAAATCCCTTCTCCAGTGAATGAGTTCTCTTAGATACCTCTTTTATTTGCCCTTTCAGTTCATTAACTGTCTCATCAATTTTTTTATCCATTTTCCCAATCTTATTGTCCACTGATTCTAATTTTGATTCTAAATTCTTTTCACTTTGTTTTATTTCAGCAAACATCCTCAAAATTTCTTCTTTAAACTCTGCTTCTTGTTTAGACCCTTTCCTCTCTGCTGGTGTCCCCCCATCTGCCCCCTTCTTTTGCTGGTGTGACATTTTTCAGATTTTATATTTTACCAACTTAGTATGAAATATGAAAAATGTTGGTATTAAAGGGTTAAGAGGCTGTAATCAAGACGCTCTAATCACTGAGCAGCTGGAAGTCGTTAAGCTTCCAGGAATGTGAGTTTGTATAAATAGTCAGCTCACTCGTGTGTTTGTCCCTTTTCTTTTTGGGCGTGTTTGCTGATATGTGTGGTTCGTCACCAGGGTTTTTTTGTGTGTGTAAATAAACCTTTTATTTGAGTTCCAAACCGCTTGCTCCAAGATTCCTTTATTGAAAAGATACTGACTCTCCAGCCCTTCTTAAACCGCTGCGCGAAATGCTCTGCTGTAATGGGACATTGAGGCGTTGGAAGCGCACTGGACATTTGCTTAGCATTAAACTAATTAAAGTTTAATGGGACAAAAAATAGTCAGATTAATAACCTAAATAAAAGAAAAACAATCTTCTTGCCACCAATTAAGCTATTCCACCAAATAATTAATTCGGGTATAGACCAAGCAGAGTAATATAAAGCAATATTAATCGTCTTGCCACCAATTAGGCTATCTCCAAATAAGTTGTTGCCAATTAATCCACAACTGTCTTGCGAGGAAGAGTAGCTTAAAATCAAATTAAATCCGCCCAAGGAAAAAGGAGTTCCAAAAGAGAGAAAATATCTTAGTCCAAAATTATATCCAATTGTCAACTCTTTCCAAAATTTATCTAGGTGTCCAATATCCGGAGGTGAAGTTCACAAATGCAAAGAAAAATTACTGATGAAAAAAAAATTAAGCACAGATCATTTTCTATACTTAAAGAGGCACTTGTCACTTTCAGATGTTATGTCTCCCACAAAGAAAAAAAAGAGAAAGGAAAACTTGAAAAACAAAATGTAATGTCTCATTCCCACCACTAGGGTTATATGTAATTAACCACCTTAAAGGTTCCAATTCTTAAAGAAAAAGAGAGAAAAAAAGAGTAATTCCAGTACCTATATGTCTAAAGTGTCAGGGCAACTAGGTTCTTCTTTAATAATAAAGATCCAGAACAAAGATTTAAGAGTCGTATATTCTTTGTCTCCTCAGTACTGCAGTGCAACGGACCCAAGAAAGTCTTAACAATGGAGTCGGAAGCTCCCTTTCCATTTCAGAACTCTTTGTTCTTTTTAAAAACGAAAGTAGCAAGCCGCTACCACCCTTTGCTTTCCCTTCCGTAACATCAAGGGCTTCAAAAAAACCAAAATCATCACTTTCTGCTCCCCCTTTTGACTTTAGAGATCCTTGGGGCTTGTAACTTCTTAAAAAGTTACTTCTTAAAAGTTCCGGGAGAGAAGGGAAACAATAACCGCTAGCGGCAACTCACTTTCTGTTTCCAGCTCTGCGCGCTGCTCTGCATCTGTGTTGATTCCAGATGACAGCTGAACTCCCCACTTTTATTTTATACTCCGAATCCTTCCTTAGTCTGTTTCCATCAAATTTATAATCCAATTTGGTTCAGATTTCTTCTATTTTGAGAATGAAGCGCTCCTCTTGCAAGCTCGGGGCTTCGCTATTTGGATATAGAAAATGGCTTCCCTTAGCCCGCTGCCCGCTCTACCGTTCTCTTCACCCCTTTTGGGGTTACCTGACAGCCGTGCGGGTTGCTCCTGGCTTCGCTGGGAACCTGTTCCTCTAGATGTCCCCCCAGAGGTTAAACTTGGGGGCTACTGCGCCTTGTAGCACCCCTTTTTATCCAAAATAGCTCAGGATTCACCTCGCGGTAAAATCCCCGCTTGCGGCAGAATCGCGCTCCACCGGAAGTCTGTCGGTACTTAAATGTTCAATCTTTTCCCCCAACTTGTTTATAGAAGCTGTGTTACGGTCTAATCCTTCTTTAATATCATTTAACATTGACATCACCGACTCCTCAAATTGTGGTGTTGCTTTAGAACCACGTCTCAGCCTTTCTCTTTCTGAACTCATAGCTAAAGAATGTCAAGGTCAGTCACACAGTCTGGTACAATAAAGGAGAAAAACAAGTTCCCTCCACCAATCCCACTGCAGCCAGATCAGGAGCAGCTTCCTTAGTCTTTCCCTTAGTCTTTAAAACTTTCCTTAGTCTTTAAAACTCATTAAATCCCAACGACAAAAATGGCTAAGAGAAAATTTTCCAAGGCTCCCCTTACTCTGAGGGAAGAAGACACTTTTTATCCACTTTACAATGTTGCCAGGTAGCACAGGAAAGTTTATGACCAACTCAGTAGAAACAGGGATTGAATGTTTCCACTTCCATTGTGACGTCACAATGGAGACTAGACTTCCCTCCCATGTGGTCCACTGCCGAAAGAGGATATCTCAGTCTTATTAACAGATTTCCAAAATAGCACGAATTGTCCAAAGCCCCCTTTCCTCCCGGGGGGGGGGGTGCTAAATTGCTTGTAGAGTTTTAAAAGTTTTTCTTTCCTTTTAGGCTTCGGTCTTAGCGCACTGATTTTTACTTTGTTCAACAAAGGGGACCGACCTCCGTTTTTAAGTCTCCCTTTTCTCCCCAATTTTCCAGATCAAGTTTTTAAGTACTTACAGTTCCAAATTTCAGTCTCTTTTTTAATGAAAGAATTGGCCGCTCCAGCTAGCCAGTCTCGGAGCTTCGCTGCTTTGAAGGGCACACTCGTTTCTGCTGTGCTGCGTCTCCCACCCCGCTCGCTCTTGGGGCTCTAATGAGCTTACCGGGGAGCAGGGGAGTCGCTAAAATGCACCTGCCAGAACACCAGGTCCTCAGAACGCCTGATCTGAGGTTTTTTTCCGGGGAACAGCGACGCTCTCATGGTCTCCCCAACTTCAAAGCACAAGGGCTCTTTCAGCCAAAAGAGCTCTCAACTGCCACAACTGCGCGGCCAACCGATTGGTTAGACTTTGACAGATCATTTGAATACACATCCTTTCCAGACACCTGGTTTTACCCATTTACTAGATGCAGTAGCGCTGTTTTTCCTATTAAGTGTTTCCCTCAGCTACTTTTATTATAGGGGGCCGGTAATATGTTTGTTGTGTGTTTACTCTCCTTAGGTGATGACAGGTAGGTATACAGGGAATAGCCAATACCAGGAACTCGTTTGGGTGCAGTTTCCTGTTGAACAGACTACCTGCTGCTCTGGTGCCATTCCTTTCTGAATAGTTGGCTAATGTCTCTACGCCTTCCTTTTAACAGGAACAGATTATGCTGAGTCATTATCAAGTTGTTTGACTCAGAATGTCTCTGGGCTTCCTCTGGAATTCCTGTGCTAACCCCCTGCATTTCCATTTCTTCAGGCATGTTCCTTTACATTGTATTGCTGACTGCATCTGCTGAATAAACTGAATCTATTGTCAGTTACCCTGCATGGTGTGTTTTTTCTAACTTGTTTGGCAACCTTTTTTCACCCAAGTGAATGAAAGGTGTTAGCCAAGTACTTTAGAAGGCCTGTAAAGTTGCTTTCTGCCTTTTTAGTTTCTAGGAATAAAGCAAAACATGTTAATTCATGGGAATGGAGGATTCATATAGAGAAACACAACATTGCACACACACCCTTTACGGCGTTTATCACAGTGTGCGCGCGTTCTTTCCCTCTCCCTCCCTTCCACGGCAGCGCTTTCCTCCTCAGGGACGGGGCAATCTTGTGCCACACCGGGTGCCGTTGACGGCGGGAGGCGGCTCACCCGCCTCCCTGCCTTAGCAGGGTGGTGCTGTGAAGGGGGCGTGTGACGCCGGCTGCTGGCTCTGGCTTACAAATAGATAACCAGTGCTATAATACAGCCATAGGCTGACTCGGCCCTCCAGACGTTTTGGGACTACAACTCCCCTCATCCCCAGCTCACAGGACCAATGGTCAGGGATGATGGGCGTTGTAGACCCAAAACAGCTGGAGGGCCAAGTTGGGCCATGCCTGCTATAGTAGGTGGGGAGGAAGCAGGTTCCAAGAAGCACACATCCCAACTGCAAGATTCCTTGTTTACAAATGCAACCGAAACGAATTTTGCAAAGAGCACGCCATAATGAAATACGCAATTGAATGCGCCTAGTTTTGAAAAGGGAAACCCCTCTCTTTGTGGCCCTTCTTTCAAGCGTGGTTAATGCCTGATGTTTACAGGTAAGACCAGGGGTCAGCAAACCTTTTCAATGGGGGGCCGGTCCACTGTCCCTCAGACCTTGTGGGAGGCTGGACTAGATTTAAAAAATAAATAAAATATGAACAAATTTCTATGCCCCACAAATAACACAGAGATGCATTTTAAATAGAAGGACACATTCTACTCATGTCAAAACTCAACTGTCCGCCGGCCGGATTGAGAAGGCGATTGGGCCGGATCTGGCCCCCGGGCCTTAGTTTGCCTACCCATGGGTAAGACCTACTACTACAGAAGGAGGACGTGGGTGATCTGTGGTCTCAACTACTGAGCCTCTTTGAAGTGAAGGACATGAGGCAGGAGTTGGTAATGCAGGTGAGCTGTGCACAAGAAAGCTGCCAGCTAGCTCTGTGGAGACTCCTTTTATTGGCACAATATGCAAACTCAGGCAGATGCATTTTGGGCTGTGACCTTTACACATCTTTCAGTCCCAAGACTGTGGGGTGGTACAAAGTTATTTTGGCACCTGTTTCCACTGCGTCAGTTTCCCCTTGCACAATGTATGACGAAGGAGACAAAGGTCACAGACAGGGCATGGCAGACTACTAAGACTGCAAAATGTTAGACAGAGGGCAAGATGTTCAGACAGCTGTGGCCTTATCTGTGAGGGGGAGGGAGGAACATGCTGTGTTCCTCAGCATGATCTGCTTTTTTCACATCACCTACATCTTCCTCTGTTGGGATACTGCCAGGGAGACACAGTCCATCATAGCCCCCAAGCCGGCTGCCGGACGATCCATCGACCTCTGTAGACACGCAGTATCAGCAATTAGCGACACGAAGCCTCAGAAATAGCATTCCAAATTCTTAGGCTGGTGCACACTCTGTCAGCAGACTTCACACAGCAAAAGAAGCACAGCAGGAGAGCATATTTACAATTTTATTCAACGTTGGTCAGAACAAAGAAAAGACATGACCGCCTGCTTCAGCGTTCAGGCACGAAGAGGAAAACGAAAGCAACTGAAAACATAAACATCCTGTGAACAGGAAATACGCAGACTCTGTGACTCACAAAGCCTGCTCCCTTTTAAGGTGGAACGGAAATATCCTAACACTCCGCACCCCAAGGTCACACGTGCAGACAGTTGAGGCCAGGGCCTGATAATAATTTATTTATACCCCGCCCATCTGGCTGGATTTTGACGAAGAGTGGCCCTCGGTCCCTCCACTTCGGAGACCCGTCCCAGCCCCCCACCCTCACGACCAGAAGGAAATGGAAGAGTGTTAAAAGCAAAATTGAGCGAAGCCAAGGGTGACGACGACAGGTATTTAAAATTCTGCAATTCTCAATTTCTCCTCTAAAGGACAAAAGATGTCGTTGTTAAATACCATGGTGATTTTAAAAAATACATAAAATTAACATGGAAAAACAGGAAACACTCCCATTGTGCATTCTTCCTCCAAATGCCTCCGATCTGTAGGGCTTTTGGTTTCAGGAACACAACAGGAACATCCATGACGCTTCCAGAGCTCTGCACGATCATCTGGGATACTGTATCAGTCTCCCCCTGGGTGTGACTTCTGGCCATTGCTTCCCATTGCATGTGGGCGTCAGATAGAGCAAATCCAGCCCTCTCTGGCATCCCAGTCAGCAAACCACCGCCATCTTGAAGTGTCCAACGTGACACAGCTTCAATTCCTGCCGCACACACACTGCCCGTTGGCTCAAACTGCTTTTGCAGCTTCGGGAACAAACAAAACAACTCCCCCATTCCCCTTTCTCTTCTCAGGGAATGAATCAGAAGCATCGGGAAATGTCCTCCCTCTGTAGCACATAAATCAAGGGCTACATTTTTGGCAAAGGCTTGCCACATCAAGTAGCTATTCTGTCTCTCGAAAAGCAGCTTTCCCCATTCCCTCTACATAACTCAGGGGCTGGGATCCAGTCCTGCTCCATCTCCACTCCAGAGATTCCAGAGATTACTCTGAGCCAGGAAAACATAGTCATAAATCAAACAGCGCGCGAGCAGCTGGCATCAGCACAAAAACAGTCCAGCCTATTTATTTTTGTTTTTAGGCTCTCGCTGTACTCACACAGACTCCTTTGCAGCTGCTCTTCTGTCCAGAGATTGCGTCATGCTGCCGGTTCCAGGAGACACCAACCGGGACAAAAACAGCCCCTGGTCCTTCAGCTGGCACCGAGTTTGTGGCCCCGATCCCTGGGCCCATTTTCAGGAACTCCCTACACTCGAGTAGGCACCCAACAGAGACACATGCCTGACTGGCATGTTCTCTCCCTCCTGCTTGGTCGTTCGGGAGCTTCAAAACAGTCCAGCCTATTTTTTTTTGTTTTTAGGCTCTCGCTGTACTCACACAGACTCCTTTGCAGCTGCTCTTCTGTCCAGAGATTGCGTCATGCTGCCGGTTCCAGGAGACACCAACCGGGACAAAAACAGCCCCTGGTCCTTCAGCTGGCACCGAGTTTGTGGCCCCGATCCCTGGGCCCATTTTCAGGAACTCCCTACACTCGAGTAGGCACCCAACAGAGACACATGCCTGACTGGCATGTTCTCTCCCTCCTGCTTGGTCGTTCGGGAGCTTCAAAAGATTTCTCCAGCCCAAACATCACAGCAACTGATACCAAGAGGCATCAGCACACTTTAGGACTAGCAGAGGGTTGGCAGTTTGCGTGACAGGCTCAATAGCACAGCTTTTTGGCTAAACTACGTTTATTTACATATAATACACTAGAAGCATCTGGACTCAGCTCCTTCCTCTTCAGCATCAAACAGCAAAGAAAGAGAACAAAGGATAATAGCCCTACATCACGGAACACAGTAAACCAAAACACCCTGTCTCCGTCACTTCCCACAATGTGGAATGAAAACATACACTGTCATGTGATAAAACCAATCCCATGACTGCAAACACAGGGCAGAAATCCTAACACTGACATGAGTAGAATGTGTGCTTTTATTTAAAATGCATCTTTGGGTTATTTATGGGGAATAGTAATTTGTCCCCCCCCCCCCCCTCAAAATATAGTCCGGCCCGCCACAAGGTCTGAGGGACAACAACTTCTTTCAACACAATAAAAAACCCTCAACAACTTCAATATTAAAAAAAGATCAACAAGTTTGGTCGGCCCTCACAGCCCTTTGCTTCATCAAATCTGATGATAGATAGATAGATAGATAGATAGATAGATAGAGGGAGGGCTGGATTTAGGTTTGATGAGGCCCTAAGCTACTGAAGGTAATGGGGCCCTTTAAATGTCTATGCTATATGGTCATTGATGGACCTAATAGGTATCTAAAGCCATTTGCACTTAACAAAATAAGAGCCAATACAACACAAAACACTGTTGCTGTATGTAGGCTTTATTTTATTTGTTATTTATGTTCTATTTTGGAAATGTACATCCAGTTTTTTCCTTTAATTTTTGGGGGGGCCCTAAGCTAGAGCTTGTTGAGTTTATACGTCAATCCGGCACTGCCTATGCACGTTTACTCGGAGGTCATTGCCACCTTTTCTGGTTGGGATCCCACGTCCTCCTCTTACCAGGAAACCCCACTGGGTTTGGTGAGCGCCAACGGGCTGCCCGCAATGCCCTACCTGAATTGCGGGCCAAACTCGGCCCTCCAGCTGTTTTGGGACTACAATTCCCATCATCCCTGACCACTGCTTGTTAGCTAGGGATGATGGGCATTGTAGTCCCAAAACAGCTGGAGGGCCGAGTTGGACCATGTTGGCACTAATGCTGCTACCTCCCCCGCCTTCACCCATCAATCATCTTTCCCAGCCCTGCCCCCTCCTGCCTGCCTGCAACACATATGACAATTGCATCATGCGAGGAGAAGCGGAGAGGTGGGAGGGAGGGGGGAGAGGGCCAAAGCGGCCGCAGTCCTTGCCCTCTCCCTGCCCCACATGCATATGCAGACCGTGGCCTCGTCGGTGGCCAATGGCGCTCCAGCGTTCGGTTCACGCTCCGCCAGAAGGAGCGGAGAGCCTCTCAGTCCGTCCACGCAGCTCGAGCGAAGCAGGTCGTACGTGTAGCAGCAGCGCCCCGGCCTGGGCGAGTCAGCTGCGGCCTCCCTTCATTGCCTTGCCCCCCCCGGCCGGGTCTCCCTGGGAGGACCATGCTGATCCTACTCTTCCTCATCGACACGTACACCTCCATGATGTGGCCAAGGGCACTGTCGAGCTCTTCATGAAGGTGCGCACGGGCCCCCCTGCCCCGTCGCGTGCCGTGGCCTTGCGAGTCCCCGCGCACACGCACCCCCTCAGAGACCGCGCTCCCTCCGCCTGAGGTGACCTTCCCGAGCATGCGCGTGCCCGCTCCCACTTTTGGAAGACGCACATTGAGGGCCCCCCCCCCCGCTGTTTTAATGTATTTATATTTTGGTGTTAGCATGGTTATGGCTGGGGAGGGCGGGATATAAATAAAATTTATTGTTATTTTTTATCATCATCATCATCATCATCATCATCATCTGTAAAGCATCCCCACCTTGCACCCCCATGCCTCCAGGCAGGCATGGCCTAACTTGGCCCTCCAGCTGTTTTGGAACTACAATTCCTATCAACCCTGACCACTGGACCTGTTAGCTAGGGATGATGGGAGTTGTAGTCCCCAAACAGCTGGAGGGCCAAGTTAGGCCATGCCTGACCTTGATGCTCCTTGTCGAAAGATGTTCATCCTGGCGCAGTGCCCCATTTCTTGGGATACTGGTTGAATTAGATGCAAACGTGGCTCTCCATCTGTTTTGGGACTACAATTCCCATCATCCCTGACCACTGGTCCTGTTAGCTAGTACAAATAAATACTATAGGGGTTGGAAACCGTCGGTAGTCAACAGGCTCAGCTATTTATATGAGTTTTAAGGAGGTATTTAGAGCCTAGCTTATATATCTGAGTTTTTAAGTGAAAACTTATATATCTGAGTTTTTAAGTGAAAATTTGTGTTTTGTTGGGCAGGGGCATCCTTAAGCTGAAAATGCTTCTGGCTGGTGGTTTTGCTCAAAGCTTACCTGTCTTAGGAGCTCCAGGCCATCTTGAATGTATTGGACAAAAGAGTAAATATATATATATATATATATATATATATATATATATATATATATATATATATATAATTTATTTACAGCATCTGAAGCCATCTGAAGGCAGCCCTGCTCAGGAAAATTTTGAATGTGTGACATTCCTGCTGCCCAGGAAGACTCCCCTGTGGTGAGTGCCTGAGAGCCCTGCTCTTGCCACTTACCATCTGGCCTGGGGCGGGGCCTGAAGCCTCACAAGGACTGTTCTGCTGCCCAGGAAGACTCCCCTGTGTGAGTGCCTGAGGGCCCTGCTCGTGCCACTTACCATCTGGCCCGGGGCGGGGCCTGAAGCCTCACAAGGACTGCTTGCTGCTTGCTGCCTGCTGCCCAGGAAGACTCCCCTGTGTGAGTGCCTGAGGGCCCTGCTCCTTCTTGCCACTTACCACCTGGCCCAGGGAGGGCCTGACAGGCCTCGCAAGGACTGCTCCTGCCACTTACTATCTGGCCCAGGGTGGGGCCTCACAAGGATGGTTGTTGCCACTGATGCTGCTACTGCCCAGGAGGACCCGGAGGGGTGCAGAGTTCTTTTTAACATGTTTTAACATGTTTTTTTTAATTTCCCTTTCCCTTTAGATTTTTTATATATGGGGGTGGGATGTATGTGTGGGTGGGCTTGAGAATTTGTTAGATTTTGATGAATTTGTAATTTTTGCAGTTTTTATTTGTATTGCTTTATTGTTTTATTGTTTTCTGGGTTAGTTTTTGTTTTTTGTTTTTATTGTTTTAAGGTTTTATTGTTTTAGGCTGTGAAAGAATAACATTAATTGCCACCAATGGAGGCTACTATGAGGCCTGGGATTGCTACCGTGGAGGGGCGAGGGAGGTATGGCGGTGGGGGCAGATGTTATAGGCGAAGGGGATTGAGATATGGATACGCTCGTACCCCTTCCAATCTGCGCCCCATCCCGAGGGACGAGGGTAGGGTGAGCAAGGATTACTCACCTCCGTCACTGGTGCTGTGCAATGCCAGGTCTATAGGCAATAAAACCGCCACCCTGTGAGATTTCTTTATCTCGCAGGGGGTCGACCTGGCTTGTGTGACGGAGACCTGGGTGCGCGAAGGGGCAACAGTTACCTTACAAGAGATGGCGCCCCCGGGTTTCTCCGTCCTCCACCAGTCACGGACTGTGGGCCGGGGGGGAGGGGTGGCATTATTAATCCAGGAAAATTGTCCTTTCAGGGCTCTACCATCGCCATCGATCCCCGGCATTGAATGTGTTGGCCTAGTGTGGGGCTCCGAGGAGAGCTTGGCTGTCTGGCTGGTGTACCGGCCACCTAGCGCACCAGCAGCCACCCTGTCAGGCCTATTGGAGGCGGTGGCCGGCTGGGCCTTGGAGTTCCCTAACCTATTGGTATTGGGGGACTTTAACATCCATGCTGATGCCATTCCCTCCTCACAGGCTCTGGACCTGGTGTCTTCCATGGCGACACTAGGGCTCTCCCAGTTTGTTTCGGGCCCCACACATGAAGCAGGCCACACGCTGGATTTGATCTTTGGCGTAGGTATAGATGTGATCATGTCTCCTTCGATGAAGGTGCCATGGTCTGATCACTACACTCTGAAAGCCAGGATTGACTTTCCACCCCCACCCTGCTTAGGTGGCGAGCCAATTTGGGCTCGCCCACAGAGGCTGATGGACCCTGATAGATTCCGTCAAGCCTTGCGGGACCTTGCTCCCCCTGGCGACTCATTGACTGAGCTTGTTGAGGGCTGGAATACCCAGCTCCTGGCAGCCATCGATGAGATCGCACCTAAGCGCCCTCTGCGACCCCACAGAAACCGGGCCCCATGGTTTACCGAGGAGCTCCGGAAAATGAAGCGGGACCTCAGACGGCTAGAGCGAGTATGGCGGGGTGCCCGTGACGGAGCCTCAAGAACATCTTATAGGGCTTTTATGAAAACCTACGAGATGGCGGTGAAGGCTGCTAAGAAGTCATACTTCTCGGCCTCCATTGCTTCCGCTAGCTCTCGCCCAGCGCAATTATTTAGTATAATCAGGTCTTTAACGTCCCTTGAGGGACAGCCAAATTTAAATAACAAATTGACACACAGCTGTGAGGCATTTGCGAGCTTTTTTGCAGAGAAGGTCTTGTTGCTCCGCCATGACCTCCCTGCCAATTTGGATACAATAAAGGAACTGGAGGCCCCTCGACTGTCCTCGGGTCCAGTATTGGACCACTTCAACTGGATATCCCCAGCCGATGTGGACAGACTCCTCCGAGCTGGAAAGCCCACCACCTGTCCTCTTGACCCATGCCCGTCTTGGCTGATTAGAGCGTGTCCAGACGAGGTGCGGGCCCTCCTGGGGGATATCATCAATTTGTCCCTTGGCACGGGGACATTCCCAGGGGAACTGAAGGAGGCAGTGGTGCACCCGCTCTTAAAGAAAACATCATTAGATCCTTTAGATCTATCCAATTACCGCCCGGTTTCGACTCTTCCGTTCCTGGGTAAGGTGATTGAGAGAGCGGTTGCTGAACAGCTTGGTGGATTTCTGGATGAAACATCGGCTCTGGATCCATTCCAGTCCGGCTTCCGCGCTGGTCATGGGACCGAGACGGCTCTGGTCGCCCTAACAGATGATCTTCGTAGACAGCTGGATCAAGGCGGGTCGGGGCTGCTGATTCTTCTAGATCTGTCAGCAGCTTTCGACATGGTCGATCATGAACTTCTGGACCACCGCCTTGCCGACGTGGGGATCCAGGGCACAGTCCTTCAATGCCTGCGCTCGTTTCTCTCTGGTCGGGGACAGAGGGTGGTGCTTGGGGGGGAATTGTCATCGCGCCACTCCTTGGTGTGTGGAGTACCTCAGGGTGCGATACTCTCCCCGATGCTTTTCAACATCTTTATGCGCCCCCTCGCCCAGCTTGTTCGGAGTTTTGGGCTGGGTTGCCATCAGTATGCCGATGACACCCAACTCTATCTGTTGATGGATGGCCATCCTGACTCGGCCCCAGACACACTGACCAGATGTTTGGAAGCTGTGGCTGGATGGTTACGTGGGAGCCGGTTGAAGCTAAATCCTTCGAAGACAGAGGTCCTGTGGCTGGGACGGGGCGATATGGGATTGGGGGGGCAACTCCCATCTCTTGCGGGGGTGCAATTAGTGCCAGCACCGTCCGTTAAGAGTTTGGGTGTAATCTTCGACACCTCCCTTTCCATGGAGGCGCAGATTGCAGCTATAACAAAGGCGGCATTTTTCCATCTCCGCCAAGCTAAGCAGTTGGCTCCTTACCTCTCTCTCCCTGACCTAGCCACTGTGATCCACGCGACGGTCACCTCCAGACTGGATTATTGTAACTCGCTCTACGTGGGGCTGCCCTTGAGACTGACCCAGAAACTCCAGCAGGTGCAGAATGCTGCAGCGAGACTCCTTACGAGGTCTTCGCTGCGAGATCACATTCACCCGGTGCTATACCAGCTGCACTGGCTCCCGGTGGAGTACAGGATCAGGTTTAAGGTGCTGGTTTTAACCTTTAAAGCCCTATACGGCTTAGGACCCTCGTACCTACGGGACCGCCTCTCCTGGTATGCCCCACAGAGAAACTTACGGTCTTCAAATAAAAACATCTTGAAGGTCCCAGGCCACAGAGAAGTTAGGCTGGCCTCAACGAGAGCCAGGGCTTTTTCGGCTGTGGCTCCGATCTGGTGGAACACTCTGTCACAAGAGACCAGGGCCCTGCGGGATTTGACATCTTTCCGCAGGGCCTGCAAGACAGAGCTGTTCCACCAGGCCTTTGGCAAGGGCACAGCCTGACTCCCTCCTTTGGCAATCTTCGCGGAGCTCTGGCCCAATGGCTGCCAGTGGCTTGAATTAATTAATTTTAGAATGAATGATTTTAGAGTGTTGTTTATGCTGTACTTTTGTACTGTTTTATTGTTGTTAGCCGCCCTGAGCCCGGCTAAGGCTGGGGATGGCGGGATATAAATAAAATTTATTATTATTATTATTATTATTATTATTATTATTATTATTATTATTATTATTTTAAGGTATTTTTAATCTTGGTTGGAAGCTGCCCAGAGTGGCTGGGGAAACCCAGCCAGATGGGCGGGGTACAAATAAATTATTATTATTATTAACCTAAACACATAACAAAAAAGCAAAAAAACAAATGAAAGAATACTGAACAATATATATATACATATTTCCATTCTTCTTTCCTTCAATTTGACTTCCTTCCTGCTTTCCAGGGTTTTCTTTTTCACTTCTAATCTCTTTCGTACTCCTTTTTAACCATTTATAACCTAAGTAGCACAAATCATCCTGCCAAGATTAATCAATTTTTTTTTTTTTTTTTAGAAAGGAAAACCCTGTTGATCAAATACAAGTCCAAGTACTCATTTGGGGACACTGCTTTTTGCCAAAAAATGTAAAATGTATGTAAAATCAGATCTGTGTTGGAGGTGTAACAAAGTGGAGGGGACACTTGTACATATGTGGTGGTCTTGCCAAGAAAATCAAAGGTTTCTTGGACACGGTGCATGAAGAACTAAAGAAAATGTTTAAACAAAATTCCATGACGGAACCCATGGCCTTCCCCATGCCCAGAATTGACGATGTTTTGGCGCAAGTGAGGCAAGGGAAATTTTTTTACCAAGCTGGACCTTAGGGGGGCCTACAATCTGATTAGGGTGCGGGAGGGAGACGAATGGAAGACGACCATGTTCACCCCCCTTGGGGCATTTGAATATCTCGTCATGCAGTTTGGATTGCAATCGGGCTCTGCCTGCTTTCAAGCCTTTATGCACCACGTGCTGGGCCCCTTGCTGTACAAGAATTGCGTGGCCTTTTTGGATGATGTTTTAATCTTCTTTTTGGATGATGTTTTAATCTTCTCGGAAAATGAAGCACAGCACGTGAAAGATGTCAGGCAGGTGCTGGAGAGATTGAAGAAGCATCAGTTGTGGGTCAAGCTGGAGAAATGCCAACTCCATGCTCAGGAGGTTGAGTTCCTAGGGTACCAACTGTCGGACAAGGGTTTGGCCATGGACCCGGAGAAGGTGAAAGCAGTGCTGGACTGGAAGAGCCCCAAGACAAAGGATGTGCAGCGGTTCCTGGGGTTCAGCAACTTCTACAGGAAGTTTATCAAGGACTTTGCACACCTAACAGCACCCATAACTGATTGTCTCAGTGGCAAGAAGTTTGCGTGGACCAGGGAAGCACAGCAGGCCTTTGAAAGTCTGAAAAAGGCCTTCACGTCAGAGGAACAGCTGCTACACATGGATCCTGGGAAGCCTTTGAGAGTGGAGACGGATGCTTCCGACCGAGGCATCAGAGCAGTGCTGTTGCAGCAAGGCCCGGGGAGGACTGGAGGCCTTGTGCCTTTTTCTCCAGGAAGCTGAGCAAATCAGAACAAAATTACACTGTTTATGACAAAGAGTTGCTAGTCATATATTAAGCAGTGGAGACACTTTTTGATCGGGGCGCAGCACCAGATCCAGGTCCGAACGGACCACAAGAACCTGGAAAACTGGTGCACAGCGCGCATGCTCAACCGGAGACAAGTCAGATGGTTGGAGGCCTTCTCACAATATAACTTTAAGATACAGTACGTCCCTGAGGGGGAAAACGTGAGAGCGGACACACTTTCCAGGAAGTCGGAGTACATGGAAGGGGAAGGACCGTCTGTAGCCATACAAATGTTCCAAGAGGACAGATGGTCATGTGGGGGAGCACTGACAGGGGAGGAGGAACTGGTTGGGCTCACCAGAGACGATGAGTTTGCTTAAACTAAAATTAGGGAAATTAAGGATGGAAAGGGGGGAATGGGAGTTTTGAGGAGAAAGGAGGGCTCTTGTTCTACAAAGGGGCACTGTATGTACCGGGGGAGCCACTGAGGGTCAAAATCCTACGACAGCTCCATGACAACCCCACAGCTGGGCATTTTGGGCAACATAAGACCATGTTACTAGTCACCAGGTAGTTCTGGTGCCCAAGGTAAGGGAGGATGTACGGGAATATGTCCGAGGGTGTGACAGGTGTCAGAGGGCCAAAGGGCCAAGAGCAGCACCGGCGGGTTTACTGGAACCCTTACCGACACCAGAGAGGCCCTGGGAGGTGGTGTCCATAGATTTTATGACAGATCTGCCCAGGTCAAGAGGTAAGATGGCGGTGATGGTGGTGGTAGGTCTGCTGACCAAAATGTGTCACTTTGTGGCATGCTCCAATCCGGTGACAGCCGAGGAGACTGCCAAGCTGTTCGTGGACCACGTTTCCACATTTTTTGACTGCATGGGGTCCCATCGAGGGTGGTCATCGATCGCGGAAGACAGTTCACCTCATGGTTCTGGTGTAAACTCATGAGCTTATTACTGGTAGAGGTGAGCTTCTCGACGGCAAGACACCCAGAAACCAACGGGCAGGCCGAGAGAGCTAGCGCCATATTGCAGCAGTACTTACGCTGCTACGTCGGTCAGAGGCAGAATGATTGGGTGGAGAAATTAGCGCTGGCTGAGTTTGCATACAATAATGCTGAACATGTGTCCACGGGGATGAGTCCCTTTATGGCCAACTACGGGTGTCACTCCAGGGCTTTTCCAGGACGGGGGGAGGAGGAATGGAGTGTTCTGGCTGCAGAGCAGTTTGCAGAAGAGATGGAGGCTTTGCACCGGAAGCTACAATTAAACCTGTAAAGAGCTAAAGAAGTATATAAAAAGCAGGCAGACAGGCATCGCAGGCCAGGAGAGGTCATACAGATGGGGGACAAGGTGTGGTTGTCATCCCAGGGGTTGCCGTTATGGGGGGGGGGGTTTGCAAAAAACTGCAGCCTAGACGGCTGGGGCCCTTTGAGGTAATCCATCAGGTCAACCCAGTGGCGTTCAGCCTAAAACTGCCGGACAGCATGAGAATACATCCGATGTTTCATAGGTCCTTACTTTCTCCTTACAGGGAGGGGAACAGCTCTACGGGAAGGGAGGAAGGGGTGCCCACCCATCCACACATAGAGGAGAGGGAATGTTCTAATGAAGCAACGGAAATACTTGATTCCAGGTGGAGAGGGCACTAGATAGAGTACTTGTTGGCCTGGGGGGGGGGGGGACCCAGCTCAGAAAACACATGGGTTCCCGCAGGCTCCATCACAGAGGAATATCTGGTGGAGGAGTTCCATGCTCTGTTCCCACACAAGCCAAAACCCCAAGGGAGGTTCTTGAATGAAGTGTTCGGACCCACTGACGATGAGGGGGACTTCGTAGGCTTCGTACCCTCCTCAGGGGAGGAGGAGGGACCCTGGGACGAAGTTGGGGGGTTGTCTGAGGGGGAGGAATCTGACTGGGACTTCCCGTCGGCTGGGGGGAACACGGGAGGATGGGAAGCAGCTTTTGAATCCATGGAGGACGACGATTATTCTTTCCTGAGTTTTCCTCCCTCTCCTACCAACGACCAGGTGGGAGAGGCTGTTAGAGACCCCACCAATGGGGAGGGGGGTCTTGAGGTGGGGTGGATGTCAGGGAACTGCCATCAGCTCAGAGGCGGGAGGTGGAAGGCCAGTTGGGTTACAGGGAGCCGCCGAAGATCGTGAGAAGCAGCTCTTCCTCCGGGGAGGAGGGAAGCCACGCCTCCAGTGGGGAATGGATGCAGGGCTCGGAAGATGCAAGGGAGAGCCGCAACACCAAACCTGAGCAAAGCAGGGTGGAGGCAGGTCCCCCTTTGCCCACGCCCTCTCTGCGCAGTAGGCTTACACGCAGAGGGGAGGCGTAGGATGGGGGTCAAGAGACTACTCTGCTGGGGAAAGTTTAAGGACCGCCCACTCCCAGATTCTGCTAGCGACTGAGCAGACATGGAATTGAGCCGATCTGCATTGTGAATGTTTTGGACAGATAATAAAGCCTTGAAAAGACCAGGGTGAGTCTTGCCTGTTTGCTCTCGAGCAACCACGCCGGCATTCATAATAGGATCCTTTATGTTTAAAATGCTAACACGGATATATTTCCCCTCCTCTCTGTTGGGAAGGAACCCATTATTTTTAGAGCCCTCGATTTTAATTACTATCATGGATGGAAACAAGTTGACAAATACAGCAGGTGTGCAGGAGGAGGTAAGCTTTAAACTGTAATATGGGAGTTTAAAAAGCACTCCTGTCTGATATTCCCTTGGTGTTAGAGCTGCTTGATAGCGATTGTGTGCGGAATATTGGTTATGTTTCTATCCCGTTCTTCCTGTCTTGCTCAGGGAGATCAGGCTGAAAGAAGATGGGAACACAGGCACTTCTGGCTCGTTGCCATGGAAGATGGCTGAAATTCCATCATCTCTGTTTCGCACAGGCAATTAGAGGCTGAGATGGGAGTGATCAGCTTCCCAAATTCCTCCAGGGCGAGAGGAAACAGTCTCATCCACAGTCGCCCAACACCTGGCCCCAAATCCAGAGGGAATAAGGGGCTGGGGGGAGCTGGATGGAAAGCCGCCACGCGATTCTGGTACTCTCTGAAGCTGTCTCCGCGAGCGACAAGTCTCCATTTCTTAAGATGAAAAATTGGATTTAAATAATGGACATTCTTTGAGTGAAGAGGGAGGATTTTTTCTGCTAATTAATTCAGCCTCTGAAGACTTAGAAGACTCGATTGGAAAAGGGACTATCATCTGAGATGCTGGTTTGACAGAATGGAAAGAGGGGGTGAGCCTTTACCTACTTTCTTTTGATATTTGCCTATGTGATTACATTTGGCGAATCCCCTCTGGAAGGAACGACTGCTGGACTTATGAAAGCAAGTGACACTAATTTTTTTTTTTGCATTTGTTGATATAATAAGGTTTTAATAACTCTAATAATTATTAACTGTGTGGAAATGACTGGGGGGGGGAAATCAAGGCTTTCGACTCTTGATTTCCTGGAAGAAGATCAAAAGACTCCCCTGGAACTAGAAGAGACATCTCATTAACAACTGGAGAAATGCCAAAGAACTTTAGATATCTGCTTGGGAGGTTTCTGACACAGTATTAATTTAACAAGGAGCCAGGAGTGAAACCGAAAGTAGACTGACCAGCTAACTGAGTCAAATTATATTGCTATGGGTGGGGGGTAAACCTCTAACATTTTACTTTTCGATACTTGTACTTCCAGTTTTCCCCTCCCCAGGAAAAGCTAATGTTTGAATAGCAGCTGGTTAAGGAACAACATTGGGCAGACGCCATGATTTGATTTTATCTGGACTGTGTGTCGATATGCCAGCTACCTGCAGTGGAAGGATCCTGGACTGATTCGGCAGAAACACCAGTTTGCGAAGAGAGGATGTGAATTTTTTTTTAATGCATTTTTAAAAAAGATTTTCTTGATTTACAAAGGTATGTGCAATGTCTCTCGTATTTTTTTCCACATAACACAAATCAGTTTCATTTGTTGAGGCATTAGGAAGAATAGGGGGAAAGAGGTGGAGGGAGTGGGAGTGGGAGTGGGGTCGGGTGGTGATGTTTCTATTTTACTTAATATATGTTGGGTTTTGTGTCAGCTTTGCTTGTGCCAGTTCTCTGTTGTTCACTTGTGTTACTTTGGTGGTGAGAGAGGTTGGGGTTGGCCTAGGGTGTGGTTGCTCATTTGTGGTTGGCTGTGTTGGTCTTTGTTTTCATGTGTGAGTGGGGTGGGTGGGTGTTTTGGATCAGGTTAGCCATATTGATTTGTATGCTGCTGGTGGATTTTTGTCAGTGTCTTGTTGGGCTGTGTATGTGATAAAGGGGAGCCATACTGGGTGAAGGCGTCTTCTTCTATTTGTCCCCGTGTCAGTTTCAGTTTATTGGTTAATTTTTCTAGTAAGGCTGTCTCTCCAGGTCTCTCCAGTGTCTGGCTATGATGCTTCTGGCTGCTGAGAGTAGGTGGGTTATGAGTTCTTTGTGGTGTGAGTGGGCATTGTTGTCTTGGAAGATGTTTAGTAGGGCCATTTCTGGGGTGATTTCTAATACTTGCTTGGTTATTTTAAATTTTCCTCGTATTACTGTTGTCCAGAATAGTTGGATTTTGGGACACTTCCACCACATGTGAAGGTATGTGCCTGTGGAGGTGACCCTCTCCAGCATTTTGGTGAGGTTCCTGGGCCTATTAGCGCTAGTTTTCTTGGTGTTAGGTACCACCTGTAGGTGATTTTCAGAGTGAGTTCTTTTCTTTTTGTTGATATGGATTTAAAGGGGGGTTTAGACCACATTCTGGTCCATTGAGTGGGGTTAATCTCGTAGCCTATGTCATCCTCCCATTGTTTTTTGATTGTGTTTAGGGAGTTTGTGGGATTTTGGAGTAGTATTTTGCATGTTGTGGATACCATCCCTTTACCGTGTCCCTTTGTTGTTAGGAGGTTTTCGAAGGTTGTCAGGGGCCTAGTTGCTGCTGATTTTACTGCTGGGTTGTTTAAGAGGGCATG
Organism: Podarcis muralis; assembly: GCF_964188315.1. Taxonomy (NCBI): domain Eukaryota; kingdom Metazoa; phylum Chordata; class Lepidosauria; order Squamata; family Lacertidae; genus Podarcis; species Podarcis muralis. The sequence continues at coordinate 11,763,452 of NC_135674.1, forward strand.
TAATTGGTGATGTGTTAACCAGGACATTTGGGTGTCTTCTAGTTTGTCTTGAATTTCTTGTGTTGACAAAGGTTTGTTATTTTTATAGAAGTGTATTAGACGAGATAAGCCTTTGGTTTGCCAGGTTTTTATCTGGAGGTTTTGTGCTGTGTGATGGAATAATGGGTGGTACGCCAGGGGAATTAGTGGGGATGGGCTTGGGGATAGTTTGCCTATTTCTGTTTTCCATGCTTTGAGCATGGTCTGTGTGTACCTGTTAAGTGTTGTGGGAATTTTCCTTAGTTTGTTTGGGAGGAGTGGGTATGCTGTGGTGCAGGTATTTTCAATTGTGGTTCGAGGACCCGACCCCCGCAATGTGGAATGAATACACAAGGACACGTGATATAAGGTTAATGGACAAGAAAAGGCCACAACTTTATTGATTACAGCAGTGAAAAGGTATTGGCTTAGGCATTGGATGTCTAAAACAAGGAGGGTTTATTCACCAGTAGGTGGAGCCTGTTGATGCTAATCCAACTATAGGCTCTCCCCTGATGTCACCGAGGGTCGTGCCATGGCCTCCCGCCAAGCAGGCATTGGACAGAATACACGACCGCCAGATTCCTTTAACAGAATACCCAAAAATTGAAGGCATAGGCGATGGCCACACCTAGCCCTTCGACACACCACAACACATTATTCCAATGCCTAACCGCCACCCGAGCCGAAAGGGGCTCGCCGCCAATACCCTCACAGCTGTAACCAATCCCTAATGCTGCTGATGACGCTATCCAACCAAATGTCATTCCCCTGGTCTGAGAGATGAACCCCGTCGCCGATCCGGTTACGGTCGTGAGAAATGACTCGGCCATTCATAAAGCGCACCCAACGGGCTATCGCCCGATTTAAGAGTTTCCTGGTTTTTTCAATGGCCATACAGTTCTGCGCACCGCGCCAAACAATTCTCTTCAGGAAGGAGGACCAGAACACCGTTGCACAAGGCAGCAATCGCATCCAAGTCTCTTTTTATGTTCCATGACAAGTCCGCACTTCTTCTATTAGCAAGGTCATTCTCCCCTAAATGAATGATAAGGATGTTGGGAGGGCCGAACGTGGCTACTCTCTCCCTCAGCAATGGCATAAGCTCTTCCCAACGCATGCCTCGTCTCGAAAATCAGGAAACTCGAACTCCAGGTGGCAATCCAAGATAAGGGGTGAGGCCGCAGCTGACCGCCCGTACGCGGGCCCAATGGACTATACTGTGGCCGCAAATCCACACACTTCTCCTGAAAACAGCTGAGAATGCAAGGAAAGGAAAAAACGGGTAAGCAGGGGCAATGTAGCAGAGCGTATTCTAGCGACTATAACCTTTATAGGCATTGGATTTCCATCGGCCCATTTCCTTAATCTTATCCGCAGGCAGACCCAAGCGCGCGGCTGTTGTGGCAGCGCCAATCCTGAATGAGTGTGCAGCATAATCCAGGGAAGATAAACCACAAGCATCAATAGTTTTGCGGAGTACCCTTGTGAATTGGTGTCTCAATAAGGGTGACCCATCTTTGTGAACCAGAAGCGGGCCCGGGCCGGGCGGTCTGAGGTAAAGGTACCGCCTAGTGTCCTTGACCGGGCATGGGCCCTGCTGCGCTGACGCTGTAAGTTTAACAAGAACACCCCTACCAGCCTGATCAGTTTTGGATTGACGTATCCGCACCGTCATGCTAGTTTCGGACAACTGCACGTCCTCCATAAGGCGTTGAGCCATTTGCGCTAATTTCGACTACAACTTCGCCCACTCTCAGGGCGCCAAAAAAGGCGATAGCATATGCTGCGGAAAAGAGGCGGGCCTCAAACTTGGTCCAGCAGATTGACCTAAGCTTTCTGCGTATCTGAGAGACCAAACCATAAGAAATTGGCTTACGGCCCTCGGCCCTAGGGGGTTGTAACCTGCCCCAACCCTCAATAGCTCTGCAGATCAGGAAGTCACTGCACGGATCGGTGGAGAACGTGGCTTTAGCAAAGAAGCTGATGGCAGCTACATGTATCTTTAAGGTTTTAGGGGCACGTCCCAAATCATCGAGGTGTGAAAGGTATTGCAGAACGTCGTCAGTGGTGGGTGGCACGCTAAGCGAAAGCCCAGATGTCCCAGACCTGAAGCCCAAGAAATCGCACCAGGCCTTCTTATAAGACCTGAGAGTGGAGGGTGCGACAGACGCTAATACTCCCTTAATCACTTTGTGTCTCCAATGTTCCACAGGTGCTCCGGAAAGGGTTTGGGCAACGGTTGTGCTCCGGGTGCCAGCGACCAGAAGCGAGACATCTGAAAGTGAGACAAGGCATCGGCTATATCATTATTGATCCCCGGTATGAATTTGGATGAAAAAATTATGTTATACTCAAGGCACCGGAGAACAAACGACCGCAGAAGGGAGGAGACCCTCGCAGATCGAGATGACTGCCTAGCCAGTATGTTCACCACTGCCAGGTTGTCGGTTCTGAAGCACACCCGGCGATTTTGAAACTCCTCCGTCCAGATATGTACGGCCACTACTATTGGAAAAAACTCAAGAAAAGTGAGATCCCGTGTGATGGCCTCGCCCTGCCACCCCGTTGGCCAACGTTGAGCGCACCATCGTCCCCTGAAGTACAAGCCAAAGCCCAGGGACCCTGCCGCATCTGATTGGACCTGGAAATCTGAGGACAAGTTAAGAACATCCTGCCATAGGGATACTCCATTGTAGTGGTCCAAAAATGTCAACCAAACCTCTAGGTCCGCCTTAACTGTCTTTGGAAAACGGACCCTGTGGTGTGAGTGCTTGAGACCTACTGAAAGCCTGGCTAGGCGGGCACAGAAGGGGCGTCCGGGGGAAACTACTCTGCAAGCGAAATTAAAATGACCTAACAGGGATTGTATCTGTCTGAGAGTGATTTTTCTTAGCGCAAGGGTAGTTCGAATTATTTCCTTAAGGGTGTCAATTTTTTCTTTAGGTAAGCGGGATGATTGGGCGACTGTGTCCAACTCGATGCCGAAGTACGCGAGGCGCGTAGCCGGGCCCTCGGTTTTTTCAGCTGCGAGTGGAACGCCCAGGTCCTGGGCCAGAGCTGAGAAGGCCCCAAGCAGGGAGGCACATTCCCCAGTGTTGGACTTTCCCATGAAAAGAAAATCATCCAGATAGTGTATGACCCCAGTGGCATTAGTCCTAAAACGCAAGGCCCAGTCCAAGAAGGTGCTGAATGTTTCAAACGCCGAACAAGCTACTGAGCAGCCCATTGGCATAGCCTTATCTACATACTACCTCCCTTGAAATTTGAAGCCCAGCAACCAAAAGTCATTAGGGTGCACTGGCAAAAGGCAGAAGGCCGATTCTATATCGCACTTTGCTAAAAGTGCCCCTTGACCAAAACACCTAATTAGTTTAACTGCCTGATCAAAGGTGGCGTATTTTACCGAGCATAACTCTGGTGGGATGGCATCATTTACCGATCCGCCTTTTGGATAAGAAAGATTGTGAATGAGCCTAAATTCCCCAGGGGTCTTCTTGGGAACGATGCCTAAAGGTGATATGTGTAAATTTGGAATGGGGGGGGAGGCTTTCAAATGGGCCTGCTACCCTGCCTGCGCTTACTTCTTTGGCTATCTTCCTCTCAGCAATTTCCGGTCTCTCCCTAACGGACTTCTGATTGGGGGAATTCTTTGCTATTAAAGAACCTGCTACTGGGATTCGAAACCTGCTGGAAAAACCTTCCCGAAGATAGGAAGCTGCATTTTTATCTGGGTAAAAGGACAGAAGATCGCAAAGTGGGGCTAGCTTGATAGGGGGGAAAGCCAATTCCAAAACTACCTCATCTTCTGTTCCCAGCCACGGGGGCTCCCCTGGAACTGGAGTGATGGAACCCCCGGGCTCCACGAAAGGGCTGCTTTCCCCCCTTAAAGCAAGTTGCTACAGGGTGAGCCCCAGCGCATCTATCGCATTCATGCGGGTATTTGCACGATGACCTTTGGCATGACCCTTTATTGTACTCCCAGCATACCTTGCACCTGAAATCCCTTCTTGGGTCAATCCTGGCCGATCGGTATGAATCAACCGGTTTCTTCTCTACATAGGGACCCACTGCTATCGACCAGATGCCGTTTTCAATCTGATCCCAGAGCGCTAACGGGATCCTAGAAGCCTTCCTGCGAAACTTCTTATCATAGCTTATGACGGCGGCTTCCCCTGAGAGGGCGCATGCCGTACGGATGTGCGAAAGGTAGGCAACCAGGTGAACCGCCCGCTTGGGATAGGCCGCCACAATCGTCCCAATAAAAGCCTGGAACCCATCCAGCCAGTTTTCAAATGTCCTAGGCACGGAGGGGTACTTGCTCTTCCGCTTCCCATGGGAAGGCCTCTTTTCGCCCCTACCTAACTCCTCTGCGGGAGGAACTAACTTAAACATATCCACAAACTCTCCATTTAGAATTTTTGCGCGCAATTTAGTGGAGAGATGATCACCTGGGATAACATCTGAAGTTGAGTAGGTGGATGTGGTTGAGTCTTTTACCAGAGCCCCATCCTTCCACTCCTGGGTCCCCCCAAACTTTTTCCAATGGCAATTGGCCCTCCTTGAGAGAGCCCAGTCAGGAAGACCAGACACTTCCTCTCCTTTACCCCAGTAGGAGCCCAAGGATGCATTGCTATCATACTCAGAAGAACTACCTGTCTCCTCGTCCGTGTCATTCTTCCTTGACCTGCTTTTCTTGCAGATGTGTTTCTTCTTCTCACGCCTCTTCCCCGAAGGCTTTTCCTCCGGCACAGCACTGAGGGCCTCCTCCAACTCCTGCTGCTCGTCCTCTGCTGCAGATGAAGAGTCTGATTCTGGCAACTGCACCCTGGGCCGCTTATCCTGCAAACGATTGGAAGAGCTAGAAGCGACAGGGTTATTAGCACGGGCAGACCTATTTGTCGCCTCCCCCCCAACCACGAGAGGCGGATGCCGAAGCCTGTGACTGTGACCTAGTCCGGACCGGTTCTGACCTAAGATTCGCGCCCGCCCTTGTCAATTTAGAATCACTAAAGAGGGCGGCCGAGGTGCCAGGTAGTTCATCCCAGTGGGAAGAGCGCGGACTCTCCGGAACAGCCTGAGTATCAGGAATTACGTCGGGAGACGAGGGAGGGCAGGGGTTTTCATCGGGAAAGCGTTGCTCATAATCGTCTATAAATTACCTAAATGCTTGGAGAAAATGAGAAATGGGCTTCTGAGTATTACTCCTACCCTGTTGTCCCCGGGATGTGTTCCCACCTGCATTGCGTGCTGCTTCAGACGCACGCTTTCTCTTAGGCGCCATGAGATACGCTTCGTACAATAAAATGTAACTGCTGCTTATTGATTTGGGTGATCTGAATCTGCAAGTTTTTTTTAAAAAAACCTATATATTATTTATTTATTTATAATTAATTAATTAATTATTATTATTGAATTTAAAAATTTATTATTATTATCAGTAATTAATCTATTTGTCACTATTTGATAAAATTGTTTAAATTTCAAATTAATTTGATTAAAATTAACAGCTGTTGATCCAATTAATTATTGCTGTTATTATTTGTTCCTTACTTAGTTAATTATTAATGGTGCTATTAATCAAACTTGTGATGAAATTGATATCGCTGTCGCTGTGCAACAGGTGCTATCAAAACAATCAACTGTCTAAGCACTGTGAAATTATCAGTTATATTGTCACTGTGCAATAAATCAATTGTACTATCAATAAATCAATTATTCTGCGCAGTAAATCAATATACTATGTGAAATTATATCAATTAAATTGTCACTGTGCCATAAATCAATTATACTATCACTGTCAGATAATCGATTGCTGAGCAATTCCTAAATAATAACTGACTGACTGCACTGCTAGAGACTATTTCCACTAGTAGGATAAACCAGCACCACAGCAAAATCAGGGGCAGGAAGTGATCAGCCACTTAATAACTGCTTGCTCAAAGGAGCAAAACAAAACAAATAGGAGGCGCAGCAAGCCCCCACTACAATCGACGAAATAAAGGATACTTATCTATAAACAAATGCAGGCTATTATTGAGGGGATGCTAGAAACGACCCTGCAGGACTTCCGGGTTGGCGCCATTGCCGAATGGCGGATTCCCTCCGAGCTCCGGAGGGAATCTGCTCAGTAGGGATCGGGTTCTACCGCGCCGGCGACGCGGGGACCCTTAAAAACCACGGGCGCGGATGCCCGTGGACTTGGTGACTCGGCGGGCACCGTTAGCGCCCTTCCCGACCCGTGAAGGAGCCTTTTTAAAGGCTACGGAACGGGGGACAGGGAGCGGCGTGGTGCTGAGAGTCCTCTGCTTCCCCTGCTGAGCGAAGCCGCATGCCATTTGGTGGAGAGCGCTGACTTCTTCTTCTGAACATTTGGATTAAAACAATAACCCGTGAGTAATACGGAAATTGGACTTAAAAGGGAAATTCTTCGGGGGTTTTTTGAAATTCGGCACGAGCGGGGGAGGTGCAAAGAGGAAGTCCGTCTCTCCCCCCCCCCCATTGTAGACAATTTAAAGCAAGGATTTAACAATTAAGGTCGAAAAAAGAGCCTTCTCTTCATTGAGAAAAAGTTATAAATTCCACGAGTTTAAATTATAAGTAATTGTGCTGGAGGATAAGAGTGGACTGAGATTAAAGTGCAACCCCCCCCTCGGAACCGGGAGTAAACCGCGAGAGAGCCTGGGGAAGAGAGATTGAGATTTTGACAGCTGTCAAAGTAGCTGTCAAAGTGAAGTATAAAAAAGAGAACTTTGTTCTGGTGACTTTGCTGGCTAGATTCGTTACAATTTGGACATAATGTATTGAAAACAAGGAATAACAAGTTAATTTGACTTTTGGCTTGGATTTGGAAGGAAACTAAGTAACTATAACCCCTCTAGAGGGGGTTTTGGGACATTACAAGTATGGCTGCAAGTGGAAAAATACTGATGGAGTTGAACAGGACTTTTTATCTCCTGGGAGAACTGCATGACCAGAGTACTGTTTTGTCTACAGAAGTAGCTAAACTGAAGGAAACAATAGAGGCATCTATTGAAAATGGAAGGGCCTTGACACAAGTTTTGGTTCCTGAACAAATAGCTTCTGTAGCGAAACTGGAAACACTTACAACTGAACAGGAAAAGAAATCTGAACAATGTGAGGGAAGGGAACAGGAGATCTATGACAAGTGGGAAGAGAATGAAGGAGGAGTTTCACCATCGCAGAAGACTAAGGAAGGCCATGGGCCTGTCAGGATGGACATAAAGGAAAACAGGAATTGGATTATGGAAATGTGGCGTGAACTGGACATTGAAAACTGGAGAGACCTCCTGATGGAGGGACTAGAAGATCTATGGAGTACAAATCTGAGCAAGATGGAAGTGGGACTATTTGGGACATTCAGGCTCAAAAGGATTAAGAAACAAGATTGGAGTTCTATTTTTAACTATAGAGGCCTGGATGCAAGAAAAATGGATATTTTTGGGACAGAACTTCTACGAGATCTGGTGCTTGACATAAAAGACTATCGAAAAAACCGGCAAAGAGGAGCAGAGAGAGAATTAAGAGCCTCGGACGTGAGAGCGCCAGGCTGACATTAGATAGACTGATGGATTTTGGGGATTGAAACCGGGAAAGAGGGGAGGGAGAATGGGAATCCAAAGGGTGTACAATTATATTTTGAATTTTTCTTTCTTTCATATGCTGTTTTGAAGTGAATATAAAAAAGGGGAATTCGTGGAAGGGAATAGGGGTCGATCTTAGAAAAAAGAGGTTTATGTTTAAAGACGGTGGATTATGAAAGAGGGAATGTAAAATGAGCTAAAATGAATAATGGGTCAAATATGATAAGGTCAAAAATGTGGGATAGGAACTTGTTGAATTAAACAAATAGAAATGGAATACAAGAAGGGGAGGGGTGGGGAAGTCCGGGAAAGATGTTATTGAAATTAAGGTTTGAAATGTAAATGTTTTCTATTTTTTCTTTTTTACTGTTTTTCTTTTTTTGGACTTTTTTCTCTTATTGTTGGAAAAATTAATAAATATGATTTAAAAAAAAAAATAGAAACGACCCTGCAGCTGTGTGCTCAAAGAAGACAATGAGATCCCTGTTGGCGAACTGCCAGGCACTTGTGAAACAATGCAACTTAAACTGCCCGTCGTTAGCGGCCAAGTACCCTGGCTGGTAGCAGACAAAAGAAGCTGACTTTGAGTCAGGCAGGAGCCGATGCTTCTCTGATTACAGGGGAGGGGGAGTGGGTTGCCTGAGGGACCAAAGGAGGAACAGAAATGTTAGGTTTTAAATAACTAATTATGCCACAAGATTCTAGCTGCGATCGAGTCAGCAACAAACTTGTTCAACCACCGTAACAAGCCTTATGAATCAGTCACCCCCTTCTTAAGTATATTCGCCCAGAAAATCACGCACACACCGCTAGATGGCTAGTAACTTTAACACGGAAGCTGGTAAGGCTGTGTACGTGGAGCCGAGGACAAAAGGGGGGGGGGGGCGGTGGCGATACAAACTCCTGAGCAGATGAGGCTAGCAGAGGGAATGGCGGCTATCTCTAGGAGCGCGCCACGCCGCTTCCACAATCAGCTTTCACACCCCTACCCTAGAGCAAGGTTCATGTACTGCACCACAAAACGCTAATGGAAGAAATAAACAATAAACAAGGCTAAAGCAAGCTCCACAAACACGGAGGGGGGGGTCAGGGAAAGAAGGGCTGCGGCCGACACCCACGTGGCGAGCAGGGGCTAACGTGCAGCGGGCGCCTGCTTTAAACGGAAACAACGCACAGAAAAGAGAAACAGAAAAATGGGGGGGGGGAGAGTTAACGTTGTGCCTGAACCCGCACCCACGCACCCTGCGACTTTAAAGTTGGAGGAAACAACAAGGTTAAGGCGCTGAGTGAAAGAACGGGAAGCAGGGAAGCAGCCTTACCGATAAATATAGATAGGGAAGAGGACGCACTCACACGCACACAGAGTGTCAAATCTAATGTCGCCAGGGCTCTGCGGGAGCGCCACTAGCTGACTGAGCTCCTTGGATCGCAGGAGCGGCGGGGCAGGCACTCACACACAGTGGGTACCCTCTGTGTGGCAAGCACCCGGATTTCACAACTATTAGGTAGCGTTAACAGCCCCCAAATAAACAGAGCTAGTGGAGGCTTTCAGCTACTGCGCCCCTGATTCTTGGTTTAATAAATACTGACTAAAGCAAACCCCCGCAGAGAGAATCCCCCAGACTCAGCAACAACTGAAATAATAGTCCTGCAAGCGGCACACTCTCGCTCACGCAGTGACCTGCTCCAAATCGGCTGTCTTCAAAAGACGCGCCGCCGCTCCAAATATTGGTTAAAATGCAGCACCCAGGTATGAAAGAAATGAAGGGAACGGTCACAGACCCGGTAGACAAGGGGAACACCAACAGGCAGACCCAAACAGTAAGAAAGGTTGAGGAAAAATATACTAGTAAATTAATACGTATCAGGGAACCCTATCCCTATTGATGCTGCTGCAGCAGAGTACGGTGGATTCACACACACACACACTCTGGGCGCACACAGTGGTGATCCCGAGGTCGGATTGCTCCAAAAACGCGAAGAGCTTGGGGAAAGAAATAACACGGTTAGCGTCGCTGCAGCAGGGAGCGGGGGCCCACACACACTCGACGCGCACATGGAGTGGCGAACCCAAGGTTGCACTGCTCGGAAATGGGAAATTTGGCAGAAATTCAACTGGTGCTATGGGAGAGGTGTAAGGCGGGGGAATTCCTAAATTAAGCAGGAAACTGGCGCGAAAGGAGTGAAGAGGCAAGCACAAAAATAGTAAAGGTAAGGCGAAACTTCCCTGTTAAAGATCCTATTTCAAGTTAGCTCCATGTGGTCGTCGCTGAGCACACGGCCGAGATGAACAATCCTGACTCGCGACGGGGCAACGGAGAGTGAGGCCGAGGAGGGGCTGGCGCCGCAGCATTTTGGCTGCTGTAAACGCCCCCTCGGAGGCACCTGGTTGGGTACCTGCCGATGGGCGTGGGTGCCAGCCAGGTGAGTGGGGGAGGCAGGGGGCTAATGCCCCTTGCTAGGGGCGGAGCTTGGGCTCCCGCCCACAACCACTCCCCTCTCTTCCAGGGAGGAGAGTCTTTGTGTCCCTCTCTAGGTGTATCCATTGTTTTGTCTCATATTCTAGTATATATGGGATTATATGGCATATTTGGTTGGCAGTGTAATATGCTTCTAGGTTGGAGATTCCCCATCCTCCTTTAGAGGTGGGGAGGTGCAGGTATTTGGGGCTTATTCTTTGTTTTTTGTGTGAGAAGATAAAGGAGTGTAGTTTTCTCTGCCATCTGCGAAGTTGGGTTTGGGGAGTCCAGATTGGGAGGGTTTGGAATAGGTAGGTTAGTTTTGGGAGGGTGATAATTTTGATCATGATTACAGTGGATTCCGCGATTCTCTTCGTCTAGCGGTTTTTTCTTCTTGCGAAGCAACCCCATTAGCGGCTAAGCGGATTAGCGCTATTAGCGGTTTAGCGCTATTAGCGGCTTAGCGGGCTTAGCGTCTAAGCTGTTAAAAGGCTATTAACGGCTTAGCGGCTTTGAAAAAGGGGGGGAAGCGGGGGGGGGGGAATGGCGAGACTCGCAAAACGTTTTCGTCTTGCGAAGCAAGCCCATAGGGAAATTCGTCTTGCGAAGCGCCTCCGCAACGGAAAACCCTTTCGTCTTGCGGGTTTTTCGTCTTGCGAGGCATTCGTCTTGCGGGGCACCACTGTATTTTGTCTGAGGGGGTGAAATTCATGTTGTTCCATCTTTTTAGGTCTTTGTTTATTTGTCACCACAGGGGCTTGTAGTTGTGGAGGTATAACTTATTGAGGTTTCTGGTTATTTGTACCCCTAGTTATCTGAACTTGGTGTGGCAAAGTTTTATCTTGGTGACATTAGTGAATCCTTTTTGGGTGTGAGGAGGGGTGTTGAAGCACATAGCTTCTGACTTTGCAAAATTTACCTGTAGGCCCCACACCATTGCAAATGTGTTGAGTTCTCTGGTTAGGGAGGTTGCTGTGCTTATGGGGTCTGGTGTTGTGACCATTAGGTCATCTGCAAAGAGCCCTAATTTGTAGGTTCTGCCTTTTATTTCCACTCCCTTGATGTCTGTGGCTGCTCGGATTCGTTCCAGGGCCAGGATACATAAGAAGGGAGACAGTGGGCATCCTTGTTTTGTGCCTCTTTGGATTGCTATAGTATTAGAGTCCATATTATAAGTCCTGCATTTTGCTGAGGCTTGGAAGTATATTTGTTTGAGGATTTGTAGGAAGTTGGGACCAAATTTAATGCTAGTTAGTAATACTAATAGGTATTTACATTTTAAGCAATCAAAGGCTTTGAGGATGTCTAGGGACATAATTGTCAGTGGGAGTTTGGTTGCCTTGCTGTGTTCGATCAGGTTCAGTACTTTCCTGATGGGGTCTGTAATATTGCGACCAGGGACAAAGCCAGTGTGGTCTGGGGCTATTAACCTGCATAAGAAGATTTTTAGGCAGTTGGCCAAGATTGATGTGAATATCTTGTAGTCTTGGTTTATTAATGAGATTGGGCAGTATGATTCTACTTTGAGGCTGTCTTTCAGTGGTTTTGGGATGGAGACTATTTTGGAGTGGGTCAAGGTTTTGCGGATGGGCCCCCCTTTCATGATGTCATTGAATAGGCGGGTCATGTAGGGCATCAAGGGTTCTTTGAATTTCCTATAGAATTCTGCTGTGAAGCCGTCTGGGCCTGGGGCTTTGTGTGGTTTCAGGTTTTTGAGGACCGTATCTATTTCCTCTGGGGTGATAGGGCTGTCCATGAATTTCTGTTCCTCATCAGTTAAGGTAGGCATGGTCAGTCCTGCTAGGAATTTTCTGATTTCCTTCTCTGGTGGGCTATGGGAGGTGTATAGGTTGGAGTAGAATTCTGCAAATTCTGAGGTTATTTCTTTGGGGGAGAATGTTATGTTGCCATCTTTTTTGGTGATGCAGTATATTCTTGTTTTGAGTGCTTTTTTCCTACATATATTTGCTAATTGTCTGGAGTTTCCCCCTCCATATTCATAGAAGCGTTGTTTAGAGTATAGAATGCTGATCATTGTTTTGTTGATTTCTAGGGAGTCTAGTTCTCTCCTTTTTTGTTCTATAAGTTGAAGGAGTTTTTTAGATCCTGTTTGTAGCGTGATGAGAGGGCAGTGATGTCTTGTTCTATTTTGTTAATTTTTGAGGAGGTTTGTTTTTTAAGGAATGCTTTCTCTTTTATGCAAGCTCCTCTGGTGACCGCTTTCATTGCGTCCCATAGGAGGGGGGTTGTTATATTGTCTACATCATTTTCCTTGAAGTAGTTTTGTAGAGTTTTTGTGAGACTCTCTCTAATTTGTTTGTTTGTAGTTAGGATGGGCTGAAGGACCATGATGGGGTGGTTTGTGTTCCCTCTCCTATTTTAATGGTGACTTCTACTGGAGCGTGATCTGTGATTTTAATGTTACCTATGTTTGTTGATTCCGCTAAGGGGATCAGACCCTGTGTGAGCAGAATGCTGTCCAGTCTGGACGTTGTACCATGGCGTCCAGATTGGAATGTATGGCTGGTGTCTCCCGGGTTTTGCTCACCCCAAATGTTGTAGAGACTCCTGTTTTTTAACATTTTTAGTAACTTGTAAGAGTCCCTAGTTGTTGGGGGTTTCCTTCAAAGGAAGGTTGCCCATGGGGTTGTAGGGTGAATGTTTTTCAGGGATATGCCTTTCATATTTAGGTTGAGGTCACGTCCTAGGATTGCTTCCCCTTCAGAGAAGGAGAGGAACTTGTTTAGTGTCTTCTGGAAGAATTCTAGTTGTTTCGACTTTGGGGCATATATGGAGGCGATTGTCAGTTTAATTTTTCCATCTAGTGTCCCTTTAGCGAAAATGAATCTGCCTTTTTTGTCCTTTAGGACTGTTGTGGCAGTGAAGTTCAGGTCTCTACTGAGTATTATAGCTACGCCACGGGCTTTCCCTGAACCTTGTGCGACCTACTGTTGACTGAAGTGGGGGTCGCTCAGGAGTTTGGTCCCTTTGGGTGGGATGTGTATATCTTTTCTTTTCTTTTCTTTTCTTTTTTATTTTCACTCTTAATTTAGGCTCTAGATGGATATAGCATCACTCGGATCCTGTGTCCAATGGCTTTGGCAGGTAGGTTGGAGCGGAACTTTGCCCGCACCATGCCGCTGCTTCCATGGGCACGGGTCACCTTTCCCCAGATCACTCTGGTCCTGTTGGGTTTGCCGCCAGGAGATTGCTGCTTTATTTTCATTTTTGATCTCCAGGTATTCTATTATATTCAAAATATTCCTTATATTCTCCTTCATTTGTCTACCTGGAAGGAACCCTGCCTGATCTTGATGTATATACTAATTTAGTATTTTGTTCAATCTATTAGCTAATATATTTGCAAAAACTTTGTAATCATTCTTAAACAAGGAGTTAGGCCTACAGTTTTTAATTTGCAGCAAGTCTGCATCTTGTTTTGGGATTACCGTAATATACAGGTGAAACTCGGAAAATTAGAATATTGTGGAAAAGTTCATTTATTTCAGTAATTGAACTTAAAAGGTGAAACTAATATATGAGATAGACTCATGACATGCAAAGCGAGATATGTCAAGCCTTTATTTGTTATAATTGTGATGATCATGGCGTACAGCTGATGAAAACCCCAAATTAACAATATCAGAAAATTAGAATATTAAATGAAATCAGCAAAACAAGGACTGCAAATAGAGCCAAATAGACCTCTAAGAAGTAGAAGCATGCATATGTACTCAGTACTTGGTTTGGGCCCCTTTTGCATCAATTACTGTCTCAATGCGGCGTGGCATGGATGCTATCAGCCTGTGGCACTGCTGAGGTGTTATGGAAGACCAGGATGCTTCAATAGCAGCCTTCAGCTCTTCTGCATTGCTCGGTCTCATGTCTCTCATCTTTCTCTTGGCAATGCCCCATAGATTCTCTATGGGGTTCAGGTCAGGCGAGTTTGCTGGCCAATCAAGCACAGTAATCCCATGGGCATTGAACCAGGTTTTGGTACTTTTGGCAGTGTGGGCAGGTGCCAAATCCTGCTGGAAAATGAAGTCAGCATCCCCATAAAGCTTGTCTGTGGAAGGAAGCATGAAGTGCTCCAAAATCTCCTGGTAGACGGCTGTGTTGACCTTGGACTTAATGAAGCACAGTGGACCAACACCAGCTGATGACATGGCTCCCCAAATCAACACAGACTGTGGAAACTTCACACAGGACTTCAAGCATCTGGCATTGTGTGCCTCCCCATTCTTCCTCCAGACTCTGGGTCCTTGGTTTCCAAATGAGATGCAAAAGCTGCTCTCATCAGAAAAGAGATTTGGTCCAGGGTCAACACAGCTGTCTACCAGGAGATTTTGGAGCACTTCATGCTTTCTTCCGCAGACGAGCTTTATGGGGATGCTGACTATTATCTATTATGTGGGGCAATTCCTTGCCAACCCATCCGGGTTGTCCTGTGTCTCTCACTTTGTGTTGTTTAACGAACCAATGTGGTTGCGCTGACCTAGAGTGTGGTGGTTGGAGGATTAGTGGGGTTAGAGTTAGATTTGGGCTAAAGAGTAGGGGGTGTTGGGATTTTTATTTCTCAACAGCTGCAAGGAGCAGCACAATGGTTGTTGACATCATGTGATGTCTTTGAGCGTGAGACAGGAAGTCTCTGCTTGTTCTCAAGTAACTGGAAAGTTACTTTCGCTTCTGAGTGAAGTGGGTGTCGTGTCGTACTTCTGTGCTTGCTGCTCAGGAGAGCAGACATGTTGGATGAGAGCTGCGTGTACAGTCTGTAAATAAAGTAGTGTGTAGACTACTGACTGTCTCTTTCTTCTGTGATGGGATACCAGAAGATGAGTGTGCTCCTCTCAGGATGGAGGGGTCGCTTATTACTGGTCTCTCTGGACTGAGGGCAATTTCCAGCCAGAGAGTGACCACCGGAGAGTCGCCCCGGTGTCTTGGGAAGGTGGCACCCTTCCCTGGGGGTGTTTTTCCAACAAATGGTAGCAGAGGATGGTTGCCAGCCCAATCGAAGGTTGCCGATCGATGGTTGCCAGATGGTTGCCGATGCGGATCGATGGTCGAAGGGTTCAACGGATGGTGCCGGTTCATCGGATCTCTGCTGTTGCTTTGAGATGAAGCACTACTTGTTCCTCGTTCGGGGGAGTCTTGGATCTGCCTGGGAGAGCTGCATTCCTGCCGAACGCAGACGGAAGCCTTTGGAAGCTTGCCGCTTGGAACTGTGAGTAATCAGTTTGATTTATTGAGGCTGTTAAACCTCAAAGAAAGAAGCAGTTCTTAATTGCCCAAAGACTGCTTGAAGATTTACAGCTTGCTACCTAGAAGGAGCTGAGAGCTGTTAATTGGAGCCAAGATGGATTCCAAACACGGAGTTGAGTTGATGATGTGCCCTCCTCTTATTGATGGTAATTATGCCGGTTGGAGTTTGAAAATGAAAGCTATGCTTGAGCGTCAGAGAATATTTGATGTTATTCGAATCGCCATTCCTGCAGTGCCAGACAGGCTATGGAATGATCGCGATACGCAAGCAAAAGCTGCAATAATTCTGTGTGTCTCAGATGAGCAATTGATCCATATTCAGGATCAGCCCCACGCGCGTGATATGTGGGAAGCGTTACGTCGCATACACATGCGAGAAGCAGCCGGGACGGCTTTGCTACACTTTCAGCAGCTCACTAATATGAGGTTGAAGGAAGGAGCGGATCTCCAAAGTCACCTCACGAGGATGAAATTCCTGCATAATCAGTTGACACAGAGGAATTTTCCACTGGCAGAGCCTGTGTTTTATTTCATGTTGATCAACAGTCTGGATCAGAGATTTAAGACTGTTGCTTCACAGCTGGGCACCTTGCCTGCAGCAGATCTGACTGTGCCACGGATTTGTGCCGCTCTCTTGAATGAGAACGATTGATTGGCTGCGATTGCCACATCTCAGGGGGAGAGTGGAGCTTCGATAGCTACCCCCACAGTTGCTCAAGAAGAGCAGGCAGTTGCTTTAAACGTCATTCGTTGTCACAATTGTGGACTTGTTGGCCATCTACAGAAAAACTGTCGAAAGAGCCGTGTTTCCAAAGGAGCCAAGGGGAGCTCAAGGAAAGGAGAGGCCAGTAGCAAGGTTCATGCTAAGCCTCGGACAAAGCCTGCTATAGCTTTGTTTTTGCCAAAGTCTTCAGCATCAACCTGGAATTGGAACAGTGTTTCTTCAAATTCTCAATGTCACCATTAACAATGTTTATTATGTTCCAGGTTTAAAGTTCAACCTGTTGAGTGTGTCACAATTGACTGAGCAGGGATTGGTGATATCCTGCAGCAAGAAGAGATGTGAGATCTCCAGAGATGGGACACCACTTCTTTCTGCGTTGATTTTAAGGGGAGGGGTCAGGGCTGCCTGGGAGTGGGTCCCAGCAAATAAAATGGCTGGGGCAGGTTCCACAGGGGGGGATGCACTCGGACAACCGATCTCAGTGATCATGGGTAGGAGGAGGAGTTACGCTAAGACCAGACCATGTCATTACCGAGGAAGCAGGCTTAGTCATTGTCTGAGGACTATCCCTGCCTCCAGGTCTGGTCCTGATCGGAAGGATACTGGAATCAACAAGGGAAACCCACATGACCTGAAAGTGTTGCTGTGCAATGCCAGGTCAATGATGAATAAAACCACTACCATCCACGACCTGATTGTGGATGGAGGATTTGACCTGGCATGTGTGACAGAGACCTGGTTGGATGAAGCAGATGGGCCCGTCCTTGCCACTGCTTGTCCACCAGGTTTCTCTTACGCACAGCAACCCATGCCTTGTGGGCGGGGAGGGGGAGTTGCAGTGATTTTTAGGAAGTCATTAGTTTGCACCAGGCGTCCTATTGGAAAGACCCAGTTCTCTGAGTGCATGTTATGGAAGTTGGGCAATAGGGGCAGTACAGGATTCCTATTGGTGTACCGACCTCCCCGCTGCACCAAGGATTCCCTGCCCGAGCTGCTTCAGGTCATGTCGGATGTCCTCCTGGAGACACCTAGTTTGGTTGTCCTAGGGGATTTTAACATCCATGCCAACACGACCGTACAAGGGGCCGCTCGGGACTTCGTGGAAAGCATGGCCTCCATGGGGCTGTCCCTGAATAAGTCTGGCCCAACCCATACCCGCGGACATGCCTTGGACCTGGTGTTCACCTCTATGGATTTTGGTGATCTGACACTAAGTAAAAGCGAAACCAAAGAAGTGCCATGGTCAGATCACTTCCTGGTGCAACTGGACTTCTCCACGACCCTTCCCCTCTGCAGGGAGGCAGGACCGATTCAGATGGTCCGCCCCCGCCACTTAATGGATCCAAATGGTTTCCAGAGAGTGGTAGGGGATGTTTTATCCCATGTTGATGGCCTTTCAGCTGATTCCCTGATGGCCCGCTGGAATGTGGAGTTAACCAGGGCTATTGACTGTTTGGCTCCGAAGCGCCCTCTCCGATTGCATGGAGCCCGGACAGCCCCGTGGTTTTCCACGGAACTGAGGGCAATGAAACAATCGTTGAGACGGCTAGAACCCATTCTGAATCTGACCGGACACGGGTTAGAGCTCAATGTCGAGCCTACCAAGTGGCGATAGCGACGGCGAAGAAGACCTTCTTCACCACCTCTATTGCATCTGCGGAAAACAGGAGCAGGAGACTCTTTCAGGTGGTTTGCAATTTAGAGGAACCACCTGCGACATCGGGGCCCAGTACGGGCCACATGATCTCCTGCAATGACTTTGCAAAGTTTTTTTTGCAGATAAAGTCGCTCAGATTCGAGAAGAGGTAGACTTCACCGTGGGAGCAGGGCCGGGGCGGGAGAGTGCTAGAGTCCTGTCTAGTCAAGTTGTGTGCGATCAATTCCAATCTGTTACCCCCGAGGATGTGGACAGGCTGCTTGGACGAGTGAAACCAACCACTTGTCCCCTTGATGCTTGCCCATCCTGGCTTATAAAAGCTAGCCGGGAAGGACTGGGCGATGGGCTTCATGGGGTGGTGAATGCTTCCCTCCGTGAGGGAGCCTTCCCAGACCCGCTGAAAGAGGCGGTTATTAAGCCGCTTCTTAAAAAACCATCTTTAGATGCGGCCACGATAGCCAACTATCGCCCAGTCTCAAATCTTCCATTCTTGGGCAAGATGATTGAGCGAGTGGTTGCTGAACAACTCCAGGCATGCCTGGAAGAAGCGGACCATTTGGATCTGTTCCAGTCGGGATTCAGGCCTCATCATGGGACTGAAACTGCCTTGGTCGCACTGGTTGATGATCTCCGGCGGGCTAGGGACAAATGTGAGTGCTGTTTCCTAGTTCTGCTGGATCTCTCAGCGGCGTTTGATACCATCAACCATAACATCCTTCGGAACCGTCTAGAGGGGCTGGGAGCTGGGGGCACTGTTATACAGTGGTTCCGCTCCTTCCTCCTGGGCTGTGTTCAGAAAGTGGTGTTGGGGGATGAGTGTTCAGACCCCTGGGCCCTCACTTGTGGGGTGCCTCAAGGTTCTGTCCTCTCCCCCATGCTTTTCAACATCTACATGAAGCCACTGGGAGATATCATCAGGGGATTTGGCCTGGGTGTTCATCCGTATGCGGATGATACCCAGCTCTACCTCTCTTTCAAATCAGAACCAGTGAAGGCAGTGAAGGTCCTGTGTGAGTGCCTGGAGGCGGTTGGAGGTTGGATGGCGGCTAACAGATTGAGGTTGATTCCTGACAAGACAGAAGTACTGTTTTTGGGGGACAGGAGGCGGGCAGGTGTGGAGGATTCCCTGGTCCCGAATGGGGTAACTGTGCCCCTGAAGGACCAGGTGCGCAGCCTGGGAGTCATTTTGGACTCACAGCTGTCCATGGAGGCACAGGTCAAATCTGTGTCCAGGGCAGCTGTTTACCAGCTCCATCTGGTACGCAGGCTGAGACCCTATCTGCCTGCGGACTGCCTCGCCAGAGTGGTGCATGCTCTGGTTATCTCCCGCTTGGATTACTGCAATGCGCTCTACGTGGGGCTACCTTTGAAGGTGACCCAGAAACTACAACTAATCCAGAATGCGGCAGCTAGACTGGTGACTGGAAGCGGCCGCAGAGACCACATAACACCGGTCTTGAAAGACCTACATTGGCTCCCAGTACGTTTCCGAGCACAATTCAAAGTGTTGGTGCTGACCTTTAAAGCCCTAAACGGCCTTGGTCCAGTATATCTGAAGGAGCGTCTCCACCCCCATCGTTCTACCCGGACACTGAGGTCCAGCACCGAGGGCCTTCTGGCGGTTCCCTCACTGCGAGAAGCCAAGTTACAGGGAACCAGGCAGAGGGCCTTCTCGGTAGTGGCGCCTTCCCTGTGGAACACCCTCCCACCAGATGTCAAAGAGAACAACAACTACCAGGCTTTTAGAAGACATCTGAAGGCAGCCCTGTTTCGGGAAGCTTTTAATGTTTGATGTATTATAGTATTTTAATATTTTTTGGAAGCCGCCCAGAGTGGCTGGGGAAGCCCAGCCAGATGGGCGGGGTATAAATAATAAATTATTATTATTATTATTATTATTATTATTATTATTATTATTATTATTATTATTACTACTACTACTACTATTATTATTATGAAGAAGATGGACTTTATTTGCTTTCTTTTGATAGTACTGATTGTAAAGACTGTAATGGTACTGATGTGTCTTGTTTTACAGGTACCACAGGCAAGGAGCCTGGCAAAGTCACCAGAGTTTGTTTGGTTTTTTTTAAAAAAAAAAATTTATTAACCGGCCAATCACATCAAATCAAATCACATAAATTCCGAATTACAAAGCCGAATTTTAAATTTTGTTGAGGGAACCCATATTTCAAGATCCGAAGGGGGATTCTGATCATCTTCTTGCTACTGCGTTAATGTCCAAATCAGTCCAAACAAAGTTCATAATTCTATCCAGACTTATCTTGCTGTTTCCACATCACATCTTATTCATATATTTTCTCTTTTTTCTTTATGATCTCTTCTGATAGTCTCCTTAAGCCGATAAACACCAATAATAATCCTGTGTGGGTTTTTCCGTTCTTCCAGTCCTCAAATCGAGATGGTTTCCATATATCATCGCCTTCATAGATAACAGCGCTCTTTCCATCATTAATTACAGAACTGTCGTTCTTAAGTCCCACTGAGGACTTTCATCCACAATATAAAAACAGCTCTATTTCTCTATTTCTCCTCTCAGACTTAAGTCCTCCGACAGAACTTCCCAATATGGCGACAGTATTTTTAACTGCATCATTCCAAAGCCCTTATACATTCCACGCTCTTCTTAAAACATGCTCTGGTTCAAAAGTTTATCTCCACACAGCCTTAAATCCACAGCTTAAGTCCTTAAAACGACATTTCTGACTTGTGGGTGGGTGGGTGGGATTCTTGTTTAATCACATAAAGGAAAGAAAGGAAAGTTTTCCCCCCTCCTCCATCAGTCCCTTTGCCATACCGAGTCTTGGCGTATCTTCTCATGATCTATACTTGTTCCTCCGACTCGTCTTGTTTTATCAGAGATCTCTTCTGTTAGCAGTCTTTACTCCCCCTTCTTCCTTGAAATATGTGCATTAGCTTCATCCAAATAATTTCTTTTGAAGTTCTTGCAGCTAGTGGCGTGGATCAGAGACGGTGTCCAGGAGTGCCGAAATCCCACAGGAGGGCATTGTGCCTAGTGCCCCCATCCCCACAAATTCGGGGGTGGTATAGGGCACAGCAGGCAAGGGCAGTCCCCCACCATAATCCTGGGGGGGGGGGTAGGGAGGCTATTTACTCCCATCACAGCCTCCAATTTACCTCGTGTGGGTCGGAGAGATGTTATTGTCAGCCATCTTCTGATGCGCCCCTAGTGGTCCCTCAAAGTCACCAGAGTTTTTCAGCGAGTATATGCTGATGTAATTGGTCCTCTACCGCTGTCTAGAGGCAAAGCCAAGTACTATCTAATAATGGTTGATTGTTTTTCTCAATATGTCTGGGTGTACATGTTGCAGAAGCTGCAACAAGCCTTAGCAAAGTTCAAAGAATTTTGTTATAAGGTGAAGTTTGTTCATGATGCTAATATTGAAAGTCTTTTCTTTTTTTAAAAAAAATAATAATTTTTATTAACAGGCCAATCACATCACATTATCATATCACATTAGTTCCAAATTATGCAGCCAAATTTTAAATTTTGTTGGGGGTGCCCATACATCAAGCTCGGCTCGAGTCCAAAACAGCATCACTTATCTTACTGTTTTCATTAGACAGTTCTGTCCAGTTTAATCCGGATAGCCCTTTATTACTTCCTTTCTCTTCTTGTTGTTATCATAAATTCCTTTCTTTGCGATCTCTGATGATTTTCACAAGCAGGTTGAAAGCTGGCATTCTATGTGGATTTTTGTACTCTTCCAAAAATCATATCAATCAGGGACAGCCTCTGTACAATGCTTCCATACACAAGATTAGTCTCCGATCTGTCCTTTATTTTTCAAATAAATCAAATGGGTCTGGGGGCTCTGTCAGGTCAAACTTGCATTCCAACATTCCTTCTCGTTCGAACAGTCCTGATTCTCTTCCCCCAGTCCTTCTTCCTCCGACAAGCCTGTCTTAGCGAGACGCCATATTTTAACTGCGTCATAAGAATTTTCCACTTTTCTCACCATTCTCCAGTCTTCTTTCCTGTTTTAATCCATCCCACATAGTTCTTGAAATCCTGCCTGTGATTCATAAAAACGCAACGATCTTGTTTCTATCTGGGGTGAAGGGTTATTTATGTCACATCATGCAGAAAAAAAGAGTTTTTTCCTCCACCCCCCCTTCGTTCCAAACATACAGTCTCCTTGTGGTAATTCATCAGAAGATTTACTTATCCATCCGTCACTCCTGGTCGCAGAGATCCATTAATCAGCAGTCTTATCTTCGAGCTTTACTTGATGTATGTGCTTTCAGCTTTATTTCCAATCGTATGTTTCCAATTATAATTCCAAACTGAAGCAACCAGCACGCGCTGATTGGAATCGGCGTCAGGAAGATCTGACTTCACCGAGGGCCTTTTGCCAAGTGTTCGGCACCCCCATCACTCGTATCAGGGGGTGCATTGTGAACACCGCTGGCAGGGCAGAGCCCCCCCGCATCCTGGGGGGGGGGGGGCTTAGGAAGGCTGCATACTTCCCATAGCAGCCCCTTAGTACCTCGTATGGGTCAGAGAGATGTTATTGTCAGCCATCTTCCAACGCGCCACCTCGTGGCCCCCCAATATTGAAAGTCTTTTCACAGATGAAAAGCAGGTTTTTGTTTCACAGGATTTCAAAGATTTCCTAGGTAAACGCGAGATTGAGCACAAGATTGCTGTCTCTGAAGCTTCATGGAACAAAAGTGTATGTGTCAGGGTGAACACAGAGTTGCAAAAAGGCATGAGAGCACAACTGCTAAGTGCAGATTTGCCCCAAAGTTTTGGGCTGAGTAGCTGAATGTTTTTTCTTACACATGGGTTAGCAAAGTTTCAGCAGGTATGGAAAGTTCTCCGTTTGAGAGACTGTTCCACAGAAAACCTTCAGTTAAACACTTAAAGGCTTTTGGATCTCATGTGCATGTAGAAACACTACAAGGAGTCAAAGGTGCACAGGGCATTTTCTGTTGGCGATCGGCCCCCTCGGGAAAGGCTGACTCCTCTTCCCAGGCACTGGGGCCTGTTGCTGGTGATCTGCCCCTGGCTGGTCTTGGCTCAGTCCAGGGAGATATCGGTGATAAGCGACACCTCCCTCTTGGAAGATGCCCACTCCCTTTCCGTTGCATCTCAGCAGAAGAAAGAAAACAGTCTGAAAGTAGTCTGATTCATTCTACTTTATTCCCGGACTGTACACTGCACACGAGCTAGTACAAAACATGTCTGCTCTCTCAGAAACCTCCGTACAACTCTCTCACGACTCCTTTGCAGCAACAACAGGAAGGTCTCAAGTTACACTGAGAACACAACCTTGAGAAGAGCGAAGAACATCCTGTCTCACGCTCAGTAACATCAGATGAATCACATGATGTAAACAATGAGCTGCTGGTTCGCAGCTGGTGAGCACTCATATCCCAACATCCTCCCCATATGAGGCGAATTGAGCTGCGAAAACAAAGGCAGCATCTAGAGAAGAAAACAAACCGTTGTTATACACATAACATTCCCCTGTTGTTTCAGTTCCACCTTTGGAATTACCTGCCACTGGTTCCACCAGCACAAACCTCTGGTTGCTTGTTTTCCAAGGAACTAGAGCTTCTGCTCTACCTTGGCTAGGAAGAATTGAGTTGCCCTTTGCAACTTCCAGGAGTGGCTTTGTCTCTGTCTTGGACAAACCTTGAACCTGGCTTGAGTTGTTAACTACAGCTACACATGCAGCAGCTGAGTTAGCAAACTCCTGAGAGTACCTTTTGGGTGGTATTCCCTTCGTGACTCTCTCAGACCTGCGAATGAGGTGCAGATCCTGCTTGCTGGCTGGTTCTTCCTTGGGACTTTTGGGAGAAACATGTCCAACAGTAAACAGTGGCTCTGTTAATTCCAGTTCAGCCTGAACCTGTGAAGGCCTGGACATTGTGTGTGAACCCTTCTCAATGACTGTGCCAGCAGAACTCTCTGAGCTCTCTGTGCTCTCATCATCACCCTCAGTATCAGAATACTCATCTGTATTGATATCAATGGGAAAAGTGTGGAGAACCCCTCTCTCCTGTCTTTCAGTGCTCTCTACAAACTTTGTGAGAATCACTTGATCAGACTCAGGCAGTACTACTCTGTAGTAACCCTTTTCATAACGCACAAAAATGTCCTTGGCACCCTTAATTCCCTGTGGTGTGTCCACACGCACATGAGACCCAAAAACTGTAAAGTGTTTAACTGAAGGTTTTCTGTGGAACAGTTTCTCAAAAGGAGAACTTTCCATACCTGCTGAAACCTGTCTTACCCATGTGTAAGAAAAAGCGTTCAGTGACTCAGCCCAGAACTCTTGGGGCAAACGTGAACTTAGCAGTTGAGCTTTCATGCCTTTCTGCAACTCTGTGTTCACTTTTACACACACACTCTTGTTCCATGAAGCTTCAGAGACAGCAGTCTTATGATCTATCTCACGTTTCTCAAGGAAATCTTGAAAATCCTGTGAAACAAAAATCGGCTTTTCATCTGTGAAAAGACTTTGAACATTAGCATCATGAACAAATTTAACCTTATCACAAAATTCTCTGAACTTTGCTAAGGTTTCCTGTGGTTTCTGCAGCACATGAATCCACACATACTGAGGAAAATGATCAATAATTACAAGATAGAACTATGCTTTGCCTCTAGAGGGCGGTAGAGGACCAATTACATCAGCATACACCCGCTGAAAAGCTTTGGTAACCTTCGCAGACGTCTTGTCTTTGGCACCTGTGGAAAAACCTGTAAAAGAAGACATCTTAGTTTCACAAGCATTACAATCATTGTAATTAGACTTATCAAAACATAACAGATACAGTCCATCTTCCTCTTTGGCAGAAAGATACAGCTTTCCGTCCTTGAATATCCTGCATCTCTTCTCATCAAAGGATATCACCAATCCTTGCTTTGTCATCTGAGATACACTCAGCAAGTTGAACTCCAAACCTGGGACAAAGTAAACGTTGTTTATAGTCAAATTAAGACTTTTCAGGAATACAGTCCTGATTCCAGTTGCTTCCATTTCCTGACCATTGGCTTGTTTCACAGTGAAGCGTTGATTCTCATACACCGAGAACAAACTTCACCGTCCTGCCAGGTGCTCTGTGGCTCCAGCGTCAATTACAAAAGCATTCCCAATCAATGATGAAGCCTTTGGTGACATCAAAGCTTTGGCAGGCCACGCCTGAGACTTGGCACGACTCTTGCCTGTAGCCTCTGGCTTTCCTGAGCTCCCCTTGGCTCCTTTGGAAACACAGCTCTTTTTACAGTTCTTCTGTAAATGGCCAGCCTGACCACAATTGTAGCATCAAATGACATTTAAGGCTACAGCCTGCTCCTCCTGAGCAACCGTGGGGGTAGCACTGGCAACTTCACTTGCCCCATCAGCAACAGCAATGGCAGCCAATCTGTCATTCTCATTAAGCAAAACAGCACACATGCGCTGCACCGTCAGATCCTGAGCAGGGAGTGAACCCAGCTGACTTGCAACAGTCTTAAATCTTTGATCCAAGCTGCTTATGACCATGAAACAAAAGATAGCTTCATCAAGTGGAAAATTTCGCTCTGCCATCTGCCAGCATAAAAACTGCATCAGATGCGCCTGAAGATCCCCATCCGGCTTCAGTCTCAAGTTTGTGAGCTTCTCAAAATGCAGCAGAGCAGTCCCAGCTGCTTCACGCATATGTATACGTCTCAAAGCAAAACACATGTCCCTCGCGTGATCCAAATCAGCAATGTGCACCAACTGGTCGTCTCCTACACACAAGACGATTGCAGACCTTGCCTGCATGTCAGAGTCATTCCAGACTCTTGTTGGTGCAGCAGGAATGGGATTTTGAATTACTCCAAATATTCTCTGTCTCTCGAGCAGCGCCTGCATTTTTAGATACCAGCTGGAATAATTCCCATCTGTTAATGGTGGTGGATAGGGCAGCCCAGCCCCCTGTTTGGCATCCATCTTGAGCCCTAATTAACAGCTATCAGCCACTAGCTGTAAATCTTGGCAGCAAGCAAGCTGTAAAATTCCAACAGCCTTTGAGCCTTAACTACTCAACTCTGGCTTGCATATCTCTTTCCTTTGAGGCTTAATGAGCCCATAAATCAGGACAGAGTACTCACAGTTCCTTGATGGCTAGCTTCAAAAAGCATCCGACTCCACTGGCAGGGTAAACAGCTCTCCCCCGGAATGTAGGAACTTGACTTTTGCTGTGTTTTAATCCAAAAACAAGCAGCAGAAAAACAGCAGCTGAGCTTCGATGAACCGGAGAAGCCTTCAATCCGCGTTCATCAGGCAGCCATCCATCAGGAACTGGCAGACGTCCATGGAATCGACACAACCATCCCGCTCTGCTACCACTTGTTGACGATCGGCCCCCTCGGGAAAGGCTGACTCCTCTTCCCAGGCACTGGGGCCTGTTGCTGGTGATCTGCCCCTGGCTGGTCTTGGCTCAGTCCAGGGAGATCGGTGATAAGCAACACCTCCCTCTTGGAAGATGCACACTCCCTTTCCCTTGCATCTCAGCAGAAGAAAGAAGACAGTCTGAAAGTAGTTTGATTCAATCTACTTTATTCCCGGACTGTACACTGCACACGAGCTAGTACAAAACATGTCTGCTCTCTCAGAAACCTCCGTACAACTCTCTCACTCCTCCTTTGCAGCAACAACAGGAAGGTCTCAAGTTACACTGAGAACACAACCTTGAGAAGAGCGAAGAACATCCTGTCTCACGCTTAGTAACATCAGATGAATCACATGATGTAAACAATGAGCTGCTGGTTCGCAGCTGGTGAGCACTCATATCCCAACATTTTTGTGGGTTATGAGAAAGGTTTATACAGAGTAGTATTGTCTGAGTCTGACACAGTGATTCTTACTAGGTTTGTAGAATGCACTGAAAGACAGGAGAGAGAGGTTCTCAACAGTTTTCCCACAAGTATCAATACAGATGTGAATTCTGATATTGAGAGTGACAGTGAAAGCACCACTGAGGGTTCTGGTACAGATGTCACAGTCATTGAGAGAGGTACACATACAATGTCCAGGCCATCACAAGTTAAGGCTGAACTTGAATTGTCAGAGCCACTATTTACTGTTGGATGTGGTTCTCCTAAAAGTCCCAAGGAAGAACAAGCCAGCAAGGAGGATCTGCACCACATTCGCAGATCTAAGAGAGTCACAAAGGGCATTCCACCCAATAAGTACTCTCATGAGTTTGCTAACTCAGCTGTTGCATATATAGCTGTAGCTGGCAACTCACACCAGGTTCAAGGTTTGTCCAAGACAGAGACAAAGCCACACCTGAAGGTTGCAAGACGCGACACAGTTTTCCCAAACCAAAACAGAGCAGAAACTCTAGTCCCATAGAAGACAGGTAACCAGAGGTTTGAACTGGCGGAACCAGCTGCAGATAGTTCCAAAGATGGAACTGGTACAACAGGGGTTTACTATGTGTATAACAACTGTTTGTTTTTGTCTCTTCACGCTGCACTTGTTTTCGCAGCTAGTGTTACCTAAAAATGGGGGACTGTGTTGGGATTTTTATATCTCACCAGCTGCGAGGAGCAGCACAATGGTTGTTGACATCATGTGATGTCTGTTAGCATGAGACAGGAAGTCTCTGCTTGTTCTCAAGTAACTGGAAAGTTACTTTCGCTTCTGAGTGAAGTAGGTGTCGTGTCGTACCTCTGTGCTTGCTGCTCAGGAGAGCAGACATGTCGGATGAGAGCTCCATGTACAGTCTGTAAATAAAGTAGTGTGTAGACTACTGACTGTCTCTTTCTTCTGTGATGGGATACCAGAAGACGAGTGTGCTCCTCTCAGGATGGAGGGGTCATTTATTACCGGTCTCTCTGGACTGAGGGCAATTTCCAGCCAGAGAGTGACCACCGGAGAGTCGCCTCGGTGTCTTGGGAAGGTGGCACCCTTCCCTGGGGGCGTTTTTCCAATGGGGGTAGGTTGTAGAGAGTTTCCTATATGTAGTCATATAGGTTTTTGTTTGGGGTATTTTGGGCCATTTGGCATTTAGCTGGTTGGTCCTAGGTCTCGGCTGGTGTGGAGGGCCATGTACAGGGACAGGCCATCCCCTCTGTCATTTGCGATAGGGGATGATCAGTGAGACGGTGTGAAGCGTCTTTGTGAATGCCAATGTCAGGTATAGGGTTCATAAGCAATTTTGCCAATGTTATTAGCAACATCGTTGGTGTGTTGGGGTGGGGATGTGGGTGTTGGTACGCTCTGGCGCCACCATTGTGCTGGTTGGGTATCAGATTTTAGCCTGTTTGTGGGTTGTGTTATTAAGGTTGGAGGAGTTGTTTTTCCTTAGTATGGAGTAGGGGGGTGCTGAAGGTGTGGGTTATGGATTGTTAGGTGATGGGGAATGTGGTTTGAGGTCGTCTGGACTGGTGTTGGGGTAGGGATTTCTGTGGAGGTGCAGGGCTGTGGGGGGATGTTGATGGTGTTAACTATATCTATGGTCTGGGGGGAGAGGAGAGGGGGGAAAGCGGGGGGGGGGGGGGAATCACCAGTCCTTCAGTTATTGGTTTGCATTGTCGTGTCGCTTCTGTTGTTTCTTTTTCTTCTTTACTGTCAATTGTTTGCTGGTGTTTCCTCATGGTTGTGGCTGTCACTTGGTGGGTTTGTCGGTTGACATTCCGGTGGAAGGTCGAGTTCAAGGTTCTTCAGTAGTTGCAAGGCTTCAGGTATGTTGGTGACTGTTTGTTGTGTTGTGTTGGTTGTTACGATGAGCCGGAAGGGGAAGCCTCATCGGTTCTTGATCCCTGCTTGTTGGAGACGCTGAGTGCACGGGCATAGGCTTTTTCTCTGATTTAGTGTGTCCTGAGATAAATCCTGTAAGGCCAATATGGGGGCGTCACCATATTGAAGGTTGGTTGAGTTTTTGAGGTTGTTCCATACCTCTTCCTTCTTTTTGTAGCATGTGAAGCAGACAATGATGTCTCTTGGGGGGGCGGGCGCTGGGTTACGACATAGGTTTTAGGGCTCTGTGAGCCCTCTCCAGGTCGTCTACCTCAAGTGTCAGGCTTGAGATTGTGTTTTTCAGCCAGCGTAATAATAATAATAATAATAATAATAATAATAATAATAATAATAATAATTTATTATTTATACCCCACCGATCTGACTGGGCTTCCCCAGACACTCTGGGCGGCTTCCAAAAAAATATTAAAATACTGTAATACATCAAACATTAAAAGCTTCCCTAAACAGGGCTGCCTTCAGATGTCTTCTAAAAGTCTGGTAGTTGTTTTTCTCTTTGACATCTGGTGGGAGGGCGTTCCACAGGGAGGGCGCCACTACCGAGAAGGCCCTCTGCCTGGTTCCCTGTAACTTGGCTTCTCGCAGTGAGGGAACTGCCAGAAGGCCCTCGACGCTGGACCTCAGTGTCCGGGTAGAATGATGGGGATGGAGACGCTCCTTCAGATATACTGGACTGAGGCCGTTTAGGGCTTTAAAGGTCAGCACCAACACTTTGAATTGTGCTCAGAAACGTACTGGGAGCCAATTTAGGTTTTTCAAGACCGGTGTTATATGGTCTCTGCGGCCGCTCCCAGTCACCAGTCTGGCAGCCGCATTCTGGATTAGTTGTAGTTTCCAGGTCATCTTCAAAGGTAGCCCCACGTAGAGCGCATTGCAGTAGTCCAAGCGGGAGATAACCAGAGCATGCACCACTCTGGCGAGGCAGTCCGCAGGCAGATAGGGTCTCAGCCTGCGTACCAGACGGAGCTGGTAAACAGCTGCCCTGGACATGGATTTGACCTGTGCCTCCATGGACAGCTGTGAGTCCAGAATGACTCCCAGGCTGCACACCTGGTCCTTCAGGGGCACAATTACCCCATTCAGGATCAGGGAATCCTCCACACCTGCCCGCCTCCTGTCCCCCAAAAACAGTACTTCTGTCTTGTCAGGATTCAATCTCAATCTGTTAGCCGCTGTCAGGGAACTGACATCAGAGCCGAATGGAGAGGTTAGGCTCCCCAATGATGCCGGAGAGGGAACCAGTAAAGGAAGAGAGAGAGCTTCCGCTGGGGAAGGAAGTCAAGGTGACACCAGGAAGAAAGGAGAGGCAGAGAGCACTTCGGAGGGGAGGCTCCGAGACTCTTCCAGTGAGGTCAGTGAGGAGAGTGGAGGACCACCGCTTGGCATGCCCACTCTGCGCAGAAGGCTTCCACGCAGAGAGGCGCGGAGGAGGTTGTCCGTTAAGGAATTCTTATGTTGGAAGAAGTTTAGGAAACGCCCACTGACGGATTCTGCCAGCGACTGAAGCAGCCGTGCCAAGGGGGCTGCTCAGCCTGGGAAAGGCGCAACCACCCCAAGCAGTTTGGAGCAGTTTGGAGGTTTACACACAAGCAACCCCAATTTCCATTACAGCAATCCGTCAGTCACTTACGTTGCTTGTGTGCAAGAGGAGAGGGGCACAGTCATGAGTCAAACCGGAGGAGCTGGCGCAGGAGAGGGGGCCAAAGGAGGACCAAGTCTGGAGGAGAGAAACAGAGATTTGGAACAGCAACTGGCTCTACTAGCGGCGCGGCTGGATGAAAGGAGGACTCAGGATGCCCAGGGGAAGATTACCCCCATCACAAGGAAGGTACCAGGACTAGTGCAGAAGTTTGGGGGCAACCCCAGAGATCATAATGCATTTAAGACAGAAGTGCAGTATGCGCTGGACCTGCAGTATGATGACTTTGCAGACGAGGGGGGAAGAGTCGCTTTTGTGGTGGGGCACCTGGAAGGGAGGGCCAGAGATTGGGTCAGGCCCTTAATGGCGGCGGAGAACGCAGCTTTGAAGGATTTGAGAAAGTTTTTTAGCGCCATGGAGCACATGTTCTCGAGTGATGTTGAACAAAGCGTAACTCGCAAAGAACTGATGGGGTGCAAACAAGGGAACCAATCAGTGAGAGAGTACTGGTCGCGATTTGCGATGTTGATCCATAAACTTGGGTGGGATCTGAGTTCCGCACCAGTGCAAATGTTATTTGAAGAAGGCTTATCCTCTTGGGTGAGAGATGAACTTTCCCGCTCACCCCGCCCGGAGTCGATGGACCAGCTGACCAAGTTGGCGCTCGCTGTGGGAGTCAGGCAGGAGACGCGCGCTCTGGAAAGGCGGGAAGGGAGAGCAGAGCGTTGGCATGACAACTGCATTCCAGACGTGCCGGCGTCAACTGTGCCGCCCGAGGAGCCAATGGAGATTGGAGGAGCGAGCGCGCGCGGGGTTTCAAACTCCGGCGAGGTTCGTAAGAAAGAGGGGAAGGCAAATAAGAAGTGTTTCCTCTGCCAGCAGCCGGGACATTTTGCCAGAGTATGCCCTCAGAAAAAGGCATGGCAAGGAATGGTGGGGGCAGTGGGGAGTGAAGAGGAAAGGGATAAGGCGCAGGGAAACGACAGTGCTTGGCTGCAGGAAGGCGGGCACAGCAGCCAGGCGAGCAACCAGTAGAAGTGCCCAAACCAGACCCTCCCCGAGCAGCCATAGCCATAGAGGTGGTGCTAGAACTCCCGAACGGACACCCAATCAAGGTGAAGGCGCTGCTGGATTCAGGCAGCTCTTGCAACTTCTTTAGCAAGGATTTTGCGCTGGAACACCAGCTCCAAGTGGTGCCTCTAGAACATCCCTTGCAAGTAACAACTATTGATGGGAGAGAACTCTTGGGGGGGGGGAAGTGACCCACCAGACCCCGCCCATGAAAATGACGGTCTCCAGACACACAGAGACAATTGCTTTTCACGTAGCCACCTTAGCGGGACCACCTATCATACTGGGAATGAGTTGGCTAGCACTGCACGACCTAGTAGTAGGGTGGCACCAGAGGACAGTCACCTTTGGGTCGGCCCACTGCGTAGAGCACTGCCACGGGGGAGAAAACCTGAGGATGGCAGTAGCCAGGGTGGCAGGGATGGCAGTAGGGGAAAAGGGGAAGGTACCACCTCAGTATGCTGACTTGGAAGAAGTCTTCAGCGAGAAGGAGGCGGATAGACTACCCCCTCACAGGCCCTTTGACTGTCAGATCAACCTACTCCCAGAGGCTCAGCTGCCAGTGGGTAAGCTGTACGCCATGTCAGATAGGGAGATGCAGGAATTGCGGAAGTTTATTGACAAGAACCTGAAAAGAGGATTCATAAGGGAATCTAGGGCGGTAGGGGGTAGTCCAGTGTTCTTTGTGGACAAGAGGGACTCCAAGGAGCCCAGGCTCGTAGTGGATTACCGGGGGTTAAACAGGGTGTCTGAACCAGTGACCTTCCCAATGCCCAGAATTGATGACATCTTAACCAGGGTAAGGAAGGGGAAGATTTTTACCAAACTGGACCTTCGGGGGGCGTACAATTTGATAAGGATGAGGGAGGGGGATGAATGGAAAACCACCATGTTCACCCCTCTGGGGGCCTTTGAGTACCTAGTTATGCCCTTCGGACTCCAATCAGGTTCCAGCACATTTCAAAGTTTTATGCACCATGTGCTGGGGTCCCTGCTCTACAAGAATTGCGTAGCCTTCCTGGACGACGTGCTAATCTACTCAGAGAACGAGGAGCAGCATGTAAAGGACGTCAGGGAAGTGCTGCAGAGACTGCAGGAGCACCAGCTGTGGGTCAAGTTGGAGAAATGCCAATTCCACGCCTGAGAGGTGGAGTTCCTGGGTTACAGGTTGTCGGACAAAGGCTTAGCCATGGACCCAGGCAAGGTGCAGGCAGTGCTAGAATGGAAGCCTCCCAAGAGCCGGAAGGACGTACAGAGGTTCCTGGGGTTTGGAAACTTCTATAGGAAGTTCATCAAGAACTTCGCCCATTTAACAGCACCCATAACGGATTGTCTCAGCAGTAAGAAGAAGTTTGAATGGACGGAAGAGGCACAGCGGTCCTTTGAAAAGCTTAAGAGGGCGTTCGCATCGGAAGAGCAACTCCTGCATGTGGATCTGCAGAAGCCGATGAGGCTGGAGACTGACGCGTCAGACAGAGCTGTGGGGAGCATATTGCTCCAGCCGGGAGATCGGGGAGTGTGGAAGCCGTGCGCCTTTTTCTCAAGGAAGCTGAACAAGTCAGAACAAAACTACACGGTGTATGATCGGGAGCTGCTGGCAATTCACGAGGCCTTTCGACGTTGGAGACATTTTTTAATAGGTGCTCAGCACAAGATCCAGGTGTGTACTGACCACAAGAACCTGGAATATTGGAGAACTGCGCGAGTACTGAACCAAAGACAGGTGCGGTGGGCACAGGAGTTTTCCAAGTTTAATTTTGAGATTAGGTACGTGCCTGGGAAGGAAAACGTCAGAGCAGACGCTCTTTCCCGCAAGCCCGAGTACTCGGAAGGGGAGGGAGTGCCGGAAGTACGTCATGTCATACCCGAGGACCGATGGGTGTGTGGGGGAGTGTTGGTAGGGAGACAAGAGCTAGCCGGTTTGACGAGGGAGGACCAGTACGCCCAAACCAAGATCAGGGAGATCGGTAATGCCGAAGGAAATCAGGGGGGATTTGAAGTAAAGGATGGGGCTTTGTACTATAAGGGTGCGTTGTACATACCGGAAGGGGATTTGAGGAGAAGAATACTGAAACAACTTAATGACAACCCCACAGCGGGACATTTTGGCCAACACAAAACAATGCTACTGGTCACCAGGCAGTTCTGGTGGCCAAGGGTGAGGGATGATGTGAAGGAATATGTACGCGGGTGCCAGCGTTGCCAGCAAGCTAAAGGGGAGAGGGCAGCACCCGCGGGGTTACTGGAGCCTTTACCCACACCAGAGAAACCATGGGAGCTGGTATCAATTGATTTTATGACTGATTTACCCAAGGCCAGGGGAAAAACGGCAGTAATGGTGATAGCTGACTTGATGACCAAAATGTGCCACTTTATTGCTTGTTCGCATGCAGTGTCTGCAGAAGAGACTGCTAAGCTGTTTGTAGAGCATGTTTTCAGGTTGCATGGCGCCCCCTTGAGGATTTTATCCGACAGAGGCCGACAATTTACTTCCAGATTCTGGAGGAAGCTGATGAGCCTGCTGGACGTCAAAGTGAGCTTCTCAACGGCCAGACACCCAGAGACCAACGGACAAGCAGAAAGAGCTAATAGCATACTTCAACAATACCTACGCTGCTACGTCAACGACAGGGGGAACGATTGGGTGGACAAATTAGCGCTGGCTGAGTTTGCATACAATAACGCGGAACATGTGTCCACGGGGATGACTCCATTTATGGCGAATTACGGGTGTCACCCCAGGGCTTTCCCCAGGGCGGGGGAGGGGAGGTGGAGTGTGCCAGTGGCCGAACAATTTGTGGAAGAAATGGAGGCTTTACACCAACAGCTTAAGATTAACCTAGAAAGGGCAAAGGAAGAGTACAAAAGACAGGCGGACAACCACCGCAGAGAAGGGGAAACCATAAGAGTGGGGGACCAGGTGTGGTTGTCTACTCAAGGGTTACCTTTCAAAGGAGGGTGTAAGAAATTACGGCCAAAGCGGTTGGGACCGTTCGAAGTAGCCCAACAGGTGAATCCTGTGACCTTTAGGCTCAAATTGCCCTCTAACATGAAACTGCACCCGGTGTTCCACAGGTCCTTACTCTCACCATTCAGGGAGGGGAGAGAATTTCTGGGCCAACAAAGAGAAACACCCCTGCATCCACAGATGGAGGAAAGGGAACTCAGTGGACATGCAGCTGAAATTCTCGATTCTAGGTGGAGAGGGGGGCGAGTGGAATATTTGGTGGCTTGGGAGGGGGAGTCAGAATTGGAAAACACATGGGTTCCAGCAGAAGAGATTAGGGATGAGTATCTACAGGAAGAGTTTCATCGCAGGTACCCTAGGAAGCCCAAACCACTAGAGAGAGTCTGGGGGGAGCAATTTGGGACCACAGATGATGAAGAAGAGTTTGTGGGATTTCCCGCTTCCGAAGAGGAGGAAGGGGAATTATCCGAAGAAGAAGAATCCGACTGGGAAGATTGGGGAGCGGGTAGAGACAGCAGCAGGTGGAGAGCGGTGTTTGAATCATCAGATGGAGGGGATAGCTCTTTCCGAGGGTTCCCTGCGTCACCGTCCAAGGAACGGATGGGGGAGGGGGAGGGCCCTGGGAGGGAGGTGGATGTCAGGGAACTGACATCGGAGCCGAATGGAGAGGTTAGGCTCCCCAATGATGCCGGAGAGGGAACCAGTAAAGGAAGAGAGAGAGCTTCCGCTGGGGGAGGAAGTCAAGGTGACACCAGGAAGAAAGGAGAGGCAGAGAGCACTTCGGAGGGGAGGCTCCGAGACTCTTCCAGTGAGGTCAGTGAGGAGAGTGGAGGACCACCGCTTGGCACGCCCACTCTGCGCAGAAGGCTTCCGCGCAGAGAGGCGCGGAGGAGGTTGTCCGTTAAGGAATTCTTATGTTGGAAGAAGTTTAGGAAACGCCCACTGACGGATTCTGCCAGCGACTGAAGCAGCCGTGCCAAGGGGGCTGCTCAGCCTGGGAAAGGTGCAACCACCCCAAGCAGTTTGGAGCAGTTTGGAGGTTTACACACAAGCAACGCCAATTCCCATTACAGCCGCCATCCATCCTCCAACCGCCTCCAGACACTCACACAGGACCGTCACCGCCTTCACTGGTTCTGATTTGAAAGAGAGGTAGAGCTGGGTATCATCCGCATACTGATGAACACCCAGCCCAAACCCCCTGATGATCTCTCCCAGTGGCTGCATGTACATATTGAAAAGCATGGGGGAGAGGACAGAAC
This sequence comes from Podarcis muralis, assembly GCF_964188315.1. NCBI lineage: Eukaryota > Metazoa > Chordata > Lepidosauria > Squamata > Lacertidae > Podarcis > Podarcis muralis. The sequence goes on from NC_135674.1 coordinate 11,798,900, forward strand.
CCTGAGGCACCCCACAAGTGAGGGCCCAGGGGTCTGAACATTCATCCCCCACCACCACTTTCTGAACACGGCCCAGGAAGAAGGAGCGGAACCACTGTATGACAGTGCCCCCAGCTCCCAGCCCCTCTAGACGGTTCAGAAGGATGTTATGGTCGATGGTATCAAACGCCGCTGAGAGATCCAGCAGAACTGGGAAACAGCTCTCACCTTTGTCCCTAGCCCGCCAGAGATCATCAACCAGTGCGACCAAGGCAGTTTCAGTCCCATGATGAGGCCTGAATCCCGTCTGGAAGTGATCCAAATGGTCCGCTTCTTCCAGGCGTGCCTGGAGTTGTTCAGCAACCACTCGCTCAATCACCTTGCCCAAGAATGGAAGATTTGAGACTGGGCGATAGTTGGCCGTCGTGGCCGCATCTAAAGATGTTTTTTTAAGAAGCGGTTTAATAACCGCCTCTTTAAGCGGGTCTGGGAAGGCTCCCTCACGGAGGGAAGCATTCACCACCCCACGAAGCCCATCGCCCAGCCCTTCCCGGCTAGGTTTTATAAGCCAGGATGGGCAAGGATCAAGGAGACAGGTGGTTGGTTTCACTCGTCCAAGCAGCCTGTCCACATCCTCGAAGGTAACAGATTGGAACTGATCCCACGCAATTTGACTAGACCAGCGTACAATTAGGTCTGCTGGGCTTTTCTCCTCTGCTTTTTCAAGAAAGTTGCGGAAGCAGATGTTGCAACGTCTATTGCGATCTTCGATGTTTGCTTGTTTGATTCTCATTTCTGTGCTTTCTATTTCCAGGTGATTTACCAGTTCATCCAATTTCTTATTGATGCGTGCATTCTCCTCCCGGTATTGCTCTATTATTCTTTCTTGCATTTGGTTCTTTTTCTCTAGAGCTTTCATTCTGGAGGTTAGATCATTGGTTAATATCTGCAGGGGAGCCACTCTGGACTTCAGTGTTTCTGCTAATCTTGCTTCCATTTCCCTCAGATCTTGTTTAGTTGTTGGGTGGTCATCATCTTGAAGGGGTGTTGTGGTCTCAGCGCTATTTGCCATCTCCGTGGTTGGTGTCATCTCAATCTCCCTAATGGTTTTGGTTTGAGGTCTACTTGGCGTCCTCTTGGAGTAGGGCGTGTTGCAGTTAGGAGTTGTGGTGGTGGTGGTTCCTGGATGTTGTTGGGTTGCTGAGCTGAGCAAGCGTTGTTGACTGGTGGCTTTTACAGAGCGTTCGGATTATGTGGCCATTTGTGCCAAGTCCAGGCTGTGTTTTAAGAACTTTTCTGGGGTTTCCGTGGTCGCCTCAGCGGTGCCGTCAGATTGGGGAGCAGATAAGCTGACAGGCGGGTAGACCAACAGACAGAAAGTTCACATAAAAGGGGGGGGGTAGCAAACAAAACAGTATATAGGCAAAGGGTGAAGGAAAAAATGAAGAAGAAGAGAAAAGAGAAAAGAAACAAAGAAAAAGAAAAGGGGGAAGGGGGGAAGGGGGGAAGGGGGGAGGAAGGGGAAATTAGAGTAAAATAAAAGGGGGGAGACAGAAAGAGGGAAAGAAAGAGAGAGAAGGAGAGAAAGTAGAGTAATAACCGTGGTAATAGATTGCAGTGATAGTTTTAGCTATAGTATGAAAGGGAAAAGTATGCTACAGTGATATGTGTGTATGAGTGTATGTGTTAGTTTCTGTTTACCACTGAGCAGCTGCTTTTGGAGCCACAGGACTCTGTTTACATTCCAGGGATTACAGGCTATTGGAAGTCTCATGGGAGACAGGATGTGACGTTAGTGGTTTCCTGTTTCCTTTGTTCCTTTGTTGCTGTTGCTCTCTGCTTTCATAGAGAGAGGATGTCTTTTCTGTCTGCGTAGCTTAGAAATAAAACTCTTTGCAATGTAGCCATAAATCTCATCACTTTCCCTGTGCTGGAAACTCTGCTGAACGGGGGCGATTCCAAAGGCTCGGCCGGAGGAAAATGAGGCTTTATCAGCTTGGCTGAGCAGAGATCCCGACATTTTTGGTCCTGGGCCCAGAAGAATGGCAGAAAGAAGAGAATGCAGGTTATCTTCTCTGTGTGTCAAGAAGATTGATGAGAGGTATGTGCTCATTGCCCCGGGAAGCCTGCCAGTCCCTAATTAATTGGCAATAAGGGGTGGACTTTGAACTTCTAGCCAAAGCACTTACTGGCAGCGGCAGGAGAAAGCAAAGGCCTCAAGTAGTGTGCTTTTGGAATGCAGCTGGTAAAAAGACACAGCTTGCTTTAAACGACACAGAAGGCTAATGCCAGAATAATGGAGACCCTTCGAAATGCCATGGGAATTCCAAAGCTCCAAAAAAATAATTATCAGAACTGGGTGCAGTATGCAGAGGCTCTGCTAAGAAAAGAGGGTCTGTTTAATGTGATAAGAGATGCCCCCCCCCCAGCTCCAGTTACCGAAGAATGGGAGGCTAAGGATTCCAAAGCAAGAGGGACTCTGACGCTGATTGTGTCCCCTGAAGAGTTATGTCTTTTGCGTGACAAGGTCTCAGCCAGTGAGATGTGGGACAGTCTCCAAGAGTCACATTTGAGAACAGAAGCGGGTGCGTCTTTGTTCTTTTATACCAAGTTGCATGATATGGCACTTGCTGATGGAGCAGACATGCTCACCTCATGGAAATGCAGAATCTCAGGCATGAGTTGCAATAGCGTGGAATCAACTTTCCAGAGGCTGTGTATTCCTTCATGATTCTACATTCTTTGGGTTCAAGTTGGGAAGCGATTGCCAGCCAGCTTGCTGTTTTGCCTACTGCTCAGCTAACGGTAGCGCATGTCACTGCTGTGGTGTTAAATGAAGCGGATCGGCGTAATGCCAGCTGCATCACCAAGGGGAAGTCCTCACAGACGTCATCCCAGAATGCAGTGCAACCACTAGATGACACCAAAGCTTTGAAGGCAGTGAAATGCTACTCGTGTGGACGTCTAGGCCACGTGAAGAGGGATTGCAAACATCCCAATGCCAAGGCGACAGAGCAGCGCAGTGAAAGCTCAATGCGTGGAAAAGGCAAAGGCAAAGGTCCAATGTCCAGGACAACGCAACACAAGGCCATGGTCTCACGCTACACTCCAAAGCTCCAGAAGACGTCTAGATCTTTCTTCATCGTCCACTCGGGAGCGACCCAGCACGTCTGCAAAGATCGTGTCCTTTACTCCGCAGGAAGGTGCAATTCACCAAGTGGATGACCACATGATCTCCAGTCAAGGCTACGGAACTGTTGTTCTTCACAGCTTGGATGCATCAATATGCAACATTCTTTTTGTTCCAGATGCTGCACACAACCTATTGAGTGTCTCGCAGCTGACTGAACAGGACATAGACGTTTCCTTCAAGAAGAGGAAGTGCACCATCACCAAGAAAGATGACTTTGTATTGCATGCTGATTATATTGATCGTTTGTTTGTATTGCATTATGATGATTCTGTTGATGTTGTGCAGGATGAAACTTGTTGTATTGCAGGTACTAACAAGGTTTTGCATGCAGGATGTATTCATGATTATCACAGGAAACTTGGTAATTTAAACTTTGAGGCAGTTTCCAAAATGCCTGCCTTAGTTGAAGGTATGACTATTAAACCCTGCAGGTACCACATGAAGTGTAAAGCATGCGCAGCAAACAAGGTAAAAATGGCTGCAAAAGGTAAGGTGTCTAGTAGACAAGCTACAGAACCATATCAGGTAGTGCATGCTGATCTCGTTGGTCCACTATCACCCTCTTTGGGTGGAGCCAGGTACTTCATGGTCTTCATTGATTCATTTTCCAGGTATATTCTGTTAGGATATTTCCGTTCCACCTTAAAAAGGGAGCAGGCTGTTGTGAATCACAAAGTCTGCATACTTTCGGCTCACAGAAAGTTTCTGTTTTTGTATATAGCTTTTGTTTTTCTCTCTGTGCCTCGACACGCAGGCAGGTAGTTGTCAGAGGCTTTATGCTGTCAAGCTGGCATAGATAAAACTCCGGGCTCACGGCCAGTTCCAATCTATTTGATTTATTGACAAAGTTGAAAAATACATCTCCAGCGTTTCAATTTACGTCCTACCCTTAGGGCACAGTTGCCGCGTCTACTTCCCCCCCTTTTCTTTACCCAGCATGCAAGTCTGCGGAAACCCCGCCCCTGACTTCCTCTGTGTACAGACTGACTTGTTGCAGGCTCATCCTCCTCCCTCCCTGTGTCAGACTCGTTGTCAGATGACAGGCTGCTAATGATCTCTTTAGGCTCTCTATAAGTGCTGGTTTCTGTTCTTGAATCTTTTCCCGTTTGCCTCTCCCTGACAGTAGTCATGTTTTTCCTTTGTTCTGACCAACGCTGAATAAAGTTGTAAATATGCATCTTTCGTTGTGGAAACTCTGTGAAAAGGGCGTGCATGAGTCCTGGAATGTGGACAGCTATTTCTGAGGCTTGTGTCGCTAATTGACTGATACTGTATCTACGGGAGATTGATGGATTGTCCTGAGACGACGTGGAGGCATGATGGCCTTTGTCTCCCTGGCAGTATCCCAACATATTCATGTGTTCAATCTCAAGCAGAAATCAGAAGCGTTTCCTAGGTTCAAGGCTGCTAATGATCTCTTTAGGCTCTCTATAAGTGCTGGTTTCTGTTCTTGAATCTTTTCCCGTTTGCCTCTCCCTGACATCCACCCCCTCCTCAAAGGCCCCCTCCCGCTCAGGAGACCCGACTGTACCCCCATCTCTTTCCTCGGAGGTGGTAGGGGAGAATCCCGCAAAACTACCCTCTTCCTCATCCGTCTCTTCAAACACCCTCCTCCAACCCCCAATTCCTGGTGTTCCCCAGTCTACGCCTTCGTCTTTTTCCTCCTCCTCATCCGATGCTGGGAAACCTTCAAATTCCTCTTCGTCGTCTGTTGTTTCGAACACCTGTTGTAAGGACCTATCCTTGCCTTTGGGTTTGTCAGGGGGGAAAACTGTGGAACTCCTCTACCAGTTCCTTGTCAGAAATACTGTCTTCCGGGACCCAGGTATTCTCCGATGTCGGGGCCCCTTCCCAAGCCACCAAATATTCCAAATTCTCCCCTCTCCAACGAGAGTCCAGTATTTCCGCAACCTCGTTGCACTGCTCCCTTTCCTCCATTTCGGGTGGTGGGCCTTCCCCTCCCCCACTACACTGCCTCCTTCCCCCCTCCCTGTAGGGGAACAGCAGTGACCTGTGGAACACCGGGTGGATTCTCATGCTCTCTGGCAACCTGAGCTTAAACGCCACCGGATTTATTTGTTGGATAACCTCAAAGGGCCCCACCTTCCTGGGCTTGAGTTTCTTGCAGCCCCCTTTCCAAGGCAATCCTTGCGTGGACAACCACACCTTGTCCCTAACCCTGATAACCTCCCCCGGTCGTCGATGTTTGTCGGCTTCCTTCTTGTATAACTCCTTAGCCCTTTCCAAATTCAACTGCAGCTGTCTGTGGATCGCTTCCATCTCCTCCACAAACTGTTTGGCCGCTGGAACACTCCACGACTCCTCCCACCTCCCAGGGAAGGCCCTTGGATGACGCCCATGATTGGCAAAGAACGGAGTCATCCCTGTGGATACATTCTCCGCGTTGTTGTAAGCAAACTCTGCCAGGGCTAGTTTGTCCACCCAATCGTTCTGCTTCTGACTTACATAACACCGCAAATACTGTTGTAAAACAGCATTCGCCCTCTCCGCTTGCCCATTGGTCTCGGGGTGCCTAGCCGTTGTAAAGCTCACTTCCACCTGGAGCAGCCCCATGAGTTTGCACCAAAATTGTGAGGTAAATTGAGCCCCCCGGTCCGAAACCACCCGTGCAGGTCCCCATGCAACCTAAACACATGCTCTACGAACAGCTTGACTGTTTCTTCCGCCGTCACTGCATGTGAACAGGGCACGAAATGGCACATTTTGGCCAAGAGATCAACCACCACCATGACCGCTGTCTTACCCTTACATCTGGGCAAATCAGTGATAAAGTCCACCCCTACTACCTCCCACGGCTTCCCTGGTGTGGGCAATGGTTCCAGCAACCCAGCTGGTGCCGCCCTTTCCCCTTTGGCCCTCTGGCATGTGTCACACCCTCGCACATATTCCTTTACATCCTCTCTCACCCTTGGCCACCAAAATTCCCGTGTGACCAGTAGCATGGTCTTATGCTGTCCAAAATGCCCTGCCGTGCAGCTGGTGTGGAGTTGCTTGAGAATTCTGCCCCGAAGGTTTTCTCCTGGAACATACAAGGCCCCTTTGTGTTACAGTAGCCCCCCTTTCACTTCAAAACCCCCCTCGGCACCCCCTTTTCCTCTTAACTCCCCCATTTTTTGTCTGGCAAAGACATCGTCTCTGAGCAGTTGCATCAGTTCGTTGTCCTTAACTAACGTTCCCCCGCACATCCATTTGCTCTCCGGGAACATCAGTCTTGCCACAGGAGGCCCTTCCCCCATCATATACTCGGGTTTCCAGGAGAGCACATCCGCCCTTGCATTCTGCTCTCTCAGCACGTATTGGATCTTGAAGCTGAAGTTGGCAAAGAACTCTGCCCATCTTATCTGTCTCTGGCACAACACCCGTGCCGTATGCCAATACTCCAAGTTTTTCTGGTCAGTGCACACCAAAATTTGGTGCTTTGCCCCAACCAGGAAGTGCCTCCATTGTTTGAAAGCAGCCACGGTCGAAAGCAATTCCTTATCATAGATGGTGTAGTTCTGCTCTGATTTGTTCAGTTTCCGCGGAAAAAAAGCACATGGTCGCCACTCCCCCTTTCGATCTGGCTGCAGCAGCACCGCCCCAATCGCCCGATCCGACGCATCTGTTTCCACCCATAGTGGTTGAGCAGGGTCGACGTGGATCAGTTGCTCCTCCGAAGTGAAAGCCCTCTAGAGCTTCTCAAACCCCTCTTGGGCCGCCTGCGTCCACTGAAACCTCTTCTTGACACTGAGACAGTCTGTTATGGGCGCCGTCAATTTTGCGAAATCCTTTATGAATTTCCTGTAGAAATTGCTGAAACCCAGGAAATGGTGAACATCTTTCCTGGTTTTGGGACTCTCCCATTCCACCACTGCTTTCACTTTCTCCGGATCCATGGCCAACCCCTGGTCCGACAGTCGGTACCCCAGGAATTCGACTTCCTTTGCGTGGAACTGACATTTCTCCAGCTTGACCCACAAGCGGTGCTCCTTGAGTTTGCTCAGGACCTGACGTACATCCTTCACGTGCTGTTGTTCGTCTTCTGAGTACACAAGCAAATCGTCCAAAAAGCAAACGCAGTTGAGCAAAGGTCCTAGCACGTGGTGCATGAAGGCTTGGAAACAGTGACTTCTGCACTGCAAACCGAAGGGTATAACTAAATACTCAAACCCCCCCATTGGGGTGAACATGGTGGTCTTCCACTCATCGCCTTCCCGTACTCGGATGAGGTTGTAAGCCCCCTGGAGGTCCAGTTTGGTGAAAATCTTCCCCTTCCGCACCCGTGCCAAAACGTCGTCGATCCTCGGCATTGGGAAAGCCACTGGTTCCGTCTGGCTGTTCAAAATTCTAAAGTCCACCACCAGGCGTCTCTCTTTCGTCGATCTCTTGTCAACGAAGAACACTGGACTCCCCCCTGCCACCTTGGACTCCCTGATGAACCCCCTTCTTAGGTTTTTCTCAATAAACTCCTTTAGGTCCTTGAGCTCTCCCTCCGACATGGAATAGGTTTTCCCCACCGGCAACGTGGCCCCCGGGACCAGGTTGATCTGACAGTCATATGGCCGATGTGGTGGCAACGCATCTGCCTCTTTCTCGCTGAACACCTCCTGTAGATCCCTGTAACACAACGGAATCTCGCTCGTCCCCGCTCTGCATGCTGCTGCCCTCCTGCCCTCGCTTTGTCAAGATAGCCCTTGAGCCAGGCAGTTCTCCATGCAGTGCGTCAAGCCAAACGTCAGGGACCGTTGGTGCCAGGAAACCACCGGATCGTGCAACGCCAACCAGCTCATGCCCAATATGATAGGCGGACCCGCCAGTGTGGCAACGTGAAAGGCGATGACCTGGGAGTGGGTGGCCACACGCATTCGCATTGGAGGTATTCGATGCGTCACTTCACCTCCCAGCAGTTCTCTTCCATCAATTGTGGTCACTTGCAGCGGAAAATCCAAAGGCCTCAGGTTCAGTTGGTGCTGCACAGCAAACTCCTTGCTGAAAAAGGAGGCTGAGGCCCCAGAATCAACTAACGCCAACTCCTCCACCGTCTGTCCATTTGGGAGTTCTAGCCCCACCTTCAACATTATGCTTGCTTTGGGGTGTCCAAGCCGAGGACTTTCTGTGTTGCTCCCGCCTGGCTGTTGCCCCGGTTCCCCACCAGCCAGGCCTCTTTGTTTCCCGAATGCTGGGGCTCCTCTCCCTCTGCCTGCTGGGTGGCCCCCACCATTCCCTGCCAGTTACGACGCTCTGGGCACACTCTGGCAAAGTGCCCAGTCTTCTGACACACAAAACATCCTTTTCCCGCTTGCCAGTCTTTTTTCTCCTTCCCGCCAGACCGTTGGGCTTTCAAACTCTCCCGCGCCCTGGCCGTGCCTATCTCCATAGGCTCCTGCGCTTGTTGACATTCCGAGGCAGCTGCAGGCATCTCAGGAATGCGGTTACCATGGAAACTCTGCTCTCTGCCTTGCTTCCTTTCCCGCCATCTGGCTTCTTGTCTCAAACCCAGCCCAAGAGCCGCCTTTGTTAATTCGTCCATATTTTTAGGTCGTGGCCCCCTTGCCAGCTCGTCCTTAATTTCTGGATTAAGTCCATTTTTAAATATTGGTTGTACTGGGTCCGCCTCTAAATCCCACCCCAGTTTCTGAACCAGCCTAGCAAACTCAGACCAGTAACTGCGTACGGTGGATTTGCCTTGTCTCAGAGCCAGCAGCTCCTCCTGCGTTCTGTCAATTAAACTCTGATCTGCATAGATAAAATCCATTGCTTGCCAAAACTTGGCTTCATTTCTGAGGGCTTCATTCCCCGCGGCTATTAACGGCCTTATCCAGCTTCGAGCCCCTCCTCCCAGATGTCTAATGATGTGAGCAACCTTTGCTGCATCGTTCTGAAACTTATCTCCTTCCAGTTCCAGAAAATATTTCATCTCTGTTTTGAAATCCAAGTAACTTTCCGTGTCTCCCTGGAACCTTTCCACCCACACACACCTGCCCCCATCTGCCGATAGCCCACCTTGGGTTCCTCTCTGAGCAGTACGGGCTTCCTCCAAACGGCTCTGCAGGTCTTGGGATCTTTGTTCCAGAGCGACATTTCGCTTTTTCAATTCCAACAGCTCCTTCTCCATGTCGAAGCTGTTCCCTTATTCCACCAGCTTTCCAGCAGAAAAAATAGAGGAGTGGGAGCAAGCTGTCAGAGGCTTAGTGCTGTCCAGCTGGCCATAGATAAGACTCAGGGCTCCCAGCCAGTTCCAAACAATTGATTTATTTGACAAAGTTCAAACGTACATCTCCAGCGTTTCCATTAACCTCCTTCCTCTTGTGCGCAGTTGCTCCCACTAAAGTTATTTCCTCCTTTTCTTTACCCAGCATGCAAACCTGCGAAGACTCCTCCCCTTACTTCCTCTGTGTACAGCATGACTAGTCCCAGGCTCACACTCCTCCTCCCCCTCTTCTTCAGACTGACTCTCTGACGACTGGCTGCTGATAATCTCTCTAGGCTCCCTATAACTGCTGATTTCTGTCCTTTCCTCATTTCCCGTTTGCCTCTCCCTGACACCCACTGATGAAGGTTCTGATTGTGAATCTGAAACTGAATCAGATGAGTCAGAGGATTTCAAGACTGCTAAGGCCTCTCTGTGACCCTCTGAAGGCTCTGATCGAGAATCGGAGGAACCACTGTTCACTATAGGCCACTTTTCTCCTAAGAAAGAAGAGGAGAGCATTGAAGACTTACATCTAATTCACAGGTCTGAAAGAGCCACAAAAGGTAGACCTCCAAAGAGATTTGCTGATGAATTTGCTAAAGCAGCTAAAGCTGTAACTGCTGTTAATAGCTCCAAGAAGGTATTTGAACCTTCAAGCTTCCAAGAGATCCAGGCTTTGGACTCGAAGGATGCTGAGCCATGGTTAACTGCCATGAAGGCTGAGCTTGATTCCTTAGAGAGGAACAAAACATGGGAGCTAGTTCCGACAGTTCTAGGGATGAAACTGCTTGTCAGCAAATGGGTAGTCAAAGCGAAGACAGATCAAAATGGCAAGATAGTCAGACACAAAGCCAGATTGGTAGCCAGAGGTTTTTCACAGGTACGAGGAGAAGACTATCACGAGACCTACTCACCCACCGTGAGATATGAGAGCATTAGGTTTATGCTCAAACTTGCTGTAGAAGAGAATCTACACGTTTCTCATCATGATGTGAATACAGCATTTTTGTACGGAACCTTAGGTGAATAACTTTATATGCTTCCACCTGATGGTGTACAGGTAAAACAGGGATTTGTTTGTTCTCTGAAGAAGTCCTTATATGGTCTCAAGCAAAGTGCACGATGCTGGCACTCTAAACTCACTGAAGTATTGTTTTCGCTAAGTTTTCAGCAAGGTAATGCTGATCCATGTGTGTTTGTCAAAGAGGAAGGGCAAAAGAAGCTGTATTGCTTGTTTTATGTTGATGATATTCTTTTCTTTTGGAAGGATCTCAAAATGTAAAATAGCGCCCTAGCTCAACTGAAGGAGCACTTTGACATGAAAGATCTTGGTGAGATAACCAACTACCTATCTCTGGAAATAGAGAGAGACCAAGATGGTAATATTTTAGTACACCAGTCACAGAAAATTGCTGATGTGTTAACCAAATGAAACCTGATGGATGCTAACCCTGTAGACACACCAATGACAACAGGTTATCAGGTAGATGATACTGAAGAAGCATTTTCTGACACTACATTGTACAGAAGTGTGCTAGGCAAACTAAACTTCATTGCCAGATGTTCAAGACCTGACATTGCAGTTAGTACTAATTTGCTAAGCAGACAAGTCAACAATCCTACTGTTAACGATTGGAAAGCTCTGAAACGCATAGCACGCTATTTGAAAGGCACTATGCATTACAGACTGAGATTTAACAATCAGAAGTCTGGAGGTCTTGAGATATTTGCTGATGCGAGTTTTGGAAGTGACACTACAGACAGGAAAAGCACGTCTGGAGTTTGCTATATGTACAACCAGGGTCTATTTGATTGGTCGTGCAAGATGCAAACAACGGTAAGCTTAAGTTCTTGTGAAGCTGAACTGAATGCACTGTCTTATTCACTTGTGGATTGTGAATGGTTGTTACAATTGTGTAAAGACCTGAGAATTCCTGTCAAATGTCCAATCCAGGTTTATCAGGACAACAAAGCATGTTTGGCTTTGCTGACTTCTGAAGGTTGTAAGCAATGCACGAAGCACTTACAATTGAAGCTGCAACATGCTAGAGAATGTGTTCAGAAAGGACTCGTAACGGTGTCCTACATGCCAGGTAATGAGATTCCTGCTGATTTATTGTCCAGGGTTGTTCCGAAGGATCAACACTGTACCTATGTACAGAAACTGGGTTTGTACTGGGATTGTACTGACACGCTGCCCAGTGATGTTCACAGAAAGGGTGAGGATGTTAGTTTCTGTTTGCCACTGAGCAGCTGCTTTTGGAGTCACAGGATTCTGTTTACATTCCAGGGATTACGGGCTATTGGAAGTCTCACGGGAGACAGGATGTGACGTTAGTGGTTTCATGTTTCCTTTGTTGCTGTTGCTCTCTGCTTTCATAGAGAGAGGATGTCTTTTCTGTCTGCGTAGCTTAGAAATAAAACTCTTTGCAATGTAGACATAAATCTCATCACTTCCGCATGCTGCTGGAACTCTGCTTAACGGGAACGTGCCTGAGGCCCCATCAAAGGCTCAGGTTGTTAATTATTTGTTGGGGGCCATTCCGAAGGCTCGGCCGGAGGAAAATGAGGCTTTATCAGCTTGGCCGAGTGGAAATCCCGACAGTATGTATGTGTTTTGTTTAAACAGAGAGGGGGGGAAAGAAGGGGAAGGGAATGGAGAGAGGGAGGGGGAAGAGAAAAATACAGAAGGAAGAGGAGAGATGGGAAGAAGGAGAGGGGGATGGGGGAGGGAGAGGTAACTGTAGCAGTGGCAGTGGCGTGGGGAAAAGTTTTGTTTTAAAGGAGGGGGTGGGGAGGGAGAGAAAGGGCTCCCCCTTCAAAAACAGATCGACAAACAGGCTCTCCTCTTCTTTCTTTGGCAGTGATGGCAAGGTTGGGGCTCCTCTCTCACTTCCTCCTCTTTTCTCTCCCCCCCCTTTCCCTTTGTTGCTTTGGCTCCGAGGTCCCTCCAGCCTTGGAGCTCCGCTGGGTTGTTGGGGGGGGGGGGAGGCTGTGGCTCCCTCAGTAGGCAACCAGACGTCCCGGTTTCCCTGATGACGGTGGAGGCAGAAGCGGTGGGGTCCGGGCTCCTTTCTCTCCTTCCCCTCCTGCTTCCTGTTTCTGTGCTGGCTCCGAGATCCTCCTGACCTCAGAGCTCCGGGTGGCCGGGTGCTGGATCAAGGTCATGAGGGGGGTTGTAGTTGTTCCAGGCGCCCCCCCCCCCCAGTTCCTCTCCAGTATTGGTGTTGGTATCGGCGTCGGAGGCGCTGGCAGCATCAGTTCCAGCAGCCCAGGAGCCAGCCAGGTAGCTTTGTAAGTTCTGGCTGGCTTCAGGAGCTGCTCGTTGCCGTGGCATCCACCATGCTGCCTTAACCGGAAGTCTACAGAAATGCATATACAATAGTGTAATATAGGAACGAATATTTGTGAAAATAATATGGAAAAATGCATTGCACTAGGGGGAAATGCTTTGCAAAAATGCAAATGTCAGTCCATATTCAGAAGGTCTCATTTATGCTGGGTACATACAGCCAGAGATCATTGTGAATCAGGTTGAGTTTGTCCAGAATGCCTCAAAGCAGCCAGAGGCAAGGTTCTCCAGTAGGAAGGAGAGGCGGGGCAGGAAAACACTGTGAAAAAGGCTGAGACCTCACTAACCGGCAGCTGCATCTGCCCAGGAGAAAGTAGGCTCAACGATGTGACTCTCCTTCCTGCCAGAGCTGTGGAATGGGTATTGATTCTGTGTGGTACAGACTGTGCTTTGCAAGAAGCTTTTATATAGGAAAGCCAATTGCAAAGTAGCACCTTGTAGCAGGGTAGACATTGGTAATATGGCGCCTCGAGGAGGGCCAAAATTTTGCACCCCTCCCTGAAGATTTCTTATTTTCTTGCTTATTTTCTTTATAATTCATTTTGGTATAGTTGCTTTTTAAATTTTGCACCCCCTCAGTTCGGCACCCAGTGCAGGGGAACCACACGCACCACCCTAATTCCGGCACTGCTCACAGGATCAGATCCTCCCACTTTACATGCCCTCCAACATTTCTCTGATGAAAATAGGGATGCCCCATTTCATGATGATAATTTTACTATTTATACTCCCCACATCTTACTGGGTAGTCCCAGCCACTCTGGGCAACTTCTAACATATATAGAAACATAACAAAACATTGAACATTAAAAAAAACTTCCCTATACAGGATTGCCTTCTGAAGGCTCAGGGGTAACATAACTCCAAACCCTCCAACACTTCTCCAGTTTAAATAGGGACATCCTAATGAAAAGTGGGACATTCTGGGATCAAATCAGAAACCGGGACGGCTTCTGTAAATCAGGGACGTCCCTGGAAATTAGGGGCACTAGGAGGGGCTGCACTTAACTGCTGTTAAGTGAGAGGTTTCAATCCTGTGTGGAGCTGGCTGCTTCTCCTTCATGAACAGCTTCCCTTGCATGAAGTAAAGTACCACACAGGATTGGATCCTTCTGCTTATCAGCTGTTAAACAGGATGGCCGATCCTGTATTGTGCCACACCTTTTATGGTTGGTTTTAAGGGTTTAAGGCCCTCTTCCAGATAGTTTCGAGGATGGATCCAGGATAGGGTGACTTGGGGAGGCACAGTGTAAATCACCCTAATCTGTGGGGTCACAGATCTGAGCCATAGAGTGGCTTAGAGGGTCCATGCACAGCCCGAGTGGCTATTAGGATAAATCTGCACTTACATTTTGGTGAATATTGATGGTGTGTCCCCCCTTCTTTTTTTAATGCAAACTGATGTGGAAATACAGACAACTGAACTGAAGACAGGAAATAAGGAGAAGATCAGTAAAACTGAAGTGGGCACTCTTGCCCACCCCAAGGTGCTGGATCCTGCCCTGTTTCTGTAGTGGTGACAGGGCTGTAAAGATTGCTCTACACTCCATCCAGGGGCTGTCCATCTGCAGAATGACTTCCTTCCCCCACCAAACAGTGGTGGCTGGTGCCCATTGGGATTGCTTGGGTGGATGGTAGGAAGACTAAAAGTAGGTGGAGCCAGAGAAAATGACAGGGAGTCAGTTTTGTCCCCATCCTCCTCCCTGCTGAGTTCTACAAGGGTCAATACTGAGACTAAGAAGGAGGAAGGTGGCAGGCAGAGCCACTCCCTGGACTAGCTGTTAGTAAGAAGCTAGGCAGGTGTGTGTGAGGCTGAGGTCATGAGTTCAGACTAAGGTTGGTGTAATGGTAAGAACATAAGCACATAGGAAGGCCCTGGCTGGATAAGGCTAACCAGAGCTTTTTTTTCAGCCACAACACACTTGAACTCAGCTCTGGCACCTCTCAGGTGGGCACCATTGCCGATATAAGAGAAGAAGGGAGGTGTTCATAGTGAGTTTTGGTGCTTCTTTTTCTAGAAAAATAGCGCTAAGGCTAATGGTCCTTCTACTCCAGCATCATCTTCTCACAGTGGCTACCAGATGCCTGTGAGAAACCAGCAAACAGGATTTGAATACAAGAGCACACACCACTCCAGTGTTTTCCAACAATGGGTATTCATAAGAACTGTTGCCTCCAGAGAGGGGAGCCCTCTGCTCTATTACCAAGGAAGCAGGCTTAGTCGTTGTTTGAGGAGTATCCCTCCCTCCAGGTCTGGTCTTGACAGGATGGATACTGGAATCAGCAAGGGATACCCGCACGACCTGAAGGTGTTGCTGTGCAATGCCAGGTCAATGATCCATAAGACCACCACCATCCATGACTTGATCATGGATGAAGGACTTGACCTGGCATGTGTAACAGAGACTTGGTTGGATGAAACAGATGGGCCTGTCCTTGCCACTGCTTGTCCACCAGATTTCTCTTACGCACAGCAACCCAGGCCTTGTGGGCGGGGAGGGGGGGTTGCAGTGATTTTTAGGAAGCTCATTAGTTTGCACCAGGCATCCTATTGGGGAGACCCAGTTCTCTGAGTGCATGTTCTGGAAGTTGGGCAATAGGGACAGTACAGGATTCCTTTTGGTGTACCGACCTCCCCGCTGCACCAAGGATTCCCTGCCCGAGCTGCTTCAGGTCGTGGTGGATGTTCTCCTGGAGACACCTAGTTTGGTTGTCCTAGGGGATTTTAACATCCACGCTGACACAACCTTACAAGGGGCTGCTCGGGACTTCGTGGAAAGCATGGCCTCCATGGGGCTGTCCCTGAATAAGTCTAGCCCAACTCATAGCCGCGGACATGCCTTGGACCTGGTGTTCACCTCTATGGATGTTGGCGATCTGACACTAAGTAAAAGCAAAAACAAAGAAGTGCCATGGTCAGATCACTTCCTGGTGCAACTGGACTTCTCTGTGACCCTTCCCCTCTGCAGGGAGGTGGGACTGATTCGGATGGCCTGCCCCCGCCACTTAATGGATCCAAATGGTTTCCAGAGAGTGGTAGGGGATGTTTTATCCCATGTTGATGGCCTTTCAGCTGATTCCCTGGTGGCCCGCTGGAATGTGGAGTTAACCAGGGCTATTGACTGTTTGGCTCCGAAGCGCCCTCTCCGATTGCATGGAGCCCGGACAGCCCCGTGGTGTACTTCGGAGCTGAGGGCAATGAAACAATCGCTGAGACGGCTAGAGTGCCGGTGGCAGATAACTCATTCTGAAGCTGACCAGACATGGGTCAGAGCTCAATGTCAAGCCTACCAAGTGGCGATAGCGACGACGAAGAAGACCTTCTTCACCACCTCTATTGCATCTGCGGAAAACAGGAGCAGGAGACTCTTTCAGGTGGTTCGCAATTTAGTGGAACCACCTGCTCCATTAGGGCCCACTATGGGCCACATGATCTCCTGCAATGATTTTGCAAAGTTTTTTGCAGATAAAGTCGCTCAGATTCGGGAAGAGGTAGACTCCATTGTGGGAGCAGGGCCGGGGCGGGAGAGTGCTAGAGTCCTGTCTAGTCAAATTGCGTGGGATCAATTCCAATCTGTTACCCCCGAGGATGTGGACAGGCTGCTTGGACGAGTGAAACCAACCACCTGTCTCCTTGATCCTTGCCCATCCTGGCTTATAAAAGCTAGCCAGGAAGGGCTGGGCGATGGGCTTTGTGGGGTGGCAAATGCTTCCCTCTGTGAGGGAGCCTTCCCAGACCCGCTGAAAGAGGCGGTTATTAAACCGCTTCTTAAAAAACCATCTTTAGATGTGGCCAATATGGCCAACTATTGCCAAGTCTCAAATTTTCCATTCTTGGGCAAGGTGATTAAGCGAGTGGTTGCTGAACAACTCCAGGCCCGCCTGGAAGAAGCGGACCATTTGGATCCCTTCCAGATGGGATTCAGGCCTCATCATGGGACTGAAACTGCCTTGGTCGCACTGGTTGATGATCTCTGGCGGGCTAGGGACAAAGGTGAGAGCTGTTTCCTAGTTCTGCTGGATCTCTCAGCGGCGTTTTATACCATCGACCATAACATCCTTCTGGACCGTCTTGAGGGGCTGGGAGCTGGGGGCACTGTCATACAGTGGTTCCGCTCCTTCCTCCGTGGCCGTGTTCAGAAAGTGGTGGTGGGGGATGAGTATTCAGACCCCTGGGTTCTCACTTGTGTGGTGCCTTGGGGTTCTGTCCTCTCCCCCATGCTTTTCAACATCTACATGCAGCTGCTGGTAGAGATCATCAGGGGGTTTGGGCTGGGTGTCCATTGTTAGATAAATTCAGCTCCAGTCCTCCGAGCTTATACAGCTCATCTTCGCTTGAGCCCAGCAGAGTATAAAACAACCAGAGTCCGCAACGAAAGGATGAGGCAGGTATGGCTACATTGCTAGGCTTTATTACTAAGCTATGCTGAGAGCATACAAATATACATCTTGTCTCTGTGAGAAGCAGAGAGCAACTCCAAACAAAGAAACGACAATACAAAGGAAACAGGAAACCAGTAAACGTCACATCCCGTCTCCCTTTCCCGTGGGAATCCAACAGTATCTGGACTGTGGAATGAAAACATAGTCCTGTGACTACCAGCAGCTGCTCAGTGAGGGAAACAGAAACCATCATCCTCCCCCTTTCTGTGAACATCACTGGGCAGCGTGTTCGTACAATATCAGTACAAACCCAACTTCTGTACATAGGTACAGTGTTGAACCCTTGGAACAACTTTTGACAATACATCAGCAGGAATTTCATTACCTGGCATATAGGACACCGTTACAAGTCCTTTCTGAACACATTCCCTAGCATGTTGCAGCTTCAGTTGCAAGTGCTTCATGCTTTACTTACAACCTTCAGAAGTCTGCAAAGCCAAACATGCTTTGTTGTCCTGATAAACCTGGATTGGACATTTGACAGGAATTCTTATGTCTTTGCACAACTGTAACAACCATTCACAATCCACCAGTGAATAAGACAGTGCATTCAGTTCAACTTCACAAGTACTTAAGCTAACTGTTGTTTGCGTCTTGCATGACCAATCAAATATTATTATTATTTTTTAATAATATTTTATTAGGATTTTTTCAAAAAATTAACAGCCAACGAAAGTCAACAAAAATCACAAAAAACAGACAACAAACATCAAAAATCCAAACAGAAAAACAGAAAAAAGAATGCAAAAGAAAAAATTTAGCATAAAAAAAAACACTCTTTCATATTGGTAACTTTCAAAACCTTATTCTCTTTACTTCCACCCGCCTTCCCTTCTTGTATTCCACTTTAAAAATTAGTTCAGCAAGATCATTCATTATTTATTTTAAACCTTTATCCCTCCCTTTATAGTCTTATTTATCTTAATCGCTAGAAACCCCTTCATTTCATTTTTCAGAGCCCTCAGCATTCATAAATTTTACAGTATTTTTGTAGATAGACTTTAAACTTCTTCCAATCCTCTTCCACCTGCTCCTCTCCTTGATCTCGGATTCTGCCGGTCATTTCTGCCAGTTCCATATAGTCTATTACTTGCATCTGCCATTCTTCCAAGGTGGGTAGATCTTGCGTCTTCCAATGCTTTGCAATAAGTATTCTTGCTGCTGCTGTAGCATACATAAAAAAGGTTCTATCCTTCTTTGGCACCAATTGGCCGACTATGCCCAGGAGAAAGGCCTCTGGTTTCTTCAGAAAAGTATACTTAAATACCTTTTTCAGTTCATTATAGATCATTTCCCAAAACGCCTTAATCCTTGGGCACGTCCACCAAAGGTGAAAGAATGTTCCTTCAATTTCTTTACATTTACAACACTTGTTATCAGGCAAATGATAAATTTTTGCAAGCTTGACTGGTGTCATGTACCACCTATAAATCATTTTCATAATATTTTCTCTTAAGGCATTACATGCCGTAAATTTCATACCGGTGGTCCACAACCGTTCCCAGTCAGCAAACATAATATTATGACCAATGTCTTGTGCCCATTTTATCATAGCTGATTTAACCGTTTCATCCTCAGTATTCCATTTCAACAGCATATCATACATTCTCGACAATATCTTAGCATTGGGTTCTAGCAGTTCTGTTTCCAACTTTGATTTTTCCACCTGGAAGCCATTTTTCCTGTCCAAATTATAGGCCTCTCTTACTTGAAAATAATGTAACCAATCCTGCACCTTATTTTTAAGTTTCTCATAACTCTGCAATTTCAACCTGTCCCCTTCTTGTTCCAAAATTTCCGAATATCTCGGCCATTTAGATTCCATATTGAGCTTTTTAACAGCTTTAGCCTCCATTGGCGACAACCACCTAGGAGTCTTACTTTCCAACAAATCTTTGTATCTAGTCCAGACATTAAATAATGCTTTCCTGACAATATGATTTTTAAAACCTTTATGAGCTTTAGCCTTATCATACCACAGATATGCATGCCACCCAAAAGCATTATTAAAACCTTCTAGATCCAAAATGTCTGTGTTCTCAAGAAGTAGCCATTCCTTCAGCCAGCAAAAGGCTGCTGCTTCATAATATAACTTAAAGTCCGGCAGGGCAAACCCCCCTCTATTCTTAGTATCAGTAAGGATTTTGTATTTTATTCTGGGCTTTTTGCCCTGCCAGACAAATCTAGAAATTTCTTTTTGCCACTTCTTGAAACAGTCCATCTTGTCAATAATTTGTAACGTCTGAAACAAAAACAACATTCTTGGCAGTACATTCATTTTGATAACCGCAATTCTACCCAATAAGGAAAGCTTCAAGTTTGTCCAAATTTCAAGATCTTTTTTCACTTCTGGCCAACACTTCTCGTAATTATCTTTAAATAGATTAACATTTTTAGAAGTCATATTCACCCCTAGGTATTTCACTTTTTTCACCAATGATAAGCCTGTTTCTCCCTGAAACCTTTCCTTCTCAGTCGATGTTAAAGTCTTCTCCAAAACCATAGTTTATTTATTCGATTTATTCAATTTAAAACCTGCCACCTGACCAAATTCTTGTATTATTTCCAAAGCTCTTTTAGTACTAGGAATTGGCTCCTGTAATGTCAGTACTGGGTCATCTGCATATGCTTTAAGTTTATAATGTTTAACTCCGACCTGTATACCCTGAATCTGTTGGTCCCTTCTAATCATGTTCAGCAAGACCTCCAGGACTGAAATAAAAAGCAGAGGGGAAATTGGGCAGCCTTGTCGTGTCCCTTTCTCTATCTTAACTTCTTCTGTGACTGCATTATTCACTATTAATTTTGCCTTTTGTTCTGAATAAATCGCACCTATACCGTTTCCAAACCTTTCTCCCACCCCCATCCCTTGCAAATATTTCCTCATAAAAGTCCAAGAAATATTGTCAAAGGCTTTCTCCGCATCAATAAATATCAAAACAGCTTTTGTGTTAATATTAACTTGCAATTTTTCCAAAATGTCAATCAAATTCCTCGTATTATTTGACATATATCTGCCTGGAAGAAAGCCAGCTTGGTCTTTATGTATCATTCCAACTAAAACTTTTTTCAATCTTTTAGCCAAAATGTCAGCAAAAATTTTGTAATCCACATTAAGTAGGGATATGGGGCGGTAGTTCTTAAGTTGTGTCTTTTCAGACTCATTTTTCGGTATGAGTGTGATATAAGCCTCTTTCCACGATTCCGGCGCTCTTTTCCCCTCCATAATTTCATTACAAACCTCCATTAACGGTTGGATTAAGTAGTCTTTCAAAACTTTGTAGTATTTGGAGGATAGCCCATCCGGGCCTGGAGACTTGCCTAGTT
This sequence comes from Podarcis muralis, assembly GCF_964188315.1. NCBI lineage: Eukaryota > Metazoa > Chordata > Lepidosauria > Squamata > Lacertidae > Podarcis > Podarcis muralis. The sequence goes on from NC_135674.1 coordinate 11,819,387, forward strand.
GCAAATTCTTTATAGCACCTTCAACCTCCTGTTCAGAAATTTTTTCATTCAATATTAATTTATTCTCTTGAGATATTTTTTGTAATCCATTTGTTTCTAAAAATTTCTCAATTTTGATCTCATTCTGTGGCCCTTGTGCATACAGTTGTTTAAAGTATCTCTGGAAACAGTCTTTAATTTCCTTTGGGTTTTGTATGTTCCTTCCATTTACTTCAAGATTAGTCACGGTGTTTAGTTTTTGTCTTTTCTTCAGCTGCCAAGCTAGCAGCTTTCCACACTTATTAGCCGATTCAAATGTTTTTTGTCTCATCTGTTTGATCTTCCATTCTATGTCCTGATTAACCATTTTCAGATATTGTGCTTGATATGATTTAATTTCTCGCAGAATCTCCTGTGACTTAGGTTTAGACCTTAATCTCTTCTCTCCTTCTTTAATTTTCTCTAGAATCTTTTCTTTTCTATCCTCTTGAAGTCTCCTCTTTATAGCATTTTGTTGAATCAAAAAACCTCTCATTACAGCTTTACTTGCGTCCCAGATTCCTCTTTTTTCCACCGTAGTCTTCAAATTGACCCTGATTGTACATGTAGCAAACTCCAGACATACTTTTCCTGTCTGTAGTGTCACTTCCAAAACTTGCATCTGCAAATATCTCAAGACCACCAGACTTCTGATTGTTAAATCTAAGTCTGTAATGCATAGTGCCTTTTAAATAGCGTGCTATGCGTTTCAGAGCTTTCCAATCCTTAACCGTAGGATTGTTGACTTGTCTGCTTAGCAAATTACAGCTAACAACAATGTCAGGTCTTGAACATCTGGCAATGAAGTTTAGTTTGCCTAGCACACTTCTGTGCAGTGTGGTGACAGAAAATGCTCCTTCAGTGTCATCTACCTGATAACCTGTTGTCATTGGTATGGGTTGGTACAGGGTTAGCATCCATCAGGTTTAGTTTGCTTAACACATCAGCAATTTTCTGTGACTGGTGTACTAGAATATTATCATCCTGGTCTCTCTCTATTTCCAGAGATAGGTAGTTGGTTACCTCGCCAAGATCTTTCATGTCAAAGTGCTCTTTCAGTTGAGCTAGGCCGTTATTGTACATTGTGACATCCTTCCAAAAGAAAAGAATATCATCAACATAAAACAAGCAATACAGCTTCTTTTGCCCTTCCTCTTTGACAAACACACATGGATCAGCTTTACCTTGCTGAAAACTTACAGAAAACAATACTTCAGTGAGTTTAGAGTGCTAGCACCGTGCACTTTGTTTGAGACCATATAGGGACATCTTCAGAAAACAAACAAATCCCTGTTTTACCTGTACGCCATCAGGTGGAAGCATATAAAGTGATTCACCTAAGGATCCGTACAAAAACACTGTATTCACATTGTGATGAGAAACGTGTAGATTATCTTCTGCAGCAAGTTTGAGCATAAGCCTAATGCTCTCATACCTCACGGTGGGTGAGTAGGTCTCGTGACAGTCTTCACCTGGTACCTGTGAAAAATCTCTGGCTACCAATCTGGCTTTGTGTCTGACTATCTTGCCATTTTGATCTGTCTTCACTTTGAAGACCCATTTGCTTTGAAGACCCATTTGCTTCCAAGCAGTTTCATTCCTGGAACTACTGAAACTAGCTCCCATGTTTTGTTCCTCTCTAAGGAATCAAGCTCAGCCTTCATGGCAGTTAACCATGGCTCAGCATCCTTTGAATCCAAAGCCTGGATCTCTTGGAAACTTGAAGGTTCAAATACCTTCTTGGAGCTATTATCAGCAGTTACAGCTTTTGCTGTCTTAGCAAATTCCTCAGCAAATCTCTTTGAAGGTCTACCTTTTGTGGCTCTCTCAGACCTGCGAATTAGGCGTAAGTCTTCAACACTCTCCTCTTCCTTTTTAGGAGAACAGTGACCTATAGTGAACAATGGTTCCTCCAATTCTCGATCAGAGCCTTCAGAGGGTCGCATAGAGGCTTTCGCACTCTTGAAATCCTCTGAATCATCCGATTCAGTCTCAGATTCAGATTCAGGACCTTCATCAGTGGGTGTGGGGTGTTGCTGTTGTTTATCCTCCGTCTCTTCACTGTCACCAGGATAACATTGGAAAATTCCCACATTCTCCCCCCACTTGGCATTGTACTCAACACTTCTAGTGAGTCTAATTGTCTTAGAGTCAGTCATCATTACTCTGTAAGAACCTTTCTGATACCCTAGAAAGATACCATGCAAACCACGTTTGCCTAACTTAGAGCTTTGTGGTGTGTGAACCCACATGTCAGAACCAAAAATTCTCATGTGCTTGATGTATGGTTTCTTGCCAAACATCTTTTCATAGGGGGTACAACCAATCAGTGATGACAATCTGCAATTAAAAGAATAATCAAAACAGCTGAGCGCTTCTGCCCAATAACTCTCTGGAAGATTGGCATCATGCAGCAAGGTTTTCAAGCCTTGAAGCAATGTTTGGCTTGTCCTTTCACAAATTCCATTCATCCAAGGAGACCGTGGACTTGACAAATCATGTTGAAATCCTTTCTCAGTCAGAAAAGCTTCAAACTGCTGAGAAGTGAATTCTCCCCCTCGATCTGTAAACAAACATTTCACCTGTTTATCATGCACATTTTTCAACCAAGCACAGAATTCCTTGAACCTAGGAAACGCTTCTGATTTCTGCTTGAGACTGAACACATAAATATACCTGGAAAATGAATCAATAAGGACCATGAAGTACCTGACTCCACCCAAAGAGGGCGATAGTGGACCAACGAGATCAGCATGCATTACCTGATATGGTTCTGTAGCTTGTCTACTAGACACCTTACCTTTCGCAGCCATTTTGACCTTGTTTGCTGCGCATGCCTTACACTTTATGTGGTACCTGCAGGGTTTAATAGTCATACATTCAACCAAGGCAGGCATTTTGGAAACTGCCTCAAAGTGTAAATGACCAAATTTCCGGTGAAAATCATGAATACATCCTGCATGCAAAACCTTGTTAGTACCTGCAATACAACAAGTTTCATCCTGCACAACATCAACAGAATCATCATAATGCAATACAAACAAATGATCAACATAATCAGCATGCATTACATAATCATTTTTCTTGGTGATGGTGCACTTCCTTTTCTTGAAGGAAACGTCTATGCTCTGTTCAGTCAGCTGCACGACGCTCAGTAGGTTGTGTGCAGCATCAGGAACATAGAGAATGTTGCGTATCGACACATCCAAGCTGTGAAGAACAACAGTTCCGTAGCCTTGACTGGAGATCGTGCGGTCATCCGCCTGGTGAATCGCACCTTCCTGCGGAGTAAAGGACACGAACAGACGTTTGTCCCGGCAAATGTGCCTGGTAGCGCCCGAATTGACGATGAAGAAGGATCTAGATGTCTTCTGGACCTTTGGGACCTTTCGAGTGAAGTGTGAGACCATTGCCTTGTGTTGCGTTGTCCTGGACACCGGACCTTTGCCTTTGCCTTTTCCACGCGTTGAGCTTTCGCTGCGCTGCTCTGTTGCCTTGCCCTTGGAAGTCAGTTTCTGTTAATTGGTTCTCGTGGGAAACTTGCAGATTCTGGCTTCGCACAATTAACTCAGGGCAGTGTCAATTTACTCTTGGCAGAAAGCCCAGGTCTGCTTGACCTAGAAACTACTCACTCTGATTGGTTAACGACCAGCACTCAACTCTGTTATCAAGGGATTGCTAGCTCAGTTTGATGTGAGGTGTTGTTAGGAGTAGAAGTGCTGTGTGTGGTTTTGAGAGAGAGAGAGAAAGAGAGGATTTATTTTGCTTTGTTTTGTATGCAGAAACTCTGCTGGTTTTATTTTTCCTTTTAATAAATCCTGTAAATAGTTCTTCTGAGTCTAGCTGACTAGTCATTACCGCCGCAACTAGCTTCCTCGCTGTGCAGGAAAACTCTGCTACGTTTGGGCTAAATGCCTGACACTTCAAAGTTCCATGATACTTGCATTCCCTTTTCACGTGGCCTAGACGTCCACACGAGTAGCATTTCACTGCCTTCAAAGCTTTGGCGCCATCTAGTGGTTCCACTGCATTCTGGGATGACGTCTGTGAAGACTCCCCCTTAGTGATGCAGCTAGCGTTACGGCGATCCGCTTCATTCAATACCACAGCAGTAACATGTGCTACCGTTAGCTGAGCAGTTGGCAAAACAGCAAGCTGGCTGGCAATCGCTTCCCAACTCAAACCCAAAGAATGTAGAATCATGAAGGAATACACAGCCTCTGGAAAGGTGATTCCTCTCTGTTGCAGTTCATGTCTGAGATTCTGCATCTCCATCAGGTGAGCACGCACATCTGCACCTTTAACAAATGCCATATCTTGCAACTTGGCATAAAAGAACAAAGAAGCACCCGCCTCTGTTCTCAAATGTGAGTCTTTCAAACTGTCCCACATTTCTCTGGCTGAGGCCTTGTCACGCAAAAGACATAGCTCTTCAGGGGACACAATCAGCGTCAGAGTTCCCCTTGCTTTTGAATCCTTAGCTCTCCATTCATCTGTTACAGGAGCTGGAGGGGGGCGGCGTCTGTTATGACATTAAACAGACCCTCTTTTCGTAGCAGAGCCTCTGCATACTGCACCCACTCCGTGTAATTCTTTTTATTGAGATTTGGAATCCCAAAAGCGTCTGCTAGTCTTGCACTGGCCATCTCTGTGTCTTTAATGCAAGCTGCGTCTGTTTACAGCTGCATTCCAAAAGCACACTTTCACTTTCTCCCGAGCCTCTGCCATAGCCGGTTAATGCTTTTGCTTAAAAGTTCAAAGAGCTCAAAGTCCACCCCTTAATGCCATTAATTGGGAACTGGCAGGCTTCCCGGGGCAAGAGCACATACCTCTCATCAATCAATATGCAGATGATAACCAGTTCTACCTCTTTTAAAAATCAGAACCAGTGAAGGCGGTGAAGGTCCTGTGTGAGTGTCTGGAGGCGGTTGGAGGATGGATGGCGGCTAACAGATTGAGGTTGAATCCTGACAAGACAGAAGTACTGTTTTTGGGGGACAGGAGGCGGGCGGGTGTGGAGGACTCCCTGGTCCTGAATGGGGTAACTGTGCCCCTGAAGGACCAGGTGCGCAACCTGGTAGTCATTCTGGACTCATACCTGTCCATGGAGGCACAGGTCAATTCTGTGTCCAGGGCAGCTGTTTACCAGCTCCATCTGGTACGCAGGCTGAGACCCTATCTGCCTGCAGACTGCCTCACCAGAGTTTTGCATGCTCTGGTTATCTCCCGCTTGGACTACTGAAATGTGCTCTACGTGGAGCTACCTTTGAAGGTGACCCAGAAACTACAACTAATCCATAATGCGGCAGCTAAACTGGTGACTGGGGGCGGCCGCCGAGACCATATAACACCGGTCTTGAAAGACATACATTGGCTCCCAGTACATTTCCGAGCACAATTCAAAGTGTTGGTGCTGATCTTTAAAGCCCTAAATGGCCTCAGTCCAGTATATCTGAAGGAGCGTCTCCATCCCCATCATTCTACCCGGACACTGAGGTCCAGCACCGAGGGCCTTCTGGCGGTTCCCTCCCTGTGAGAAGCGAAGTTACAGGGAACCAGGCAGAGGGCCTTCTTGGTGGTGGCGCCCGCCCTGTGGAACGCCCTCCCACCAGATGTAAAAGAGAACAACTACCAAACTTTTAGAAGACATCTGAAGGCAGCCCTGTTTAGGGAAGCTTTTAATGTTTGATGTATTACTGTATTTTAATATTTGGTTGGAAGCTGCCCAGAGTGGCTGGGGAAGCCCAGCCAGATGGGCAGGGTATAAATTATTATTTATATTTATATTTATATTTATATTTATATTTATATTTATATTTATATTTATATTTATATTTATATTTATATTTATATTTATATTTATATTTATATTTATATTTATATTTATATTTATATTTATATTTATATTTATATTTATATTTATATTTATATTTATATTTATATTTATATTTATATTTATATTTATATTTATATTACGGAAGTTCCGTACTTTGATTTGGCAACCTTCTCCAAATACAAGAGTTAAAAATATACAAGTGAGGATGGTTCAATGTACTGTGTAATTTTGAGATTTAAAATGTTTAAAGCTGTGTGTGGTTTGTCAGGAATGAAGGGGGGAGAGCCTTGTTGTTTTGGTGGATGGCTTTGGAAAACTAGAGCTTATCCCCCCCCCCCCCAAAAAAAAAAGGGGGCGGAAGAGACTATGGATTTAAAGAGGTGTTGAGATTTAACCTATTTTTAAGAGGAAGGACGTTGGCCAAAAAGTAAAATGCAAGTAAAAGAGGCAAGAGGAATTTTGTAACGGTATGTGAGAAGTGGTGCAAGGGCAAGATTCATAATCTGGTGAACCGGGTTCGCTTCCCCGCTCCTCCACATGCAGCTGCTGGGTGACCTTGGGCTAGTCACATTTCTCTGAAGTCTCTCAGGCCCACTCACTTCACAGAGTGTTTGTTGTGGGGGAGGAAGGGAAAGGAGAATGTTAGCTGCTTTGAGTCTCCTTCGGGTAGTGATAAAGCGGGATGTCAAATCCAAACTCTTCTTCCTCTTCTTCTTCTTCTTCTTCTTGGAGGCTTCTGACTATAAGTGACTTTGCTTGATGAGAAATACCTTTCCCTTCCCAGACTGAGGGGGGAAATCTCTGAAACTTGTTGATTCAGTCAACCAGCGGAAGGGCGAGGACTGTTTATCTGGAATTGCCTGATTATTATGGGGTGGAAGGCAGGAGCTGAGACAAGAAAGAAGGAGTTAACCTTAAGACCACAGTTGTTTCCCGAACCACGCTGGGGCAACAGCATTGTGAGAAGAATGCAGCCCAAGGATGTCGCAGAAAGAAACATAAGGGACAGACATACAAGGCCAATGAAATCAACAACTGGATTTATTAGACTGGACACACAGACACTGAAAAGAAAAGAGCTATTGTTCCCCACTTGAAGTTTTATGAAAAGTTAAATAATAACACAAATAAAAATAATTAAGAATGCAATGCAACTGTTGACTAAGTGATAATTTTGTAAAATGGAATGTAACTAGAAGTAAATAAGAATTTGGAAATAATTGGTATAATTTCTATAATTGGGTTAAAATTGGAAAATCAATAAACATAATTGGAAAAAAGAAAAAAGAAAAAGAATTGCTGCCTGGTGGAGGCAGAGCATGACCATCATGGCTTGTAGCCATCAATAGCCCTCTCCTCCATAAATTTGTCTAATCCTAAATGGTGTTGCTCTCAGACTGAGATATCCCAGATTGAAATCTACACTCAGCACATAATCACAACCTCCGGATTGTTGTGAGAATAAAATTAGGGAGATTTTATACACAGTCCTTGCAGGACATATAGGATAAATGTGTAATAAATCAATAAGATTTTTTGTTGTTGTTGGCAAAGATGGGTATTGGGTCAACATGAAAGAAGCGGCTTTAAGGTCTCTTTCCTGCAGCAGTAGCAGCAACAGGGGAGAAATGGTCCCTTTCCCTGGGGCAGAGGTGACAAACTTCATCCCTGGTTAGTGTTGGGATACTGCCAGGAAGACAGAGGCATCAGGCAGCCTTCCACGTCGTCTCCGGACGATCTCCCGGTCTCCGGTTGGAACAGTAACAGTCAATTAGCGACACGAGCCTCAGAGACATTCCAAGACTCATGCACGCCCTTTTCAGCAGACTCCGCAACAGAAGGTTCAAACAGAAGAGCATATTTACAGCTTTCTTCAACATTGATCAGAACAAAGGAAAAAACATGACTGCTTGCATCCATGTCGAGGAAAAAAGCCAGAACAAAAGCTATATACAAAACAGAAACTCCCAGTGAGCAGGAAGTACGCAGGCATGTGACACACAACAGCCTGTTCCCTTTTTAAGGTGGAACGGAAATATCCTAACATCCTCCCCCTTTCCGTGTAACCTGTAGTACCTGTGGTTCAACCCAATTGCAACCTCTGTACATAAACCATAAGTTGTTCTCTGTTAACAACCTTAGACAACAGATCTGCGGGAATTTCATTTCCTGGCATGTAGGACACTTGAATGAGTCCTTCCCGAATACACTCTCTTGCACGATGTAACTTAATCTGCAAGTATTTGGTTCTTTGCTTGCAACTCTCTGAGTACAGCAAAGCCAAACAGGATCTATTGTCTTGATACACTTGAATAGGACATTTCACAGAAACTCTGATGTCCTGAAACCATTCACAATCCATGAGTGAAAATGACAGAGCTTTGTGTTCTGCTTCACAGGAACTTAGGCTTACTGTCATCTGCTTCTTGCACAGCCAGTCAAACAGACAGTGGTTGTACATGTAGCATACTCCAGAAGTGCTTGTACCATCCATGGTGTCACTTCCAAAACTAGCATCTGCAAAGATTTCAAGACCTCCAGTCTTCTGACTGGTGAACCTCAGCCTGTAGTGCAAAGTCCCTTTCAAATAGCGGGCTATGCACTTCAGAGCTTTCCAATCCTGAACAGTAGGATTGTTAGCATGTCTGCTAAGCAGGTTAGTGCTTACAGCTATGTCAGGTCTCGAACATCTAGCAATGAAATTCAACTTGCCTAGAATGCATCTGTACAGTGTGGTGTCAGAAAATGCTTCAGCAGTACTATCTACCTGGTAACCTGTCACCATCGGTGTGTCTGCTGGGTTTGCACCAACCAAATTCAACCTGGTTAATACATCAGCAGGGACGCGGGTGGCGCTGTGGGTAAAAGCCTCAGCGCCTAGGGCTTGCCGATCGAAAGGTCGGCGGTTCGAATCCCCGCGGCGGGGTGCGCTCCTGTTGTTTGGTCCCAGCGCCTGCCAACCTAGCAGTTCGAAAGCACCCCCGGGTGCAAGTAGATAAATAGGGACCGCTTACTAGCGGGAAGGTAAACGGCGTTTCCGTGTGCGGCTCTGGCTCGCCAGAGCAGCGATGTCACGCTGGCCACGTGACCCGGAAGTGTCTCCGGACAGCGCTGGCCCCCGGCCTCTTGAGTGAGATAGGCGCACAACCCTAGAGTCTGTCAAGACTGGCCCGTACGGGCAGGGGTACCTTTACCTTTACCTAATACATCAGCAATTTTCTGTGTTTGGTGTACCAGAAAATTACCTGCTTGGTCCCTCTCCACCTGCAGAGAAAGATAGTTGGATACCTCACCAAGATCCTTCATGTCAAAGTGCTCCTTCAGCTGAGCTAGGGTGCTTTGGTACAAAGCCTGATCCTTCCAAAACAGAAGAAGATCATCAACAAAACACAAACAATACAGTTTGTTTTGCCCCTCCTCCTTGACAAACACACATGGATCAGCTTTGCCTTGGTGAAAACCTAGAGAAAGCAATGTCTCAGTGAGTTTTGTGTTCCAACACCTGGCACTCTGCTTGAGACCATATAAGGACTTCCGTAGTTTACAGACCATTCCCTTCTGTATCTGCATTCCATCAGGTAGAAGCATATACAGCTCCTCCCCCAAAACCCCGTACAAAAATGCTGTGTTCACGTCGTGATGAGAAACGTGCAGTTTCTCCTCTGCAGCAATCTTGAGCATTAGCCTAATGCTCTCATACTTGACGGTGGGTGAGTAGGTCTCGTGGTAATCCTATCCTGGTACCTGTGAAAAACCTCTGGCAACCAATCGGCTTTGTGTCTGACAACCTTGCCAGTCTGACAACAGCAGCAGCGCCATCCACTGAGCTGGAATCCGAACTCTGATCATCATCCTCAGCTTCCTCTGCTTCCTCATCATCTTCATCCTCCTTTGAGTGACTCTGGAAAATTCCCACATTCCCCCCCCCCCCCTTAGGATTGTACTCAACACTCTTTGTGAACCTAATGGACTTAGAGTCAGTCATGAATACCCTGTATGCACCTTTTTCTTTCTTTCTTTTTAAAAAATATTTTATTAAGGATTTTCTTGTTTTACAGAAGTAAGTGTAATGCCTCGTATTTTTCCCCCGTGTAACATTTTTACAAATCCGTTTCATTTGTTGAGACATTAGGGGGAGAAGGAAAAAAAGGGGGGGGAAAGAAAGGGGGGTGGAGGGAGGGAAGATGGATGGGGGTGGGGTCCGGTGGCGATGTTTCTATTATGCTTAATGTATGTAGAGTTTGGTGTCAGCGTTGCTTGTGTTGTTCACTTGTGTTCATTTGGTGGTGAGAGAGGTTGTGGTTGGCCTAGGGTGTGATTGTTTGTTTGGATTGGCTGTGGTGATCTTTGCTTTCGTGTGTGAGTGGGGTGGGTGGGTGTTTTGGATCAGGTTAGCCATATTGATTTGTATGCTGCCGGTGGATTATTGGCATTGTCTTGTTGGGCTGTGTATGTGATAAAGGGGAGCCATACCGGGGTGAAGGCGTCTTCTTCTGTTTGTCCCCGTGTCAGTTTCAGGCTGTTGCCGCTCTGCCGTGAGTTTGTGGGAAGGACCACTCCCCCTTGAAGCCCATTTTCCACCTTGGGCCTGGGGGCGGGCCCCATACTCCACCACAGCATATAAGGCTCCAAGGAGGCCTCGGGACATTGCTGCTGCCGTTCTGCCGTGAGTTTGTGGGGAGGACCGCTCCCCCTTGAAGCCCATTTTCCACCTTAGGCCTGGGGACGGGGCCCATACTCACCAGCGCAGCTTATAAAGCTTCAAGGAGGCCTCGGGTGTGTGGGGTAGGGTGGGTGTTTACTTGGGTGTGGGAATTTGTTTAATTTAATTTGTAACTTTCTGTTTTTTGTTTTTTTTGTTTTGTTTTATTGTTCTATTGGTTTGTTTTTTGTATAGGTTTTATTTTGATTTTAAGGGGTGGGGTCAGGGCTGCCTGGGAGTGGGTCCCAGCAAACAAAATGGCTGGGGCAGGTTCCACAGGGGGGGATGCACTGGGACAACCGATCTCAGTGATCACGGGTAGGAGGAGGAGTTACGCTAAGACCAGACCATGTCATTACCGAGGAGGCAGGTTTAGTCGTTGCTTGAGGACTATCCCTGCCTCCAGGTCTGGTCCTGACCGGATGGATACTGGAATCAGCAAGGGATACCCACACGACCTGAAGGTGCTGCTGTGCAATGCCAGGTCAATGATCCATAAAACCACTGTGATCCATGACTTGATCGTGGATGGAGGATTTGACCTGGCATGTGTGACAGAGACTTGGTTGGATGAAGCAGATGGGCCTGTCCTTGCCGCTGCTTGTCCACCAGGTTTCTCTTACGCACAGCAACACAGGCCTTGTGGGCGGGGAGGGGGGGTTGCAGTGATTTTTAGGAAGTCATTAGTCTGCACCAGGCGTCCTATTGGGAAAACCCAGTTTTCTGAGTGCATGTTCTGGAAGTTGGGCAATAGGGGCAGTACAGGATTCCTATTGGTGTACCGAACTCTCCGCTGCACCAAGGATTCCCTGCCCGAGCTGCTTCAGGTCGTGGCGGATGTTCTCCTGGAGACACCTAGTTTGGTTGTCCTAGGGGATTTTAACATCCATGCCGAAACGGCCTTACAAGGGGCCGCTCGGGACTTCGTGGAAAGCATGGCTTCCATGGGGCTGTCCCTGAATAAGTCTGGCCTAACCCATAGCCACGGACATGCCTTGGACCTGGTGTTTACCTCTATGGATGTTGGTGATCTGACACTAAGTAAAAGCGAAACCAAAGAAGTGCCATGGTCAGATCACTTCCTGGTGCAACTGGACTTCTCCACGACCCTTCCCCTCTGCAGGGAGGCAGGACCGATTCAGATGGTCCGCCCCCGCCACTTAATGGATCCAAATGGTTTCCAGAGAGTGGTAGGGGATGTTTTATCCCATGTTGATGGCCTTTCAGCTGATTCCCTGATGGCCCGCTGGAATGTGGAGTTAACCAGGGCTATTGACTGTTTGGCTCCGAAGCGCCCTCTCTGATTGCATGGAGCCCGGACAGCCCCATGGTTTTCCCCAGAGCTGAGGGCGATGAAACAATCGTTGAGACGGCTAGAGCGCCGGTGGCGGATAACTCATTCTGAAGCTGACCGGACACGGGTTAGAGCTCAATGTCGAGCCTACCAATTGGCGATAGCGACGGCGAAGAAGACTTTCTTCACCGCCTCTATTGCATCTGCGGAAAACAGCAGCAGGAGACTCTTTCAGGTGGTTCGCAATTTAGCGGAACCACCTGCTCCATCAGGGCCCAGTACGGGCCACATGATCTCCTCCAATGATTTTGCAAAGTTTTTTGCAGACAAAGTTGCTCAGATTCGAGAAGAGGTAGACTTCACCGTGGGAGCAGGGCCGGGGCGGGAGAGTGCTAAAGTCCTGTCTAGTCAAGTTGTATGGGATCAATTCCAATCTGTTACCCCCGAGGATGTGGACAGGCTGCTTGGACGAGTGGAAACCAACCACTTGTCTCCTTGATCCTTGCCCATCCTGACTTATAAAAGCTAGCCGGGAAGGACTGGGCGATGGGCTTCGTGGGGTGGTGTATGCTTCCCTCTGTGAGGGAGCCTTCCCAGACCCGCTGAAAGAGGCGGTTATTAAACCGCTTCTTAAAAAAAATCTTTAGATGTGGCCACAATGGCCAACTATCGCCCAGTCTCAAATCTTCCATTCTTGGGCAAGGTGATTGAGCGAGTGGTTGCTGAACAACTCCAGGCACGCCTGGAAGAAGCAGAGTTGAGTTGAAATAAACGACAGACGAATGACAAGTGTCATATGGGAGGCATCTCTCGAGCATGTCTCGGGGAGTCCCTTTTATTGAATATTACAGCATTGCCACATATGTGCTTGTTGCTGATTGGTTAACACAAATACAATGCAAGGGTTGCATATAGACATTAATCATCAATAGACATTAATCATCAATAGGTTGGGAAAGGGAACACAGAATTGGACAGGTATGAAAACCTCCTTATTAAACTATTACTAATGACTGATATAACAAAACTTAAAAGAGCATAACTATCGCATTCCGTAAATGTGGTCAACCATGCATTAAGAACAGGTCAGGGTACGATGTATCATGAACTCAATGTGAACTAAACATTCTAGGGTGGGTGAGGAAGGAATGCATCAGCTTAGAGCGGTTTGCCAGAGTCATGTGCAGAAGCAAAACTTCCCATCAAAGTGGACCACTAGGATCCCTTCCAGTCGGGATTCAGGCCTCATCATGGGACTGAAACTGCCTTGGTCGCACTGGTTGATGATCTCCGGCGGGCTAGCGACAAAGGTGAGAGCTGTTTCCTAGTTCTGCTGGATCTCTCAGCGGCGTTTGATACCATCGACCATAACATCCTTCTGGACCGTCTAGAGGGGCTGGGAGCTGGGGGCACTGTTATACAGTGGTTCCGCTCCTTCCTCCGTGGCCGTGTTCAGAAAGTGGGGGGGGGGGATGAGTGTTCAGACCCCTGGGCTCTCACTTGTGGGGTGCCTCAGGGTTCTGTCCTCTCCCCCATGCTTTTCAACATCTATATGCAGCCGCTGGGAGAGATCATCAGGGGGTTTGGCCTGGGTGTTCATCAGTATGCGGATGATACCCAGCTCTACCTCTCTTTCAAATCAGAACCAGTGAAGGCGGTGAAGGTCCTATGTGAGTGCTTGGAGGCGGTTGGAGGTTGGATGGCGGCTAACAGATTGAGGTTGAATCCTGACAAGACAGAAGTACTGTTCTTGGGGAACAGGAGGCGGGCAGGTGTGGAGGATTCCCTGGTCCTGAATGGGGTAACTGTGCCCCTGAAGGACCAGGTGCGCAGCCTGGGAGTCATTTTGGACTCGCAGCTGTCCATGGAGGCATAGGTCAATTCTGTATCCAGGGCAGCTGTCTACCAGCTCCATCTGGTACGCAGGCTGAGACCCTATCTGCCTGCGGACTGCCTCACCAGAGTGGTGCATGCTCTGGTTATCTCCCGTTTGGACTACTGCAATGCGCTCTACGTGGGGCTACCTTTGAAGGTGACCCGGAAACTACAACTAATCCAGAACGCGGCAGCTAGACTGGTGACTGGGAGCGGCCACCGAGACCACATAACACCGGTCTTGAAAGACCTACATTGGCTCCCAGTACGTTTCCGAGCACAATTCACAGTATTGGTGCTGACCTTTAAAGCCCTAAACGGCCTCGGCCCAGTATACCTGAAGGAGCGTCTCCACCCCCATCGTTCTGCCCGGACGCTGAGGTCCAGCGCCGAGGGCCTTCTGGCGGTTCCCTCATTGCGAGAAGCAAAGCTACAGGGAACCAGGCAGAGGGCCTTCTTGGTAGTGGCACCCGCCCTGTGGAACGCCCTCCCATCACATGTCAAAGCGATAAACAACTACCTGACATTCAGAAGACATCTTAAGGCAGCCCTGTTCAGGGAAGTTTTTAATGTGTGATTTTAGTGTATTTTTGGTTTCTGTGGAACCCGCCCAGAGTGGCTGGGGAAACCCAGCCAGATGGGTGGGGTACAAATAATAAATTATTATATTATTAAAATTATTATTTATTGGTTAATTTTTCTAGTAGGGCTGTTTCCCATACTATTTGGTACCATTGGTCCATGCTTACTCCTGACAGGTCTCTCCAGTGCCTGGTTATGGTGTTTCTGGCTGCTGAAAGTAGGTGGGTTATGAGTAGGTGTAAATGGGCATTGTTGTCTTGGAAGATGTTTAGTAGGGCCAATTCTGGGGTGATGTCTAATACTGGGACCACATAACACCAGTTCTGAGAGATCTGCATTGGCTCCCAGTACGTTTCCGAGCACAATTCAAAGTGTTGGTGCTGACCTTTAAAGCCCTAAACGGCCTCGGTCCAGTATACCTGAAGGAGCGTCTCCACCCCCATCGTTCAGCCCGGACACTGAGATCCAGCGCCGAGGGCCTTCTGGCGGTTCCCTCATTGCGAGAAGTAAGGTTACAGGGAACCAGGCAGAGGGCCTTCTCGGTAGTGGCTCCTGCCCTGTGGAACGCCCTCCCAGCAGATGTCAAAGCAATAAACAACTATTTTACTTTTAAAAGTCATCTGAAGGCAGCCCTCTTTAGGGAAGTTTTTAATGTTTGATGCTGTACTGTTTTTAATATTCAGTTGGAAGCCGCCCAGAGTGGCTGGGGAAACCCAGCCAGATGGGCGGGGTATA
This sequence comes from Podarcis muralis, assembly GCF_964188315.1. Lineage (NCBI taxonomy): Eukaryota > Metazoa > Chordata > Lepidosauria > Squamata > Lacertidae > Podarcis > Podarcis muralis. The sequence continues at coordinate 11,834,429 of NC_135674.1, forward strand.
AATAATAAATTATTATTATTATTATTATTATTATTTGCTTAGTTATTTTACATATTTCTCGTATGGCTGTTGTCCAGAATAGTTGGATTTTGGGACACTCCCACCACATGTGGAGGTATGTACCTGTGGAGGTGCACCCTCCCCAGCATTTTGGTGAGGTTCCTGGGCATATTAGCGCTAGTTATCTTGGTGGTCTTTTTTGGTGATGCAGTGTATTCTTGTTTTGAGTGCTTTTTTCCTACATCTATTTGCTAGTAATCTGGAGTTTTCCCCTCCATATTCATAGAAACGTTGTTTAGAGTATAGAATGTTGATCATTGTTTTGTTGATTTCTAGGGAGTCTAGTTCTCTCCTTTTTTGTTCTATAAGTTTGAGGAGTTTTTTAGATCCTGTTTGTAGCGTGATGAGAGGGCTGTGATGTCTTGTTCTATTTTGCTAATTTTTGAGGAGGTTTGTTTTTTAAGGAATGTTTTCTCTTTTATGCAAGCTCCTCTGGTGACCGCTTTCATTGCGTCCCATAGGAGGGGGGTTGTTATATTGTCTACATCGTTTTCCTTGAAGTAGTTTTGGAGGGTTTTTGTGAGACTCTCTCTAATTTGTTTGTTTGTAGTTAGGATGGGACTGAAGGACCATGATGGGGTGGTTTGTGTTCCTTCTCCTATTTTAACGATGACTTCTACTGGGGCGTGATCTGTGATTTTAATGTTACCTATGTTTGTTGATTCCACTGAGGGGATCAGACCCTGTGTGAGTAGAATGCTGTCCTGTCTGGACACTGTATCATGGCGTCCCGATTGGAATGTATGGCTGGTGTCTCCCGGGTTTTGCTCACCCCAAATGTCGTAGAGACCCCTGTTTTTTAGCATTTTTAGTAACTTGTAAGAGTTCCTAGTTGTTGGGGGTTTCCTTTGGAGGAAGGTTGCCCATGGGGTTGTAGGGTGGATATCTTTCAGGGATATACCTTTCATATTTAGATTGAGGTCCCCTCCTAGGATTGCTTCCCCTTCAGAGAAGGAGAGGAATTTGTTTAGTGTCTTCTGGAAGAATTCTAATTGTTTCGCATTTGGGGCATATATGGAGCCGATTGTCAGTTTGATTTTGCCATCTAGTGTCCCTTTAGCGAAAATTAATCTGCCTTTTTTGTCCTTGAGGACTGTTGTGGCAGTGAAGTTCAGGTCTCTACTGAGTATTATGGCTACACCACGAGCTTTCCCTGAGCCTCATGCGACCCACTGTTGACTGAAGCGGGGGTCGCTCAGGAGTTTGCTGCCTTTGGGTGGGTTGTGTATTTCTTGTAGGAAGGTGATGTGTGGTTTCATGGTGTTTATGTATGAGGTGATGCGTTTTCTTTTGATGGGGTTTCCCAGCCCCCTCACATTTAATGTAATTGCTTTTAGGTTAGCCATCTTGCTTATCTTTTATGTGGGGCGATTACCTGCCAACCCGTTCGGGTTGTCTTGTGTCTCTCTCTTCGTGTTGTTTAAAGAACCAGTGGGGTTGCACTGACCTAGGGTGTGGTGGATGGGGGGCTAGTGGGATTAGAGTAAGATTTGGGTTAAAGAGTAGGGGGGAAATTGTAGAGAGTTTCCTATATGTAGTCATATGTTTGGGGTATTTTGTTTGGGGTATTTTGGGCCATCTGGCATTTACCGTATTTTCCCCTCTATAACACGCAGATTTTTTCTCCTAAAAAGGAAGGGGAAATGTCTGTGCGTGTTATTGAGCGAATGTGTGGTCCCTGGAGCCAAATGGCAAAAAAAATCAGGCAAAAATCAATTTGCGCGTCTCAGAGAAGGGAAACCTGAAAAGAGGAAGCGGCTGCTTTCCTGCATTCTGCCTCAGGGTCTTACTGCCCACCCACCTCTGTTTCCTTGTTGTGTTTGCTCAAACGGAACAAAGAGCAGGGAAAGCCCCTCCCCTCCAGGCAAGCAGAGGGGAAAGCAGAGTGTCGTCTCTGTGCTCCGGTGCTGCTGAAAACATGCAGGAGGGAGAGAGAGAGAGAGAGAGAGAGAGAGAGAGAGAGAGAGAGAGAGAGAGCTGGCTGGCTTGGGTGGGTAGGTGAGGGAAAACCTTTGCCTTCCTTTCCTCCCTCCCGTTATATCCCTCTCCTGCATTCTTAGCCAGCTGCTTCTCTGCACACCCCTCTCGTGCTCCTTGTCCATTCTGTGTTTTTCCTTCCCTCCCCACTTAAAATGTGGTTAAAAAGCATGGATCCACATGGATCCTCAGGATCTTTGCATTGGGTCACCCCAAATTCACCATCAGATCACATAGCATGTCCATGGCTACAGCCTGCCCCCCAAAAATCACGCACCCACTGTTGCCTGGGGCTGCAATGGTGCAAAAATGTGGTTAAAAAGCATGGATCCACATGGATCCTCAGGATCTTTGCATTGGGTCACCCCAAATACACCATCAGATCACATAGCATGTCCATGGCTACAGCCTGCCCCCAAAAAATCACGCACCCACTGTTGCCTGGGGCTGCAATGGTGCAAAAACGTGGTTAAAAAGCATGGATCCACATGGATCCTCAGGAACTTTGCATTGGGTCACCCCAAATTCACCATCAGATCACATAGCATGTCCATGGCTACAGCCTGCCCCCCAAAAATCACACACCCACTGTTGCCTGGGGCTGCAATGGTGCAAAAACGTGGTTACAAAGCATGGATCCACAGGGATTCTCAGGATTTTTGCATTGGGTCACCGCAAATTCACCATCAGATCACATGTCTGTGGCCACAGCATGAAGCACAAAAATGATACATCCACTGTTTCATTCAGAATGTTTTTTCCCTTGTTTTCCTCCTCTAAAAACGATGTGCGTGTTATGGTCAGGTGCGTGTTATAGAGCGAAAAATACGGTAGCTGGTTGGTCCTAGGTCTCAGCTGGTGTGGAAGGCCATGTTCAAGGACAGGCCACCCCCCCCCCCGTTGTTTGTGATAGGGGGTGATCAGCGAGACAGTGTGAAGTGACTTTGTAACGTCGCTGTCAGGTATAAGGTTCATAAGCAATGTTGCCAATGTTATGAGGAACATTGTTGGTGTGTTGGGGTGGGGATGTGGGTGTTGGTACACTCTGGTGCCACCATAGTGCTGGTTGGGTATCAGATTTTAGCCTGATTGTGGGTTGTGTTATTAAGGTTGGAGGAGTTGTTTTTCCTTAGTATGGAGTATAGGGATGTTGAAGGTGTGGGTGATGGGGAATGTGGTTGAGGTCGTCTGGGCTGGTGTTGGGGTGGGGATTTCTGTGAGGGTGCGGGGCTGGGGGGATGTTGATGGTGTTAACTATATCTATGTTTGGGGGGGAGCGGGGGAAATGTCAGGAAAAAGCACCAAGGCAAAAGCCAGCTCCAGATGGCTGGAATGCAAAACAGGATGTTGTGTTTTGCAGATGTACTGTTGGAGAAAAGGTGGAGCCTATTCTCTGTACTGAGCACGGGATGTTAGCTCAGTGTGTCATCTGACCTGTGCTGGAAGTACAGGGGAGGAGGTTGTGACTCTCCTAATGGAGTCTGAAGGGTGCAGTTGCATTTCTATGTACTGCTGGAGACAGGAATAAAAAGACATGTAAAAGAACTCCTGTCTGTCTCATTTCCCCTCCCTGGGGGGAAAGCAAGGAGAGAGAAGCAGAGGGTGTGTTCTTCTCACGACTAATGAGAAGAATCGCCGGGTTTTTTTACCTAGCCTGCCGCAGTCGCAGACGGATGGTAAACACAGTATCTCGCTCAATTGCCTCGGGGGAGGCCAGGTACCTCTGCCTGTGAGCCAAGATACTAACAGGAAAGGGGGGGGGGGAATCACCAGTCCTTCAGTTTGTGGTTTTTTCCTGGTTGCTTCATTCAGCTGCGGTTGCTGTTGTTGTAGGGTTGTCCATCTGTGATGAATTGGTTTGGTTAATCTTGGTCTGGTTTCTTGTGTCGTATGGCCGGCGGGACGGTTCTGAGCGTGATGCTTGTCTGTATTGGTTTGCATTGTTGTGCCGCTTCTGTTGTTTCTTTTTCTTCTGTACCGTCGTCCAGTTGTTTGCTGTTGTTTCCTTGTGGTTGGGGCTGTCACTTGGTGGGTTTGTCGGTTGCCATTCCGGTGGGAGGTCGAGTTCGAGGTTCTTCAGTAGTTGCAGGGCCTCGGGTATGTTGGTAGCCGTGTGTTGTGTTGTATTGGTTGTTACAATGAGGCGGAAGGGGAAGCCCCATCGGTATTTGATCCCTGCTTGTTGGAGACGCTGGGTGCATGGGCGTAGGCTTTTCCTCCGGTTTAGGGTATCCTGAGATAAGTCCTGTAAGGCCAGAATGGGCGTTTCTCCATATCGAAGGTTGGTTGAGTTTCTGAGGTTGTTCCATACCTCTTCCTTCTTTTTGTAGCGTGTGAAGCATACAATGATGTCTCTTGGGGGGGGGGGGGGGCGCTGGGTTTTGGCATAGGTTTTAGGGCTCTGTGAGCCCTCTCCAAGTCGTCTGCCTCGAATGTCAGGCTTGGGATTGTGTTTTTCAGCCAGCGTATAATTAGGTCTGCTGGGCTTTTCTCCTCTGTTTTTTCAGGAAAGTTGCGGAAGCGGATGTTACAACATCTATTGCAATCTTCAAGGTCGGCTTGCTTAATTTTCATCTCTCTGTGTTCTGCTTCCATGTGGTTTACCAGTTCGTCCAGTTTCTTGTTCACATGTGCGTTCTCCTCCCGGTATTGCTCTATTATTCTTTCTTGCATTTGGTTCTTGTTCTCTAGAGCTTCCACTTTGGAGGTTAGATTGTTGATTAGTACCTGCATGGGAGCCATTGTGGCCTTCAGTTTTTCTTCTAATCTTGCTTCTAATCTTGTTTCCATTTCCCTCAGATCTCGTTTCGTTACTGGGTGGTCATCATCTTGAAGGGGAGTTACGGTCTTAGCATTGTTTGCCATATCCCTGGTTGGTGTCATCTCAGTCTCCCTAATGATTTTGGTTTGAGGTTGGCTTGGCATCCTCTTGAAGTAGGGCGTGTGGTGGTTAGGAGTTGTGGCAGTGGTGATTCCTGGGTATTGTTGGGTTGCTGAGCTGATCAGGCGTTGTTGGCTGGTGGCTTTTACAGAGCGTTTGGATTAGGTGGTCATTTGTGTCACTTCTAGCCTGTGTTTTAAGAACTTCTCTAGGGTTTCTGTAGTTGCCTCAGCGGTGCCACCAAAGTGGGGGGGGGGGGCAGGTAAGCAGAGATGGGTAGACTAACGGACAGACAGTTCATATAAAGGGAGGGGGTTAGCAGGTAGAGATGCAAGAGATTAGAGGGTGGGGCCAGGGGAAATATGTGTTTAGGAGGGGGTTGTATATACCCAAAAGGGGTACTGGGGTCCAGTTAAGGTGGAAGTTGGGGTTGGGAATGCGCTCAGAAACAGAGACAGACAAATAGGCTATATGTAAAGGGTGGAGGGAGAAGAAGGAAGAAGAAAGAAAGAAAAAGGGGGGAGACGGGGGAAAGGGGAAATTGGAGTAAAAGAGAAGAGAGAGAGACAAAAAGAGAGTTGAAAGAGTGCAGCAGTAGTTTTAGCTATAGTATGAGGGGGGGGCAAAGTATGATACGGTGATATGAATGTGTGTATGTGTTTCCTTTAGGGGAAGGGGAGGGGGATGGAGAGAGGGAGGAGGGAGAGAAAAGGAGAGGAGGAGGAGGGGGAAGGATGGGAAAAGGAAGGAGAAGAAAAGAGAGGGGGAGAGAGGGAGGGTGAACTGTGGCAATGGTATGGGGAGGAAAGTCTTATTTTAAAAGAGGGGGTGGGGGAAAGGGCTCCCCCCTCAAAAACAAACTGACGAACAGGCTAAAAAGGGGGGTTGATTTTTAAAAAATAAAAGGGATAGAAAACAAAATTGGGGATGGAAAGTGAAAGGTGGGATAAAAGGAAAAAACAAGGAGGGGTGAAGAGAGAGAGAGAGGAGAGCAAAAAGGAAGAGAAAATTAAAAGGGGGAGTTGAGAGGGAGAGTATCAATAGCAATAGCAGTGATATGGAGAAAAAATTTGTTTTAAAAGAGAGTGGTGGTCGTAGCTGGGGGCGAAGGATTCCCCCCTCAAGAACAAGCTAACAAATAGAGTAGAAAGGGGTTAAAAAAATTTTTTTTAAATTGTGTGGGGTTTTTTTAAAAAAAAACTATTTCCCCTTGATTATTATTATTATTTTTTGTTCGTAAAAAAGTAATTAAAATGTACGGGTAAAAGATAAAAATGAGAATTAAAGCGGGGGAGTATATATATATATATATTGTCAGGGAACTGCCATCGGAGCCAGGAGTGGAGGCAAGGCTCCCAAGCGATGCCGGAGAAGGGCCCAGCAGGGAGAGAGGGGACTCATCTGCCCTCAAAGAAAGGCATGGCAAGGGATGGTGGGAGTAGCTGGCTGTGAGGAGGAGGGGGAAAAGGAGCAGGGGCAGGGAAATGCCAACGCTTGGCTGCCGATCAGCGGGCACAGCAGCCAGGCCAGCAACCACTAAAAGTGCCCCAGCCAGACCCCCCCAAAGCAGCTATAGCCATAGAGGTGGTACTAGAACTCCCGAACGGGCACCCAGTTAAGGTGAAGGCGCTGCTGGATTCAGGCAGTTCTTGCAATTTTTTCAGCAAAGACTTCGCGCTAGAGCACCAGCTCCACCTACTGCCCCTAGATTTTCCCTTGCAGGTGACCACCATTGATGGAAGAGAACTTCGGGGGGGGGGGGAGTGACGCACCAGACTCCACCCATGAGAATGAGGGTTTCCAGACACAGAGAAACCATTGCCTTTCACATAGCCACACTGGCAGGACCCCCAATCATATTAGGAATGAGCTGGCTGGCGCTACATGATCCAGTAGTGGCATGGCATCAGCGGACAGTCACCTTTGGGTCAGCTCACTGCTTGGAACACTGTCTAGGGGGGGAAACCCCGAGAATGGCCGTGGCCAGGGTGGCTGGGATGGCTGTGGAGCAAAAAGAGGAGGTACCACCACAATACGCTGATCTGCAGGAGGTCTTCAGTGAGAAGGAAGTGGATAGACTACCCCCCCATAGGCCCTTTGACTGCCAAATCAACTTGATCCCAGGGGCTCAGCTGCCAATGGGTAAGCTGTACGCCATGTCGGACCGGGAAATGCAGGAGTTAAGGAATTTTATTGACAAAAACCTGAAAAGAGGTTTCATAAGAGAATCAAAGGCGGTGGGGGGCAGCCCTGTGTTCTTTGTGGACAAGAAAGATACTAATCAGCCCAGGCTCGTTGTGGACTATAGGGCCGTCAGTTTGGTGTCAGAACCTGTGACCTGCCCAATGCCCAGGATTGACGACATTCTAACACGAGTAAGGCAGGGAAATTTTTTTACTAAGCTGGACCTTCGGGGAGCGTACAATTTGATTAGGATGAGGGAGGGGGATGAATGGAAGACCACCATGTTCACCCCTTTGGGGGCCTTTGAGTACTTAGTTATGCCTTTTGGATTACAGTAGGGCTCCGCCTGTTTTCAAGCTTTCATGCACCACGTGTTGGGGCCCCTGCTGTACAAGAACTGCGTAGCCTTTTTGGACGACGTGTTAATCTATTCGGACGACGAGGAGCAACATGTCAGAGACGTCCGGGAAGTGCTAAAGAGACTACAGAAGACCAGTTGTGGGTCAAGCTGGAGAAGTGCCAATTCCACGCCCGAGAGGTCAAGTTCCTGGGGTACAGGTTGTCGGACAAGGGCCTAGCTATGGACCCCGGCAAGGTGCAGGCGGTGCTGGAATGGAAGACCCCCAAAACCCGGAAGGACGTGCAGAGGTTCCTAGGGTTCAGCAACTTCTACCGGAAGTTCATCAAGAACTTTGCCCACTTAACCGCGCCCATCACAGATTGTCTCAGTAGCAAAAGAAAGTTCGTCAGGACAGAAGATGCACAGCAATCCTTTGAAAGGCTGAAGAAGGAGTTCGCTTCGGAAGAGCAGCTCCTGCACGTGGATCTGCAGAAGCCAATGAGGCTGGAGACAGACGCGTCAGACCGAGCCGTCGGAGCAGTACTGCTACAGCCGGGAGACCAGTCGAGCTGGAGACCGTGCGCCTTTTTCTCAAGGAAGCTGAGCAAGTCGGAGCAAAACTACACGGTGTATGACCGTGAACTGCTTGCAATTTATGCAGCATTTCGACGCTGGAGGCATTTGCTAATAGGGGCGCAGCACAAGATCCAGGTGTGTACGGACCATAAGAACCTGGAATACTGGAGGACTGCGCGGGTGCTCAACCAGAGACAGGTGTGATGGGCACAGGAGTTCTCCAAGTTTTTTTTCGAGATTCGGTACGTGCCGGGAGAGGAAAACATAAGAGCAGATGCTCTCTCCCGGAAGCCGGAGTACATGGAAGGAGAGGGACCGCCAGAAGTCAGACACGTGATCCCGCAGGTGGAGGAGAGGGAACTTCGCAGTCAAGCCATGGAAATACTCGATTCAAGATGGCGAGGGCGCCAGGTGGAGTACTTGGTGGCTTGGGAGGGCGAACCCGAGTCAGAAAACATGTGGGTTCCCACGGAGGCCATCAGGGATGAGTATTTTAGGGAGGAGTTTCCCAGCAGGTTCCCAAGGAAACCCAAACCACTAGCGAGATTCTGGGAGGAGCAATTTGTTTTGTGTTTTTTTTTAAATATATTTATTAAAGTTTCAAAAGTTATATAAAAGAAAAAACAGTAATACAAACAAAACACAAACAAAAACAAGTATAATTTCAATCCCTTATTTTCTTATAACTTACTTCCCCGACCTCCTCATACCTCCCCTTTCTGTATTCCAATTTCTAATTCATTAGTTCAGCAAATCCTCTCCCTTAATTTTACTTAATTTTTGACCTTTCTTTTCTTTTTACTTAATCATTACAGCTGACAACCACTTAATTTCTAAAATCAACATCGTTCTAACATTCATTAATTTTGCAATGTTTCCTGAGATAGTCTTTAAATTTCTTCCAATCTTCTTCCGCTGTCTCTCTTCCCTGGTCACGGATTCTGCCAGTCATTTCTGCCAGTCCCATATAGTCTATCACCTTCATCTGCCATTCTTCCAAGGTGGGTAGATCTTGTGTCTTCCAATACTTTGCAATGAGTATTCTTGCTGCTGTTGTAGCATACATAAAGAATGTTCTATCCTTCTTTGGCACCAATTGGCCGACCATACCCAGGAGAAAAGCCTCTGGTTTCTTCAAGAAGGTATATTTAAATACCTTTTTCATTTCATTATATATCATTTCCCAGAAAGCCTTAATCCTTGGGCATGTCCACCAAAGGTGAAAGAATGTACCTTCAGTCTCTTTACATTTCCAGCATTTATTATCAGACAAGTGGTAAATTTTTGCAAGCTTAACTGGGGTCATGTACCACCTATAAATCATTTTCATAATATTTTCTTTGAAGGCATTACATGCCATAAATTTCATACCGGTGGTCCACAACTGCTCCCAATCAGCAAACATAATGTTATGACCAATATCTTGTGCCCACTTGATCATAGCTGATTTAACCGTTTCATCCTGCGTATTCCATTTCAACAGCAAGTTATACATTTTTGACAAATTCTTAGTTTTGGATTCTAACAGTTCTGTTTCCAATTTTGATTTTTCCACCTGGAAGCCAATTTTCCTGTCCAACTTATAAGCCTCCATTATTTGATAATAATGAAGCCAGTCTTGCACTTTATCTTTTAATTTCTCAAAACTCTGCAGTTTCAGTCTATCTCCTTCTTGTTCCAAAATTTCCCAGTATTTTGGCCATTTGGACTCCATATTGAGTCTTTTCCCAGCCTTTGCCTCCATTGGCGACAACCACCTTGGGGTTTTATTTTCCAACAAATCTTTATATCTAATCCAGACATTGTACAATGCTTTCCTGACAATATGTTTTTTAAAAGCTTTATGAGCTTTAACCTTGTCATACCACAAATAAGCATGCCACCCAAAAATATTGTTAAAACCTTCTAAATCCAAAATGTCTGTATTCTCAAGAAGCAGCCAGTCTTTCATCCAGCAAAATGCTGCTGATTCATAATATAGTTTGAAGTCTGGCAGGGCAAATCCCCCCCTTTCCTTTGCATCAGTTAAAATCTTAAATTTTATTCTAGGTTTCTTGCCCTGCCAGACAAATTTCAAAATATCTTTCTGCCACTTCTTGAAACAGTCCATCTTGTCTACAATTTGCAATGTTTGGAATAGAAACAACATTCTAGGCAATACATTCATCTTTATAGCTGCAATTCGACCAGACAAGGAAAGCTTCAAATTTGACCAGATTTCTAAATCTTTTTTCACTTCTGTCCAACATTTTTCGTAATTGTCTTTAAACAAATTCACATTTTTAGCTGTCATGTTAATCCCCAGATACTTCACTTTCTTAGCCACAGTTAAACCTGTCTCATTCTGAAACCTCTCCCTTTCAATAGGGGTTAAATTTTTCTCTAATACCTTAGTTTTTGATTTGTTCAATTTAAATCCTGCTACTTGACCAAACTCTTGAATTAATTCTAGAACCCTTTTAGTACTAGATTCTGGCTCTTGTAATGTAAGTACCAGATCATCTGCAAATGCTCTCAACTTGTACTGTTTGACTCCGACCTGTACCCCTTTCACCAGCTGATCCTTTCTAATCATGTTCAGCAAAACCTCCAGGACCGATATAAATCTGGGAGGAGCAATTTGGAATCACAGAAGATGAAGAGGATTTTGTGGGTTTTTCGGCCTCCGAAGAGGAGGGAGGAGAGGTGTCAGAGGGAGAGGAATCGGACTGGGAAGATTACCCCACGGGAAGAGATAGGAGCAGGTGGGAAGCAGAGTTTGAATCATCAGAGGATGGGGGCAGCTCCTTCCGGGGATTCCCGGCATCGTCGGCCAAGGAAAGGGACAAAATTGGGTCAAAGGAGGGGGCCGGAGGTGGAGGGGGTCCTGGGGGGGAGGTGGATGTCAGGGAACTGCCATTGGAGCCAGGAGTGGAGGCAAGGCTCCCAAGCGATGCTGGAGAAGGGCCCAGCAGGGAGAGAGGGGACTCATCGGCCGGGGAAGGAAATCAGCGTGACACCAGGGAGAAAGGGGGGCAGAGGCGGGCTTCGGAGAGATGGCTCCAGGACTCTTCGCCAGAGACCAGCGGGGAGAGCACGGGTCCTCCGTTGCCGACACCCACCCTGCGCAGAAGACTTCCGCGCAGGGAGGCTAGGCGGAGACTTGGCATCAAGGAACTTTTATGCTGGAAGAAGTTCAGGAAACGCCCACTGACGCTGTCCAGCCAGGGAAAGGTTTATCCAGGCAACCTTGCCAAGAGTGGCGGCAACTTACGCACTAGCAACCCCAATTTCCATTACAATATATATATATATATATATATATATATATATATGTTATTTTATTTTAAAAAATGAGTAAAGTACGACGAAGAGGATAGGTAAAAGAGAGTGGAAAGTCTGGGGCAAAGTGGCAGTCCCAGGAAATGGCCTGTGCTGGTTCAGGGCTCTTTTCTGGGTACTGCCATTTTAATTCTTAAGAGGAGAGTTTGAGGTGAAAATAAAATGAGGTTTAAATTGAGGGTGTGTGTGTGGAAATGTGTGTCTTTAAATAGTGTGTAGAAAAGGTAGAAATAAAAATAAAAATTCAAATAAAGGGTGGCTGCAGCAGCAGTGGCCCCTCTTTTAAAAAGAAAAATGATAAAAGCAGGTACAGTGGTGCCTCGCAAGACGAAAAGAATCCGTTCCGCGATTCTCTTCGTCTAGCGGTTTTTTCGTCTTGCGAAGCAACCCCATTAGCGGCTAAGAGGATTAGCGCTATTAGCGGCTTAGCGGCTTAGCGGCTATTAAAGGATTAGCGGCTAAACTGCTAAAAGGCTATTAGTGGCTTAGCGGCTTAGAAAAGGGGGGGGGGGAGCGAGAAAAAAATGGCGAGACTCGCAAGACGTTTTTGTCTTGCGAAGCAAGCCCATAGGGAAATTCGTCTTGCGAAGCGCATCGCAAACGGAAAACCCTTTCGTCTAGCGGGTTTTCCGTCTTGCGAGGCATTCGTCTTGTGGGGCACCACTGTATATGGGGGGGAATAAAAAAGATTTTTTTTAAAAAAAGGGGGGTGAGGGGGAGGAAGGGGTTAAAAAAGGGATTAAAAAAGAAGAAGAAAAAGGGTAGTTTCTTCCGTTCTGCGATCTCCTTTGTCATGCGGCTTTCCTCTGTTTTCCTTGCCGCTGGAGGGGTAGGCTCCGGTCGGGCTCAGCCACGTGTTTTTTCAGAGCCTCTTTTGCCTTCCCGGTGCTCACCTACCTCTCCTCTTCTTTCCCGTCGGCGGCAGAGATGGGGGCAGCAGCGGTAAAGTTGGGGCTCCTTTTTCTTTCTTTCTTTTTCTTCCTCTTTCCCCCTTTTTTTCTCCCTCTTTGCGTTAGCTCCACTGTCCTCCTGGTTTTGGAGCTCCTCTGGTCTGTTGGGTGGGTGATCGGGTGCCTTTCCAGCTCAATCAAGGTCGTGGGGGGGTGTGTTTTGGCTCCTTTGATAGACGCCCCGGGCACCCCCGATTCCTCTCCACTGGAGGTGCTGGCAGCAGCAGCCCTGGGAGCCCGGGAGTCGGCCAGACAGAGCCTTTTACTCTGGCTGGCTTCAGGAGCTGTTTTCTGCTGTTGCAGCCACCATGCTGCCTCACCGGAAGTCCCTGTATGCACCTTTTTCGTACCCCATGAACAAACCATGTTCCCCATGCTTCCCAAGCTTGCTGCTCTGTGGGGTGTGGACCCACATGTCAGAACCAAAAATTCTCATGTGCTTGACGTAAGGTTTCTTACCAAACATCTTCTCATAGGGAGTACAACCAATAGGTGATGACAGTCTCCTGTTATAGGAATAAACAAACGTATTCAAAGACTCCCCCAAAAACTTCTCAGGGAGATTGGCATCATGCAACAAGGTTTTTAGGCCTTGCCGCAAAGTTTTGTTTGCTCGCTCACAAAGTCCATTCATCCATGGAGATCTAGGAGTTGAGAGGCTATGCTTGTCAGCTTCGCCTTTGGGCCAGTGCCAACGACTGGGCTCAACCTCTTCAGCCCCAACTGGGCCAGGCGAGCTGGAAAAGCACTCCCAGAGACCTTCCACTGCAGGGAGCAGGTCTAAGTGCTGTAGACTCACAACTTAAAGCTGTGAGACCAAACTCAGTTCCAAAAGTCAGCGGAGCACAGCAGAGTATGAACCACACAAATGACAGCTCTGAAGTATAACTTCTTTTATTCTCTACAGCTACTGCATTTGCTAACTAAAGATTAATCGGAGACGCTGGACTGCATGAGTGTTACAGCTGCTTGAGCAGTCACCTTATCTATATACAGATAACACTCGGACTCTCACAGGCTGGAGCGGAAGAAGCGATGAGCAAAATCCGCCCCCTCCTTTCTGAAACATTGTCTTTTTTTAAAAAAAAAAATATTTTTTTATTAACCGACCAATCACATCAAATCAAACCAAATTACATAAATTCCAAATTACAAAGCCGAATTTTAAATTTTTGTTGGGGGTACCCATATTTCAAGTTCCGAAGGGGATCCAATCATCTTTTTGCTGCTGCTTTGATGTCCACAAATCTATCCATATGATGTTCGCAATACTGTCCAGTCCTTTCTTATTGTTTTCCACATCTCCTCTTGTTATTCTCATATATTTTTCCTTTCTCTTTGTGACCTCTGATGCTCTCCAAAGTGGGTTAAAACAAGTTGTAATCCTGTGTGGATATTTTTATTCAAGAACCATATTCAGACGGTTTCCGTATATCATCACTTCCATAAATAAAAACAGTCTTACCGTCGTTAATCTTCAGAAGTCTGTCGCCTTTCTCCCAACCTCTGAGGAGGTTCGCCAGGAATGCAGTCCGAAAACAAATCCATTCCTCCCAGTTGTAAATCCTTCGACCATGCCTGGCAAGATGGCGGCTGTTTTTATTGCTGCATCACTCCAAAAGCGCTTATTCTTTACTCAATCTCCATAAAACATACTTTTGGTTAAAGTTCATTTCCACACAGTCCTTAAACATCCTGCTTAGGTCAGTTAGCCGACGGATCCAGTATAGGGAGGGGTTCTTGGTTAATCACATAGAAGAAAAGAAAAAAAGTTTTCCCCCCATCCAGTCCTGCTGCCGACATACCCAGCCTTTAATGTGTCTTCTCCATGAAATATTCCTGTTGCTCCAACCTGTCATTCTTCTTTCACAGAGGTCCCTTCAGTTAGCAGTCTTCACTCCCCTTCTTCACTTGAAATATGTGCATTTGCTTCTTCCAAATTAATTATTACAAATTGCTGCAGCTAGTGGCGCGATCAGGGACAGCGTCGAGGAGAGCCGGAGTCCACACAAGGGCATTCTGCCTAGTGACCTCACCCCCTTCTTTCAAATCTGGGGGTGATTTATGGGCACAGCAGGCAAGGGCAGTGTTCCCCATATCCTTGGGGCAACAAGGGAGGATGCATACTCCCATAACAGCCTCTTAATTACCTCGTGTGGGCTGGAGAGATGTTATTGTCAGCCATCTTCCAATGCGCCCCTAGTGGCCCCCCTTTCTGAAACATTGTCAGCAGATTCTTGCAATGGGAGGGGTGAAACATCCTCAATGCTGGATTCCCTTCTCAGTCAGGAAAGCTTCAAACTGCTGAGAAGTGAATTCACTGCCTCAATCAGTAAACAAACAGCCAATGTGTTTACTGTGAGCATTCTCCAACCAAGCACAGAACGCCTTGAACTTAGGAAACGCTTCTGACTTCTGATGAAGCATAAACACATGAATGTACCTGGAAAAAGAATCAATTAAAACCATGAAGTTCCTTACTCCACCCAAAGAGGGTGCAAGTGGACCAACTAGGTCTGCGTGGACTAGCTGATAGGGCTTGGAAGCCTGTCTGCTAGACACCGTGCCTTTTGGAACAACCTTCACTGAAGGAAAGCATTGCTTCTGCACATATGGGAAGTCTTGTTTCTAAGCTTTGTTTTGCTCACACTGCACAAACCGTGCTGACGCTAAAACATTCCCTCATCACCCTGGTACGTTCTGTTCACCTTGAGATCACACCATATCAATCTGTACTTACCCCTCCTTGTACATTCCTTTCTCGTACCACTCTGGTACGGGCAGTCCGAACCCATGCCTGTGTAAACTCCGCGTTCCTTTTCCCAAGCTTTAACCTGTCTATGATTAATGTCTAATATGCAACCCTTGCTTTGAACTTATGTTAACCAATCAGCAACAAGCACACGTGGCAAACGCAGTAATACTCAATAAAAGGGAGTCTCCGAGGCTTGCTCGAGAGACGCCTCCCGCATGACACCTATCTACTCGTCTGTCGTTCATTTTCAACCCAACATCTGGTGACCCTCGACGTGCCAGATCCCTTTTCGCAGCCTCATACTTCACTCGACTGGAAAAGTCTCAGCGCGCTATATCGTGAGTATGGGGGGGGGAGCTTACAAAGTCCCAAAAAGACCATGCTAAAGAACTGTTTCATTTAGTCAGACAGAGAGTAGCAGGTGTGCATATTTCCTTGAAAGAAATTGAACAATTGTTATGTCATATTGCTTGTGAGTGACCCTGGTACCCAGAAACAGGGTCTTTGGGGATGGAGACTTGGCAAAAAATCGGAAAAACCCTCTTCGCAGAACCGAGGGCTCCGATTCATTGTCTGCTCACTTGGCAGAAGTGTGCGGATGCCGTCACTAGATTAGGTCCCCAGGCGTCTCTGTCGGCACCCGCAGCAGACAATTCCCCACCACCTGCCCTTTTAGCCACAACAGACAATCAACCTCCTTACCCAAAGCTTTTGCCTCCATCGCAACTTTCTCTAACCCCCCCTTCGCCTCAGCCCACATCCACCCCCCACCCCCCCTTGCCTCCCTCCTTCGCCTGCTCCTACAGGAGCTGTACGTGCTGCACTTTTTCAAGCTAGACAGGAAGGAATTCTTTCCTTGGAGGAGGAGGCGGGGTGGGCCGGGGAAATGCCGTCTGCCTTCCCTATTTCCTATACAAACCCAGGAACTGCGCAACAACAGGTACTGTACGAAACGCTTCCTTATTCTGTAATGAGAGAATTAAGAAAAGCCATTGCTGATTCCGGTTTAAAATCCTCCTATGTAATAGGAATGCTGGAGGGAATAGCAAATTGTTATACAATGCTACCTCAAGACTGGAAAGATCTGATGCGCATGCTTTTGTCCCCGGCTCAGTATGTAGTTTTTGAAAGTGAATTTAAACATAGCGCATCAGCCCTGTCTCATCCACAGCATTCAGCCAATCAACTTTATGGTGCTGGTCCATATGATAATATAACAGCTCAGGCAACGCTGACACCTTTACATTTCAGTCGCACAGCGACCTGTGTACAGCGCGCCTTTCGGAAAGTCCCTGTCTCAGAGCAACCGCTGAGCTCCTTTGTTAATATTAAGCAACAACATTCAGAGCCCTACCATCAATTTATAGATAGATTGAAAGAATCAGTCACTAGGCAGATTGATAACACCACAGCTCAAAATGAGTTGATGAAAAAATTGGCTTTTGAAAACGCAAACACCGATTGCAAAAAGGCTTTGCAGTCAATCATACTTCGTGTTAAATATGATCTGGCCGACATGATCCAAGCCTGTGCAGATGTTGGTAGCCAGAGTCATGCGATGTCTTTGCTTGCCGGCGCGATCCAAGCTAATAATAGACCTACAGGTAATTGCTTTAACTGCAAGTGCCCAGGCCATTTTGCTAAGCAATGCAGAGCCCCTGGCGGGGGGGGGGGGGGCAAACAAGGATGGGGCTGCCAACAAAGCCAGACCTTCCAAAAAATGCCCGAAATGTGGTAAAGGCTATCATTGGGCTAATCAATGCAGGAGTCCGGGAAACTCCATTTCTCGGGCCAGGACAATTAGAGAGTTTTCCGCCTTTAGTTTCCGCTGCTGAAAAGCTTTCTAAAAATACACCTTCTGAATTTGCCATTGATTTGATCAATCAAGAGACCAAAGACACTGTTTTACCTGGTGAAATTGTGCTTATGCCCACCCAATTGGCAGGCCCACTACCTTCTAAAGTCGCAGGTTTAATTTTACCCAAATTTTCTGCGGCAAAAGAAGGAATCCAGGTTATTCCAGGAGTTCTGGATCCTGACTATGTGGGCACAATAATGGTTCAACTTTGGAGCCATATGCCCATGCAGTTAAAAAAGGGTGAGTCTTGGGCGCATCTGGTGGTGCTCCCTTCTCATCCTACTGCTTCTATTATTGATAGTAATTTGCACGAGCTCTCTCCTTTTTCTCCACAGCTGTTAGCTGTAATCCAGCGGATTGGTCATCAGAAACTTCTTCGTAAGTACAAAATAAATGGCAAGGTTCTGGAAGGCTTGATTGACACAGGCGCGGACATTTCTGTAATTTCCAGTAGTTGCTGGGACCCCATGTGGCCCCTTGAGTCTGAGTCTGCTCCTGCAGTTTGGGGTGTGGGTGGTCACCAAACTTCTTCCAAAAGCGCACAGTGGCTGCCTGTTTCTCTGCCTGATAGCTCTGAAGCCATTGCATACATCCAGCCCTGTGTGCTGAAAATCCACCTCAATCTGTGGGGCAGAGACTTACTACAACAATTAGAAGCTACCATTCAATTTAATGAGTAAGCTTGCATTCCCCCTCAACTGGAACCGCAAGGAATGCTGAATTCCTCTACCATGTGCCAATATTATGTGAATCAAGCCGTCCAGCCTTTCCGTCTTCAGTATCCCTGCCAAATAAAATCACTCTCATTTCAAGCTGAACAGCTTAGAAAGGAAAAACAGCTAGAAGCAACCCCTGAGAATTTGCTTCTGTGTATCATCATCATGCCTTAATATAAATTCCATGATAGTGCTCATTTTCAGTGTTTTGTTTTTGCCTCTCTCTGCTTCCGCTCTTAATAGCGGTAACTCCACACCAACAAATGTGTGGGAATCTTTTGCAAAGACCCTCAATATTTCTTCCTTTTGCCTAAACCAGGGGTCTGCAACCTTTAATAATAATAATAATAATAAATTTTATTTATATCCCGCCCTCCCCAGCCGAAGCCAGGCTCAGGGCGGCTAACAACACTAAAACAATGCAACATTATAAAAACATTATAAAAATTAATTAAAATACAAATTGATGGCAACCATAAACTAAAGTTTTGTAAAGATTGCCAAAGGAGGGAGTCAGGCTGCGCCCTGACCAAAGGCCTGGTGGAACAGCTCTGACTTGCAGGCCCTACGGAAAGATGTCAAGTCCTGCAGGGCCCTTGTCTCTTGCGACAGAGCATTCCACCAGGTTGGAGCCGCAACCGAAAAAGCTCTGGCTCTAGTTGAGGCCAGCCTAACCTCTCTGTGGCCTGGGACCTTCAAGATGTTTTTATTTGAAGACCGTAAGTTCCTCTGTGGGGCATACCAGGAGAGGCGGTCCCGTAGGTACGAGGGTCCTAGGCCGTATAGGGCTTTGAAGGTTAAAACCAGCACCTTAAACCTGATCCTGTACTCCACCGGGAGCCAGTGCAGCTGGTATAGCACCGGATGAATGTGATCTCGCAGCGAAGACCCCGTAAGGAGTCTCGCTGCAGCATTCTGCACCCGCTGGAGTTTCTGGGTCAGTCTCAAGGGCAGCCCCACGTAGAGCGAGATTTGTGTAGGTATTCTAAGCAGAAAAGCAAGTAAGCCTAGTGTACATGGGACGAGGAAGTTAAATCGGTTATGATACATTGGGCCAAAGATTTTGGTTACAATATACAATTTGATGATTGGGTAAAAGTGTGGAAGGAAAATATAAAATTTATGGCATGTACTGCGTTAAAGGAAAATGTTATGAAGATGGTATATAGATGGTATATTACACCGGTAAAATTAGCGAAAATGTTTAAAACATGCAATAAGTGTTGGAAATGTAGAGAAAAAGAAGGGACATTTTACCATATGTGGTGGGATTGTAAGAAGGTGAAAGGTTTCTGGGAAATGATATATAATGAATTGAAAAGGATGTTGAAATATACATTTGTAAAGAAACCAGAAGGTTTTCTGTTAGGAATAGTAGGAAATGAAATAAATAGAAAGGATTGCAAACTTTTCCAATATGCAGTAACAGCAGCAAGAATATTGTTGGCCCAAAAATGGAAACAGGAGCAACTACCAACGCTGGAAGAATGGAGAATGAAGCTGATGGACTATGCAGAACTGGATAAATTAACAGGGAAGATTAGATATCTACGAGGCCATTAGTTCATCGAGAACTGGGGAAAATTTGCAGATTATCTGGAATGTATATGTGATGAGCGAACAACACTAGTGGGATTTCAAGAAGCTCTGTGAAAGTTTGAGGATTATTGTAAAAAATAAAATAAAATTGGAAGGGTATATTAAAAGGCAATGTTAAATTTAGGAATTTAGGAAATGCGAAATTAAAAATTAAATATGGATGATTGGCAGAGAAACTGGAGGAAGTGCATAAAAGAGAAAATTTGTGAAAAATTCTGATATGGTATTATATGTATATTGGTATTGAAAAGCAATATAAATTATTATATATAAAAAAAGCCTAGTATACATGATTGGGCTGCTGTGAAGCGACTACTGAGATACCTGATGCAAACCCCTATGACTGTAGATTTTCAAAAGACTGAAAGTGATGTTTTCTTTGATCAACCAGATTTATACCAATCGGTAATAGGATCTCTTCTGTACCTGAGCCAATGGTCAAGGCCTGATATTTCATTTTGTGTAGGTATTCTAAGCAGAAAAGCAAGTAAGCCTAGTGTACATGATTGGGCTACTCTGAAGCGAATACTGAGATACCTGATGGGTACACAGAATAAGTGTATAAAGTTACCTGCATCTAATTCAAGTGATTTGCAGGTGTTTGTAGACAGTGACTTCACAAATTGCCCATCCACGAGAAAATCAACCAGTGGTCTAGTGGTCATGTTTAGAAATTCACTAATTGGTTGGAAATCCAAAAAGCAAGGTTTTGTTGCCACATCTACGTGTGAGGAGTAAAGTAGGGAGGCAAGAGATAAAAGGAACAACTGGCAAGTTTGGCCTTGGAGATCAAAACGAAGCAGGGCAAAGGCTAATAGAGTTCTGTCAAGAGAACAAGCTGGTCATCACAAACACGCTTTTCCAACAACACAAGAGACGACTCTACACATGGACATCACCAGATGGGCAGCATCGAAATCAGATTGATTATATTCTCTGCAGCCAAAGATGGAGAAGCTCTATACAGTCAGCAAAAACAAGACCTGGAGCTGACTGTGGCTCAGATCATCAGCTTCTTATAGCAAAATTCAAGCTTAAACTGAAGAAAGTAGGAAAAACCACTGGGCCGGTAAGATACAATCTAAGTCAAATCCCTTATGAATACACAGTGGAAGTGAGGAACAGGTTTAAGGATTTAGATTTGGTGGACAGAGTGCCTGAAGAACTATGGATGGAGGCTCGTAACATTGTACAGGAGGCAGCAACGAAAACCATCCCAATGAAAAGGAAATGCAAGAAAGCAAAGTGGCTGTCCAACGAGGCCTTACAAATAGCGGAGGAGAGAAGGCAAGCAAAATGCGAGGGAGATAGTGAAAGACACAGGAAATTGAATGCAGATTTCCAAAGAATAGCAAGGAGAGACAAGAAGGCCTTCTTAAACGAGCAATGCAAAGAAATAGAGGAAAACAACAGAATGGGAAGAACCAGAGATCTGTTCAAGAAAATTGGAGATATGAAATGAACATTTCATACAAAGATTACCATAATAAAGGACAAAAGTGGTAAGGACCTAACAGAAGCAGAAGACATCAAGAAGAGGTGGCAAGAATACACAGAGGAATTATACCAGAAAGATATGGATGTCTTGTACACCCCAGGTAGTGTGGTTGCACACTGGAGGCAGTGAGAGATTTTACTTTCTTGGGCTCCATGATCACTGCAGATGGTGACAGCAGCCACGAAATTAAAAGACGCCTGCTTCTTGGGAGAAGGGCAATGACAGGCCTAGACAGCATCTTGAGAAGTAGAGACGTCACCTTGCCAACAAAGGTCCGTATAGTTAAAGCCATGGTTTTCCCAGTAGTGATGTATGGAAGTGAGAGCTGAACCATAAAGAAGGCTGATCGCCGAAGAATTGATGCTTTTGAATTATGGTGCTGGAGAAGACTCTTGAGAGTCCCATGGACTGCAAGAAGATCAAACGCATCCATTCTTAAGGAAATCAGTCCTGAGTGCTCACTGGAAGGACAGATCATGAAGCTGAGGCTCCAGTACTTTGGCCACCTCATGAGAAGAGAAGACTCCCTGGAGAAGACACTGATGCTGGGAAAGATGGAGGGCACAAGGAGAAGGGGGCGACAGAGGACGAGATGGTTGGATAGTGTTTTCGAGGTTACCAGCATGAGTTTGACCAAACTGCGAGAAGTAGTGGAGGACAGAGGTGCCTGGCGTGCTATGGTCCATGGGGTCACGAAGAGTCGGACACGACTAAACGACTAAACAACAACTACGTGTGAGGCAGAATCGTCTGCATTATCTGAAGCATGTAACGAAGTCACATGGTACACCCAGGTATTAAATCATAGAATCATAGAGTTGGAATAGACCACAAGGGCCATCGAGTCCAACCCCCTGCCAAGCAGGAAACACCATCAGAGCACTCCTGACATATGGTTGTCAAGCCTCTGCTTAAAGACCTCCAAAGAAGGAGACTCCACCACACTCCTTGGCAGCAAATTCCACTGTCGAACAGCTCTTACTGTCAGGAAGTTACAGATAGGTAGCCGTGTTGGTCTGCCATAGTCAAAACAAAAAAAAATCCTTCCAGTAGCACCTTAAAGACCAACTAAGTTAGTTCTTGGTATGAGCTTTTGTGTGCATGCACACTTCTTCAGATACACTGAAGAAGTGTGCATGCACACTTTTTGTTTTGTCAGGAAGTTCTTCCTAATGTTTAGGTGGAATCTTCTTTCTTGTAGTTTGGATCCATTGCTCCGTGTCCGCTTCTCTGGAGCAGCAGAAAACAACCTTTCTCCCTCCTCTATATGACATCCTTTTATATATTTGAACATGGCTATCATATCACCCCTTAACCTCCTCTTCTCCAGGCTAAACATGCCCAGCTCCCTTAGCCGTTCCTCATAAGGCATCGTTTCCAGGCCTTTGACCATTTTGGTTGCCCTCCTCTGGACACGTTCCAGTTTGTCAGTGTCCTTCTTGAACTGTGGTGCCCAGAACTGGACACAGTACTCCAGGTGAGGTCTGACCAGAGCAGAATACAGTGGCGCTATTACTTCCCTTGATCTAGATGCTATACTCCTATTGATGCAGCCCAGAATTGCATTGGCTTTTTTAGCTGCCGCGTCACACTGTTGGCTCATGTCAAGTTTGTGGTCAACCAAGACTCCTAGATCCTTTTCACATGTACTGCTCTCAAGCCAGGTGTCCCCCATCTTGTATTTGTGCCTCTCATTTGTTTTGCCCAAGTGCAATACTTTACATTTCTCCCTGTTCATCTTGTTTGTTTTGGCCCAGTTCTCTAATCTGTCAAGGTCGTTTTGAAGTGTGATCCTGTCCTCTGGGGTGTTAGCCACCCCTCCCAGTTTGGTGTCATCTGCAAATTTGATCAGGATGCCCTTGAGTCCATCATCCAAGTCGTTGATAAAGATGTTGATTAAGACCGGGCCCAAGACAGAACCCTGTGGCACCCCACTAGTCACTCTTCTCCAGGATGAAGAGGAACCATTGATGAGCACCCTTTGGGTTCGGTCAGTCAGCCAGTTACAAATCCGCTGAGTGGTAGCATAGTCAAGACCGCATTTTACCAGCTTCTTTACAAGAATATCATGGGGCACCTTGTCGAATGCCTTGCTGAAGTCAAGGTAGGTTACATCCACTGTGTTCCCTTCATCTACCAGGCTTGTAATTCTGTCAAAAAACGAGATCAGGTTAGTCTGACATGACTTATTTTTCAGAAATCCATGCTGACTATTGGTGATCACAGCATTCCTTTCTAGGTGCTCACAGACTGTTTGCTTAATGATCTGCTCCAGAATCTTCCCTGGTATTGATGTCAGACTGACTGGGCGATAATTATTTGGGTCCTCTCTTTTCCCCTTTTTGAAAATAGGGACAACATTTGCCCTCCTCCAGTCTGCTGGGACTTCGCCTGTTCTCCAGTAATTCTCAAAGATGGCTGCCAGTGGTTCTGAGATCACATCTGCCAGTTCTTTTAATACTCTTGGATGCAGTTCATCTGGCCCTGGAGACTTGAATACATCTAAACTAGCCAAGTATTCTTGTACTATCTCCTTAGTTATTCTGGGCTGTGTTTCCTCTGCTGAATCATTTGCTCCAAATTCTTCAGGTCGGGTATTGTTTTCTTTATCGGAGAAGACTGAGGCAAAGAAGGCATTGAGGAGTTCAGCCCTTTCTGTGTCCCCTGTTTGCATTTCACCATCTTCTCCTCTGAGTGACCCCACTGTTTCTTTGTTCTTCCTTTTGCTACGGACATACCCATAAAAGCCTTTTTTGTTGCTTTTAACCTCTCTAGCAAGCCTGAGTTCATTCTGTGCTTTAGCTTTTCTGACTTTGTGTCTACATGTGCTGGCTATTTGTTTGAATTCCTCTTTGGTGGTTTCCCCCCTTTTCCATTTTTTGTACACATCCTTTTTTAATCTTGACTCAGTTAAAAGTTCTTTAGATAGCCACCCTGGCTTCTTTAGGCACCTTCCATGTTTCCGTCTCATTGGTATTGCCTGAAGTTGTGCTTTTACTATCTCCCTCTTAACAAACTCCTAGCCATCATGAACTCCCTTTCCTTTTAGTATTACTGTCCATGGGATCTCACCCAGCACTTCCCTAAGTTTTATGAAGTCGGCTTTCTTAAAGTCAAGAAATTGAGTCCTAGTATGCTTGGCTGCTCCTTTCCGCTGTATAGTAAACTTCAGAAGAGCATGATCACTCGTGCCTAATGATCCTTCCACTTCTACCCCACTAACCAGGTCATCAACATTGGTTAGGACCAGATCTAAAATGGCTGTTCCTCTTGTTGCTTCTCCCACTTTCTGGACAATGAAGTTGTCTGCAAGGCCAGTGAGGAATCTGTTTGACCTTATGCTCTTGGCTGAGTTTGACATCCAACAAATATCCGGGTAATTGAAGTCCCCCATTACTACTATCTCCCTTCCTTTTACTATCTCCCAAATGATTTGGGATATGAAGTGCAACAGCCTGTGACAATCTATGAGGATAATCAAGCTTGTATCGCAATCACTAATTCAGGGTACACTTCAGCACGTGCAAAATACGTGGCCATCAAATTTTTCAATGTTAAAGACTATATACAACGTAATGTGATTAAGTTGGTTTATTGTCAATCACAGGATAATTTGTCTGATTTATTTACAAAAGCGTTCCCTAGGGTGCAACATGTTGAATTGATTGCAAAGCTGACTCTTGTGGACTAAGTATATGAATAAGTTAATTTTTCATGTTTATACATCTGCTCTCTAGGTCTTTGGGGGAGTGTCATGTGATAAAGACACATGAGAGCAGAAGCAGCAAAGCAGGCTGGGGAGTGCTGGGACTGCACAGTCATTTGGGCCTACTAAAGTTATTCAGGCCTAACTGCTAACTGTTGAGTCTGACATGTGACTTACAGTAGCCAGTTTCTCTTTTGTGTTCTCTGCAAGATTTCAGTGAGAGTCTGTCTGCCTCAGCTGTGAACAGAGTCAGTATGTAATCTCAGTCAAACTGTTTGGAACCATGTTGTTTATGAAGAAGTTTATTTTAATTCAGTAAAGCTTTTATTCTTTCATAACTCTGCATTATTAATTTACACTGCGTGTCATCCTATTCTAATAGCACACTGCAGCCATATCTGCATCATTTATTCAGTGCAATATTATACCACTTCAGCAGTCATGGCGTCCCCCCCCCCCCCAAAGAATCCTGAGAACTGTAGTTTGTTAAGCGTGATAAGAGTTGTTAGGAAACCCCCTATTCTCCTCACAGAGCTACAGTTCCCGTAGTGATTTAACAATCAATCGTCTCAGAGACCAGGAAATTCTAGCTGGAACTGTTATGTACTGAAGTTCTCACCCTGGGCCAGCAGGGGGATACTGTAGATAGTTTTCACTCAGGTCCACACATGCAAATAAGGGATTGAAAGTGACGTTCAGTGATTGGATAGTTACAGAAAATGGTTACTGTTGTGTTCTAGTGGAGCTCTATATAAGCAGGCTGGCTGAACCCTTCAGTTCAGTTCTGTTCTGGCCTGTGAATAAACAAGAGCTGTTTGAAGAATCACTGTGTCGTCTGATATGTTCACCCACAACTTAACACTGGCGACGAAGGTGGGCTCGATGGACATCAGAGCACAGCCAGATACGGCCACCCTCTGAGCTGAGCTGAATCACTGAGCTGAAACACCGAGCGAAATCACGGAACAGAATCAATTCAGAGCTGACCGTTCCGGCTAGAGCACTGTGTTCTATCCATCGCCTCCACATTGGTCTGCCTGTCCGTATCGGGTCACATTTCTTGCTGCGTCACAGAGAGAGCCTCCTTTCTTTCCAAATCTTTCACAAAACAAAACCTTTAATTCATGTTATTTCCCCCCCACACAGTTCATTTTTAATCCCACTTGCAAATTGGTCGTTGAGATGGTTCTTTAAGGGGGAGGGTTGTTAGGTAATCACATGAAAAAATAAAAAGTCTCCCCCCCCTTTCCGTTCCGTTCCACCTACAAACATGTCAGCTATTCTCTGATGTTATCTCTGTTCATTCCGTCCTTCCGTCAGGATCTTCTTCATCTCAGTGGTAACATTATTAGCAGATAAAAACACTCCTGACCTCTCTTGAAGCATGTGCGTTTACTTCTCCAATTCTTTTCTTCTTTTTAAGCAACACAACCAGGCTCGCTCCTGAAAGCAGCTGGCAGGGAGCTCCGAGCCTGCCCGAGGGCTTTCCGCCCAGTGCCTCTCACCCCCTCCTTCATCCGAACTCGGGGGTGATTTATGGCAACCGCGGGCGAGGGCAGCATCTTTCCATTTCCCTGGAAAGATGATGGAGACTGATTTACTCCCCATAATCAGCCTCTAATTACCTCGTGCAAGCTGGTTAGATGGTATTGGCAGCCATCTTCCAAGGCGCCCCTAGCAGCCCCCCCACCCTGGGCCAGTTCTCACCCTGTAGATAGTTTTCACTCAGGTCCACATATGCAAATAAGGGATTGAAAGTGACGTTCAGTGATTGGATAGTTACAGAAAATGGTTACTGTTGCATTCTAGTGGAGCTCTATATAAGCAGGCTGGCTGAACCCTTCAGTTCAGTTCTGTTCTGGCCTGTGAATAAACAAGAGCTGTTTGAAGAATCGCTGTGTCGTCTGATATGTTCACCCACAACTTAACAGGAATAGTGGTCTCCTAACAGCACTAACAGAATTAGTGTGGCAGTGTTTTAAACTTATGGTTTAGGTGTGGCCTGTATGTGCCCTCTAGCTGCACTATTCCCTGGTGGTTTGCAGGTTCCACGTCACCTGCAGGATTCATATACTTTTGGTTGTATCTAAGATCTACTTAGAGTAGATCCACTGAAATGTATGTACTCGAATGAATCTTGCACGTCAGTTTGAATGGGTTTCCTCTGTGTAGGACTAACATTGCATTGGACACAACCTTTTGTCACTGCTTGCTTTAAATTAATTTAATTTGGAAGCAAACTTGATGGAGACTGAGCTCAAACAATTTCTAGATGCAATAGCTATGATTTTAGGTGCATTTATTCCTAAAGCAGGTGTGGGGAGCCTGTGACCCTCTAGATGTTGCTGGACTACTACTTTAAACATCTCCAGCTGTTGGCCCTGTTGCCTAGGGCTGGTGGGAGTAGGGGTCCAATAGTAGTTAGATGACCACAGGTTGCACAACCATTTTCCTAACCCTGATGGCTCCACTGTTGGAGGCAGCATGCTTCGAAATACCAGTTGCTGGAAGCCACAGAAGAGTAGAGTGCTTCTCTACTCAGGTCCTGCTTTGGGGTTCCCCATAGGCATCTAGTTGGCCACTGTGAGAACAGGGATGCTGGACTACATAACAACCTTTTGGGCCCCAGGGGCACATTTGCAAAGCAGACAAACCATTGTGGACACACACACACAGTGCAACCTATGGTACTGGTTACTGTATCATACTGCTACAGCGAAGGCTACTGCCCTAAGATGTGTACATTTACTCATTTTCCCTCTGTAAAATATTGCGTGGCGAGTTCCCGCCTCCCCTCAGGAAGAAATAAAGACACAGGACACCAAGTATTAAGGTTAATGGGCGAAATAGGCCACAACTTTATTGATTACAGAAATGAGCTGTATTGGCTTAGGCATTGGTCCTATCGACTAACCGGCTTCAGCCCGATTGCATGAAGACCGGCAAGGGTTAACCACCAGTAGAGGGAGTCCTACTGAGGCACGTCAACTAGGAGCTCCCCCGGGGTCACCGCTCAGGGGCGTGCCTTAGGCCCACACTGTCAGTATATGAAAGCATCGCAGCTGCAAACAGCTAGCTTGTTGACATCACAAGATGCGGCTAGCTGTGGGAAAGAATTTCCCAGGAAGTTCACAGGCTTCTCTGAGCTCTGTGAAGAGTGTAATTTGAAACCTTCCGTTTGTGCATGCACAGGAAGTTTGTCAGACTTGCTAGAAGAACTGAACTGAAAGGACGTGTTTTTCTCTAGTGCTGTAGACAGAAATAAAAGAATGTAAATAGACGTTTCTGTCTGTCTCCTTTCCCTGCTAGGGAAGAAGCAGGAGGGAGGAAGTGTGCATTTACCCACGCTTGGGAAAATGTCGCCTATTAAAATCTCCCTGGTCTGTCTGGATGTCAGCCAGAGGACGTTACTGGTGAACAAGCTCCAAGAACAGTGAGAGGGGGCTTGTAAATCAACAATGGTAGTAGAGGATGGTTACGATCCACGTACCTCTGCGATTGCTGATTTATGGCTGGATGCTGAACGCGAATTGAAATCTTCTTCGGTTCACGGAGAAAAAAGCTCCTGTTTTGGATAAAACAGAGCGGAGAGAAGCCACATACTTCGCATTCCAGAGCTGATAAAGTTCTGCCGTCCCCTGCCAAGTTCCGTTGCTAAGCGACAAGACGTGAGTACTTCTTGAGAAAGTTTTTGAGCTAATTTATGGGCTGGTTAGCTTAAAGAGCAAAGAGAGCAAAGAAGCTTCAAAAGCGAAAGCAAGGCTGAGTTTTTTCCAGCGACGCTTGTAGTAAACAAACTGTTGGAAAGGGACTTTCCAAGCAGCTACGCTGCAAAGAGCTGTTGGATTGCAGCGAAGGCTTGTTGTTTACAGATTCTCGGAAGGGAAAATTCCAAGCAGCAGAGGCTAGCTGCCCGGTGCAAAGCAGCTAGTAAACAGGACATAGACTTTTGGATTTTCCAGCTTGTAGCTGAAAGCTGCAGTTTGGGATTAAGATGGCTCTGTTCTCTCAAAAACTGAATAGCCAAAATTGGCTAGAATGGTCTTTTGCAATGGAATTCTTGCTTGTGGGAGAGCAATTATGGGACTTAGTCCAGACCCCACAGCCTGTTGCTGTACAAGCACAGGGGGAGAAGGCTGCAGTTCAAAATGAATTGAAGCAGCGTGTGATCAGAATTTTGGCTGAAAATGTGGACGCTTATCTTGTGCCAGTCCTAAAGGGTGCAGAAGAACCAAGGGTTGCTTGGGAGTCACTCCGGAAAGCTTGTGACGCTGGGGTGGGAAGCAAGGACCGAGAATTGGTTGCACCAAAGGGGAAGAGCCAAGATGAAGCTAGCCAAATTCTTGAGAGCTCATCGAAAGCTGGGAGGAGCTTTGAGCCACAAAAGGGAAGTGAAGGGACTGTTGCTGCTGTTGCTGTTGATAATCCTGTTTTTGCTGCAATGGCTGTTGCTGATGGGGGGAGTGAAGCTTGAAAATCAAGCACCCCCACTACTATTGCTACAGAGGAGAAAGCTGTAGCTCAGAACGCTGTTCGTCAGGAGACACCACGTCAGGAGAAAGAAGCTAGAGGGAGCTCTGTAAAGCCTGAGGCCTCAAACACAGGTCGTACCCAGTCCCAGGGAAAACCAGATATGGCTTTGATGTCGCTAAAGGCCACATCATCCGTGGAGAACTCATTTATTGTAGACACAGGTTGCACGCAACACATGGCATCACG